>NW_004955464.1:8411187-8497402 GCF_000276665.1 Chinchilla lanigera | reverse complement strand
CCACGCGTCCTCCGCAGCAGCTGCCGCGCCCACTGCGGCCTTATCCGAGGGCGCAGCCGGGCCCAGGCCGGCCGCCAGGCCCCCGCGATGGTGGTTCAGCACCTGCTCGATGGCCTGCACCACGTCGCCGCCGCAGCCCTGCAACACCAGCTCCAGGACGCCGCGCCGGTGGCCCGGGAAGACGCGCGTCAAGATGTCCAGCGGCGTCCGCTGGCGTGGACCCGGCCCTCCGCCCAGCCCTGGCGCCGGCGCGGCCTCGGCCTCCTCTTTGTCAGCCTCGGAGCCAGATTCGGAGCCCAGGGGGCTGGCGGAGCCCGGGCTGTCCTCCTCGCCACCGCCTCCAGGGCCCGCGCTGCCCGGGCAGCTGCCGCCGGCCTCCTTGGAGGCCCGGGCCAGCGGCGACCCCGAAAAGGACTCGCCGTCGCCGTTCTCCGAGCCCGAGCCGGGCCGCACCTCCGGGGACGACGTCCCGGGCCCTGAGTCCGCGCCGTCGGGCGATAAGGGCTTCACCTGCGGAGGTTGCGGGCTGCCAGGGCGGCCTGCCTGCAGCAGGGTCTTGGGGAACAGGTCAAACTTCTGCAACTTGGCCTCTGAGAGGAGAAAATAGAGATGTAAGGCGGGATTACGGAAGACCGCACCCACAGCACCTCAGCCCTCTGGATCCTCTCTCTGAGCCCCAAGCCAGGGTTCACTGTGCCCTTCTTTCTTTTGCTTCAGCGTTTCTTCCCTCTCTGGACCTTTCAGCCGTCTCCCCATGCTCCCTAACTTGCTCTTTCTATACCCAGAACCCAATCACTTGTGCCTTCTATTGTTCAGAGCTGCTGTGCCCCAGCACCCTGAGTCCTCTCCCCAGCCCCGACCTGCCCCAGAAAAGTGGCCTGGTGCTGGATTCAGACAGGAGCCCCAACGTAATTTCTCCCTATCCCTCACGCTGTCTAGAAAGCCTTACTCCGTTTCTGGATTCCAAGAGCCAATCTTTCTGGGCAGCGCAGCCTGGAAGGGAAGGCATTTTGGGTATCCAAGGAGTCTCAAGCCTCTCCACAGACCGCTGTAAACCCCTGTTTCTAACTCATCTTTTCCCAAGCCGAGACCTAAGAAGCTCTCCCCAAACTGAGCTGCGTGCGCCCCCTGCCACCCTGGCCTAATTTCCATCCTTCCCAGAAAAAGCCACAGGAGTCCAGAAGATAAGAAGGTGGGTCTGGGGAAGAGCAGACAGCAGTGAGGGAAAGGGATCAAGGGAAGGGAAAGAGCACATATCCTGAGAAAGCCGGGACTCGTGGGGGGAAAAAAGAAGCGGGGCGCCGCCAGCGGTTGTTCAAGGAGCGTTAGCAACATAAGAAAAGGAGCCACATAGGGAAAATGAACAAGGGCGTCCTCTGCACCCAGGGAAGGCAGTGCGGCAGGGGCCGGGGACTTGAAGGAGGTCGGATTTCCGAGGAGTCAGGAGGGAGCGGGAGCCGGGGAAAGTGGCGGTTGGAGACACAGAGTCAAGGAGAAGAGGCGCCGGTTTCCACCCGAGAAGCTGCGAGCCGTAGAGAAGCAGCGACCTCCCGCCTCTGGGTAGAGGTGATAAAACAGCGTCTACCCTTGGGCCCACCAGGAGAGAGGAGTAAAGAGCCAGTGCTCGGGAGAGTGGAGAAAGTTTATGTGCTTATCCTCGTAGGAACTGGGTGCGCGGTGAACTCTAGTCCTCAGGAGTTAGAAGAACGAGGTTCTACTCTTTCTGTAGAGATAAATGCCCCCCCCCCAGCAAGCGCCCGGCCCTCGGCCCTGCCCACCTGACCGCGCTCACCTGTGCCCCCTGCGCCCGCGGCGCCCCCTCCGGTTCCCGCCGCCGACCCCGCTCCCGGGCCCCCGCCGTCGGCGGCGCACACCGAGCCGAACACCTCGTAGGCGGGCCGCGGGGGGATGATGCCGTTGGCGGCGGCCAGCGCCAGGCCCTCGGCGGTGCCGTAGAGCAGCTGCAGCTCGCGCGCCTCGTTCTCCTCCTGCGCCTGCTGCCTGCGCAGCGCCACCTGCGCCGCCATGACGCGCTGGCGCTCGGCGATGAGCGTGCACTTGGCGCACAGGCAGTCCTTCCAGCGACAGTAGCGCTTGTGGCCCTTGAGCGCCGACACCACGCCGTGGTTGCGGCAGCGCGCGCACTTTGGGGTCCGCGGGTATTTCTCTGCCGCCCGCAGCAGCAGCGGGGGCGCCCGCAGCAAGCCCCCCGCCACGCTCACGGGCAGCGAGGCGGCTGCAGCTGCCGCCGCCGCCACCGACGCCACAGATGCCACGGGCGGCCCTGTCGCTGTGGCTGCCGCCGTCGCCGCGCCGGGCACGCTGGGCAGCTCCGAGCGCAGCTCCATGACAGGACCTGATGTGGGAGAAAGTGGGAAGGAGAGAGAAATCTAAGTGAGGAAAGCGCTGCGTGCTAGGCTACAGCGCAGATCAAGGAACCCAAGCTTAGAGCGGGAAAGTTCGGCCTCAGAAGTTTGGGTAGAGGTTGCCAAACTATGGAGAGTTGGTGCACTCGGTTTGGAAGCTCCTGGTAAACCCGAGCTCCCCCACCGCACTCCCATCACAGCTGCTCTTCTATATGATTTACATGCCGGGGGTGAGGTTTCATTTGAATAAGTTCCTCTGGAAAAAATAAAAAGACAAAGTTTGGAAGTCACTGGTTCAGATGAATGTAAGGAGAATTTGAAAGAGAAAATATCTCCAAAAGTTCAGGTTAATTGGGGTGAAACGGGAAGAGAGAAATGTTTGCTTGATGGGACTCGGGTTACACAAAAAAATTTGGACCAACTGTTAAGCTGATGCCAAAGACAAAGCAAAAAACCCCAGAGCAAGATGGTCCGATTGGTGGTAGACGAGGGGAGCGATGTAGGGGTGTACAGCTGAGCAGGCTGGGCTAGGGTTTTGTGTGCTTTTTGTCTTTGATGTGGGCGGGATCAGAAAAGTTTGAGAGAAAAATCAAGAACAGAAATTATAGCTTTCTGTTGAAAGCAGAATGATGGCTAGAAAACAAAACTGGGGACAAGTTAGGCCTCTGGCCCTGGACCGCCTAAAAATGTAAGGTCTGGAAAGTCTCATTGTGCGGAGGATGTGAGAGAAAACAAGCCTGGAGCTGAGTGTAGGAGGCTGGGACAGAGTAAAGAGAAAATTCAGTGGAAGAAACTTTCTTTGGGAAGCACACCTAGCCCAAAAAATTAGTTTGAAAGGCAAGGAAAACATCGAAGAACAGCTGATGTGGGTGTCTGGGACCCACGGTGTCCAAAAGAGACACCGAGTAGGAAAGAAGTACGCTTAGGCAAAGCTAGGTAGGGGTGAGTATGGGGCCTGCGGTGCAATTTTTATCCTCGTATTTTGGGGAAGTAGTTGGGGAGGAAGTGCTCGGCGAAAAGCTAAGCTTTACCCAAGGGGATCTTTCTCTCCGACAGCCTCACACTGCCCTTCCCGCCCCTCCCACTTAGGGACGCCGTCGCCAGACACGCCCTCCTCCAAGTCCTGGCACCCCCTGGGACCCCGCTGGAGCTCAGGTTCCCGAGATCTCGTCTCTGAGCTGGGTTTCGGGGACTTGGATGGCTCCGCAGGCCGCAGCGAGGCAGGGCTGCTGCCTTCCGAACTGGCCGAGAACCGACACAGGAGTCCCACCTGCGCCACAAGCCCAGGAGGCCCAAGCAGGGCCCAGCTCCTGGCTTCCGACACGGCCTTCTCTGCCCACCTTCCCGCTCCCCATTCCGGCCCCCCCACGGAAACCGGGACTGAATCCTCGCGTCTCCACCCTCCCGAGAACCCCAGACCTCCTCCCCTGGCGCAGGTGCCTCTTGCCGCAGACCCTTCGGACTGCTCTGTCCGCCAGGCCCACCGGGCCGGAAAGGCCTTGCTCTACCGGGGCAGCGGGCCGGGTCGCCCCCGCGCTGCTGTCCCTGCAGCCCTCAGCTACCTGCCGTGGGCTCCGGGATCCTCCTCCGCTGGCGCGGCACGCGCCTCCCAGCTCTGCTCCTGACGCTGGCACTCGGCCTCTTCCCCTCGACCCCGGCCCTTATCTGACCACTTCACCCTCCTTCGGTCACCATGTCCGAACTTCCGGACCCCCTCGGAACGCAGTGCGGTCCAGCCCTTCCGTCGGGAACGGGGCTGGGGCCCGTTTGGGGGCCGGCTGGTTGGAACCCGCGACCCAGCTCTCGCCGCGCCACGGACCCTCGCGGTGCACGCCGGACGCTGCGCTCAGCCGGGGCCCAGTGCCCGGCGCTGCCAGACTCTCAATGAGCCGCTCGCCCGCTCTATTGTTGCTCCTTAGGGCTCCATTAGACAGAATTGGACAACAATGTGGCGCCTGCCATTGGTCAGGGGAGGCAGACGGCGCTCTGATTGGCCAGGCCCGCGCCCGGGGAGCCCCTCATCCTGCAGTGTCCGAAAGATTCGAAACTCCAAAAGCTGCACTGTGCGCCTCCGGGAGGGGAGGGGGCGCGACGGGGATGCAGTGGAAAAAAAGTGGGCGAGCAGGAGGGTTGAAAATATCGTGACAAGAAGTTTCCGTGCGCCCGAGAGCGTGTGAATTGCTCCTAATTACCGTGTCCGGTGCGTCTCTCTACGCAGACGTGTGTAACCCTTCGGCTTCGGGGGCGCCCGCTTGGCTGCGCCGCTCTCACTGGCCCGGGGCGCTTGGCAAAGCGAAGCTTCCCTAGTGGCCCCGGCGGCCTGGGGCGGGATGAGGGCAGGTGACAATTCAATTACCGCGGTCGGGCTGGGAGTGGAACGGGGGTGTGAGGGTAGGCAAGGGAGGGTGCTCGTGGCATAAATGCCAAGACGATTTTTCCTGCCTCCTTCTGGCTCTGTTTCAGCGAGTTCCCAAGTCCGGCGCGTGTGGGGTAGGTGGAGGCTGTTTTGCTCCCTCCTTGCCTTTAAAGCTCAGAGCCTTCATTCTACAACTCTTAGTACGTCACCGAGGGTAAGTTGTGGTTAGGATTTTCGTTTTCAAAAGAGCAGCTCAGAGAGGAGAAATGAGATCGCGCTTCCTGCGGGTTCCAGCAGCAGCCGTGCGCTCTGCGCTTTCCTCTCCCTGCCCCGCTGTCTACCCGGCCCTTTTAGCGCTTTCCTTGCCTGGTTTTTCCTCGTCTCGATTTCTTTTTTCTGTGGCAATGGGATTCTTATTGTCGTTCTTTTAAATTAACGAAAAGTTTTTGTCTTTTTTCAAACGAAAGTAAAAAGCAGCCTCTGCGCCTCCCCAGTCGTCCTGAACTCAGGACGCGCGTCCATCTGTTCTTCCCGGCAGGAGTCGAGGTCTCCGAGGCCGAGGAGCGGCTTTGGCCTTGCCTCGCGCTACCTGTGCTGACGTCACGGCCTGGAGGGTTCGCCGAGGAGGTAACAGGTTGCGAATTTTGTTTCCCCGTGATGGCCACATTCGGGTTAATGCCCTGGCCTCTCCAGCTCTGATTTTATCAGGGGCCCCCACGCCCGCGCCTTTGCCTTTCATGAGCTAATGTTCTGTCAGTCTCATTTTTATTCTCCACTTTTCTCTCTCTCCTTCAGAGTTTAAAAAAAAAAAATCATTTAAATGAGAAAAGTGAGCTTCCTGGTTGTTCTCCCTCCACCCCCAACTTTGCGTGTTTTCGCGTCGCTCCTTCGACCCTCCCCAGCGGCAGGGGTCTGGCCCAGACGCGGACACACCCGGAGGGCAGGACGGGCCCAGGGCCCTGCCCCCCGCTGGCCCCGGAACTAGGGACCTGGCAGGAAGGCGCGACCGACAGGGCCCCACCGCCAGCCGCAGGACCTCGCGCCCCAGAGTGCCACGCTCGCTCCCTTGGAAGAAGGCAACCCGAAGGACGAGGCTGGATGGGGTGGGGGGGGAAGTGCCGAAGAATCTGGTGGAGAAAGTTCAACAGGGCTGGACGCGAGAGAGCTGCGACCCAGACAGCCTGCGATAGGGACAGAAACGGGCCGCTATCTCCCAGGAAATCCCATTCTCTCTGGAGCCTGGAATGGGTTTGGGAGAAAACAGTCAGCTCCAGAGATGGTCTTCGGGTGGAGCGAGGCTAAGGCGGTGCCTTGGGTCCGCCCGGAACGCAGGACCGAGCCTCAACTTGCAGCACCCTGAGGTTGTGTGGCTGAGTAAATCCACACGACAGCTGCGCCCCAGCGGAGGCGGGGTTGGGGGGCGCGGGCTTCGAGGATCCCCTCAGTGCTGGGGATCCCCGCTGGGGTCGCTAGGCGCCTGCTCCCAGAACTACTTCTCCGAAGTTTTCAGGAAATTATTTTAAAGTCAAAACGAAGTAAATTAGACAGATCCGCTTAGGTTGCAGAATGGTGGCTCAGGTAACTTTTATCGCGCTTGAGGCCAGGCCACTGCGAGACTCCCTCGCTTCGGTCGCTCGTGGGAGCCAAGAGGACTGGGAAGCTTTTCTTAGGAGGAGCGGGGTCATCCTAGAGCCCCACCCAGCAAAGCGTAGGGTTCTCTCTTCCCCAGTTCTGCCGCTTCTGTCTTCGCCGCTCTTTCCTCGCGCTCATGTCACGTCCCCACGGGTCCCAGGCCCACAGCCAGCCCTCTCACACCCTCCAAGGCTGGGGTGCTCATGTAAGTGAATGTGTTCTGCAGGGGAGCAGAACACCCGTCCGGGACAGAGGTCACCGTGCCCACACTTGGACAGGGTAGATGCCTTTGCCCAGCTTCCCGGGCCACTTGGGGCTCGTCCTGATTGAAACCGGTCAGGGAGAGGACCCCAGCGGGTCCCGATGAGCCGATGGCTGTGGGCAACCATACCTAGGCTGGGGAAACAGAGGCTACCCTGCCGTACACACACCCCTGAGTGTAGATTTACACCCAGATGTTGGTGTGCAGGAGTTCACTGCAGAAGTTCGGACACACACGTGCAGTGAGCGCATCCGGAGTCCCGCTCGCCTCTGACACTGCCCTATAGCCCAAGGAGCCCTTCAGAAACTTTGGCCTCTCAGATTCTCCTTTGTTCGTTTGGCTGCCAGGGCCTCCACCTGGGGAGTGACCCACAGCCTCCTGCTTCAGGTGACTGCGCAGCCAGGCAGGGCGCAGCCTCGCGGAGCGCGCCTTCCAGCACCCACGGAGCCTCGGATGCCAGCCCTGCGGCGCACCTGTGGCGGAGAGAGCCAGAGATCCTCGGGACAGACGGGGCGGCCCGGAGCGCAGGGCCTCACGCACGTGCAGGGCTCACTCGCGCCCTCAGTGCAGCATCATCGCTGACGCCTCTGCTGTGCCGAGGGTTGGGGCCCCGGGCGGGAGCACCCAGGCAAGAAAATGCCCCGGACCCGTCCCCACGCCCACGCCCGCGCCCAGCCAGTGCCCCGGCCGGGGTCCGAGGGGCGGGGCAGGGGCGGGGCCGGGACGGGAGCCCCGGCTTCCGGGCAGACTGCGAGCAGGGCTGGGGGCGCCGGCGGGGACCTGGGAGGCGTTGACTTTTGCGCTGTTTGCCCGCGGCCTCGGAGCAAGCAGACGCCATCTGTTTGCCGGCTGCGACGCGTCCCGTTTAATTACCCTCCCGGCAGCCTAATAGAGATGATATTAAACTAAATCTTTCTGACATTAAAAGTAATTATCCCCAAACCGGTGGCTCCAGGACGGAATCGCCCCTCCCGCCCCTACCTCTTCCCGAGCCGCGCTGGATTCCGTTAGTTTGGCTGAAACTTCTCCCGGGAAAGGGGTGCAGGAAAGACGGGGAGGCGCCTCGGGGAGAAGGGGTCCCGTAGGCCGCCTGACCCCCTTCTTCCCCGCACAACCGCAGACGCTCCGGTTCTTGCGCAGGCACACACTTGTACGCAAATACACACATTTCTCTCCAGATCAACTCAGGGATCCCTCTGGTTAAGACCCTCAGCTGCACACACCTCCAGGTGGACAGGGAGAAACCTGGTTTACTGTCCCTGTCCGAGATAAATGATCCCTTTCCGTGGTCAAAGCCACGGATCAAGCCTAAGCCAGGCCAGGGGCTAAGCGCAGTTTCAGAGCTAAGAAAAATTCCTCCCACGGTGGCTGAGTCTGGGCTTTCCTCGCGGTCTTCCTGCAGGGGCCCTTCGCCTGGCGCGTCCCCATAGGGCCGTAATGAAGTCGCACCACCCTGTACCAGGCGGGTCCTATTATTCCACGTGTTAGGTGAGAAACTCGACTCGGAGAGGTGAAGTGACTTGTCCCACATCGCACAAACAGTATGGAACAGAGCAAAATTCGAACCCGGGAGTACCCCATCCGGCGCCAAGGATCTGAACGGTTCCAGGCGTGGACTCCTGGGCGACAAAGACCCAACTCTGGCCTGACGCCCTTTGCGTCCCTAGGGCCCAAGCCGGTGCTCAGTTGCCTCCCATGCCCCCGATTCCCCAGCTAAGGAGGGATTGGGGGCCAAAGAAAACCCGGGGAGCCGACGCACTGGCGCTGAGAGCGCGGCAGGAGCCCCAGTGCTGAGCCCCAAGGGCCGCAACTCTCCTTGGACCAAGTCCTGGTGTCTGCAGGGCACGCGCGAGGGAGGGTCTGGCGAGCACCGCCAGCTTCCTGTCTCACAGACTCTGGGCTGGGTGCGTCTGAGCCTGAGACAAGCGCGCGCCAAGTGGGGCTCACCGCCTACGTGCTTGTGTTTTGAGTGCCTACTGTGTGTTGTAACGCTGCCGAACCCTTAGTGCGTGCTGTCTTGCTTGGCACACAGTGCTTGGGGAAGGTAGGACTTCCACGTTCCAGACACCGAGCGGCCAAGGTTCAGCGAGGCGAGGTAACTTGCCTAAGGCCACGAAGCTGCTGCGCCTTGAAAAACATAGAATCTCATACTAACATTCACTCTCGGGCTTAACTTCTCATCTTCCATTCTGGGTAGATAGGGTCGGACCTAGAGGCTTTCATTTCCATCATTCACAAACACCAGAGAACGAGTGATTCATTCATTCATTCAACAGGATTTTCTGGGCACCTCCTACTTACTTGCCAGGTGCTGAGGCCCTGCAATGAATCTCCCGTGAGGGCCCCTTATAGAGCTGTTTGCCAACTGGAGACACAGTTACCTACCAGTGACCTTACAGTGAGAGGAGAGCTGCAGTGGGAGTCTCTAATCTTGGGAATGGAGGGAAGGGGACTTCTCAGCGAAAGAGACCCTGGCTAGGAGACAAGTTTCCCAAACAGAAACACTGTTTGTTCTGAAAAAGTCAAACAAGATATTTTAGACAATTCAGAAAAAATATTTTTGGTGTACATGTCTCTAACCATTTTTCACAAAATACTTTTGTTACTTTTTTATTTGCAAGTATGATAAACTTTTTCGTATTAATCTACATATCTACATACTTTTTAAAGGATTAATTTCATGGTATGGATGTATTTTAATTTAGCCAATTCTTTAATGGATATTGAGTTTGTTTCCAATTTTGCTCCCATAACATTTGTTACCTTGAAATTCTTTTTGAATTTGCTCAAATACTTCACTAGGATATATTCTTTTTTTAATTTTTTGATTTTTTTGGTACTGGGAATTGGGACCTTGCGCTTGCTAGGCAGGCACTTGTACCACTGAGCCATATCCCCACCCCCACTAGGATACATTTCTAGAGATAACATTGGTCATGTTGTTTTTTGGGGTGGGGCTTGATAGTTACTTGTTAAAAAGCCCTTGGGAAAGTGTGTATCAAGGAAAACACTCAACAAAATGCATCTTTGCTGATGTTTTAAATCTCTGCCAATTCAAACAAATAGTATCTTATTGTCATTGTAATTTGCACTACCTTAGTCATTCCTTAGTTTTTCTCTACATGTGTTGGTCATTAGTGCTTTTATTTTTTTAACAATCCATTTATACCCTTTATTTTTTGATCATAGAAATCCTCTTTTCCTTAATTTTAATAGCTATCAATGTACCAAAGATAGCAGTATCCTTTGCACTGCCACATCTGCTACACTTCTCCAAATTTTTGGTTTACTCTGCCTTAGCATTGCTGTGCTAAGTTTTTTAGGTAGCCTCACTGTTTTTTTTTTTCCTTATAGATGTAAATACTGTACATTCACTTCTTGTTCCTGTGTAGTCTGAGGGTTGAACCGAGGGCTTCCTGCATGCTAGGCATGTCACCACCAAGACACAGCCCCAGCCCTTTTTGTTTTGAGGGTCATGCTAAGCTGTCCAGGCAGGCTGCAAACTTGTGGGGTTTTTTAATCCTTTGGCCTCAGCCTCCTGGGTAGCAGGGATAAGAGACCTTGGCCACCACTCCCAAAGTCACCTATTTTTATTTTATTTTATCTATTTATTTTCACTTTTTTGGAGACAGGGTCTTGCTCTGTAATTCAGGCTGGCCTTGAACTCACTGTGTAGCCCAGGCTGGCCTTGAACTTGCAGTGATCCTCCTGCCTCAGCCTCCTGAGTGCTGGGATTACAGGTGTACACCACCATGCCTGCTGCACCTATTTTTATATTTGCCCTATTCCATTATTTACCTTTATACTTTTAGCCATTTGAAATGAATTCTGTAGGAAAGTGTGATGCTTGTAACTTCATTTTCCCCCGAACGATTAGCCAGTTATCATAGCACCATGCAATGATCCTGTCATCCCTCCACCGACCGTATGCTATACACTAAAATTTCAGATGGCCTGGGTCAGTTTTAGCACTTTTTCTTCTAGGGAGCTGTTTACGTTTCTTGAATGAGCCTCACCATTTTAATTACTGTAGTTCTGTAATGTGTGGGAAGGAAGTCCTATTTCTGACCCCAATCCTTCTTTCTAAAAATTCTAAAGGCTACTTTCAAAATATAGTTTTCTGATTAAACACTTTATTGATTGTAAAGCTAATTTCAAAAAAGAAAAGGTAAATTTGGAAATTTAACTACTGTTAGATTTTAGAAATTTGAGGACAAGTGTGCCTCTTCACAGTATAGGATGTTTCCATCTAAGACGGAGTGTCTTCATTCATAACTTATGTCTCTTGGTAAGTGTTCTTGTTCGCTTCCTGCAGTTCTGTGTCTTCACAGTACATCTTTGGTATATGTAGCTGCTGAGAACGGACTCTTTTCACCCACCACAACTTTTAACTAGTTATGATGGGAGCATAAGAAAGTTCCTGATTATATGGAACTAGTCTTCTTTCTGGTTAAGCCTTTTCTTCGGCTTCAAATTTTCAAATTAGTTCTCACAGCACTGACCAGGCGAACGAAGGAAGAAAATGCAGAGGAAACAGAAAGACTCAGGTGATTTGCCAGTCCTTCTGGGGCTTTAGCAATGGTGTACACTTACAGGGCGGTCTTCTTGGCGCCACCTTTCTCCTGGATCCAGTGCCCAAGGAAGAAGGCCTCTGAAACGGAGACTCCAGGAATCAGCTAATGTATCTCTCAGACTGAGAGCCTCGGCTCTGATGTGCGACCCTGGGCAAGTCGCCAGCCATCTCTGGGCCCGCCTGCAGTCACCCCAGTCAGACTACCTGCAGGACAGCAGTAGCCAGGCGGGGATTAGGGCTGGCTCCTGGGCTGGATAAGACTGGATTTGAGCTCCTCCTCAGAAGTGTGGTGAGGGGCTATTGGCAGCCACATACTCCCAGTCCCTAACCTCCAGGTCAGAGACTAAATTGGAGAGCGGTAGGTGTGGAAATTGACCCCTGCAGACCACCCACACTCTCCCTGTTTACACACACACTCTGTTTTCACCTTTTCCTCGTGCAGAGGCCTACTCTAGCTTCTTCGGCACATCCCCGTCCCATTTCCTGCCCGTCCGCACAGTCTCCTGGGCTGTGTGTGGACCAGGTGAGTTCCTGGCTCCCTGACTTGCTCAGGGCCTGCCTGGCCCATCCTTCTCTAATTTGGAGCCTAATACTGGTAGGTGCAGACCCAACAAGTCAGCTGTCTTTCCTGGGATCAAGGTCAAGGTGGAAGATGCGCACGGGTGGCTCAGACTCCAGGCTTGCCGTGGTAGTGATGCACAGATATCTGCCTCCTCCAGGTTCCCAGTCCCAGGCCAGTTAGCTACCTGGAACACTTCTACTCATCCTTTAGGACCCAGTCTCTGAATGCCCTGTGCTCCCGTGTGGGTAGGTCAGTAGGTCCAGCCAATGCCTGATGCTCTCTAGTTTCTCTACTCTGTAGCCTCTGGACCTGCATAGCAGCCATTTTCATCTCAGCTTATGTCAGAGGAAACTGAGGCACAAGGGGAAGTGGCTTTCCAGGGCCATACGGTAGTGTGGGCGAGGGTTGAGATGTGTTCTTTGCATCTACAGAAGAGAAGTTGGTAGAGACTAGGAAATGGAACTGAGGCCACTTTCCCCACCCAGCTCCCAGAACGGGCCTGCTGGAGCGGGCACAAGCATCAGGAAGGAGGCACTTCCTGTACTGTCGAGAGCCTCTTCCTTCGGGGGCTCCTTGTGTTCTCGCTGGGGGACGAGCGTCAGGCACCCCTTCTAGTATTCCCAGCACCTCACCTCTGGTCACAGAGCCTGGGCGTCCCATGCTTGGCACCTCTCCTCAGAGGGGTACAGAAATAACACTTTCCTGGGGTCACTGAGAGCATTCAGTGGACAACTAGTCCTTCTCAGGCTCCAGCCTCACAGTAACCACGGCACACGCTGGGTATTATTGTTAGGCAGTGCCTAAAGGAATACATTTCTCTTTGCCATGAAGAGGGAAAGTTTTCTTTTTAGCACCTTTCTACCTCCAGGAGAAGGAAGACTGGGGAGCTGAGAGCTGCAACATGAACTACCTTCCAGGGTGCCTGATTCAAACCCTCATGGAAAAACTTTCCAGGAAACCAGACCCAGGGGACTCGGAGCCCGGAGTCTTAGGTCATCCTTAGGTCACCTCACCTATGCGAGCACCTTCTCCAAAAGTAGTTCCAGCCGGTAAGCAAGAAACAGCAGAGCCCAGGGCCCACCCAAGCTCTCTGAGCAGTGCGCTCCCACTCCTATATTTTCTCAGGGCCTCTACTACTTGGGGTATACTGTGGCACTGCTGGTTCAATAGGGCTCCTCAAAGGCAGGGGCTAGTGCAGTACCACCTTTATTCCAGAGAACATGTTCTTCCCTCTGTGCCACCGACCTCCCACAGCATGTGAACAACTCATGAAATACACTCTCTTTGAAGAGACTCAGGCACGTAGGTGATAGCTATACAAGCGAGTTCCTCACTGACGCTTGCCAAGGCTCAAGTCATGTCAGAATGGAATCCTTGGGTCACCTGACTGCTCTGGGACTTAGTCTCTCCACCTGTAACTGAAGGAAAGTAGATCGCTGAATCTGGAAATGTTCTGCAGTTTGAAAAGGGCTATGTAGACCCAGCTGGGAAGATTACAGTTCTCATGCAGGGTATTCAGCTGAGGCCCTGGCACTCACCTCTGGAAATACAGCAAGCTCCTAGTTGCTCACCTGGTACCCTTACCTGTGCTTCCGCTGACCCCAAGGCACAAGGAAAGGTTTCAGTAAGACTCTCCTGGTTGCCATCTCCTCAGAAAAGTCTTATGCAAATGTTACCAGTGTACTGGTGTGTGCCCAAGTAAGACAGATAACATTTGCAGGGCCTGGAGACCCAAGCCCAGGGGGCAAGCTCCGTTCTGATCCTCTCTTTTCTGATTCTCAACTCTCAGATGGTCAGGCTCGCCAGCCCACTTAGTATACAGCAAGCCCTGGGCAGAGCTCTCACATGGTGCTCACCTCTTCCCCAAGGCCATTTTTGACTCCCAGAGCAGGGGCCTCCTCTGGTTTCCTACGGCTCTGGGAACTCTTCCCAGAGCACTGCCCAGGTATCGGCAGCCCCATGCTACCCCCAGCTTGGAGTTCTGGGTCAAGGGTGGGGGCTGAGAATGGTGCTTAACAAAAGGCTTCAAGGATGAATGAATTGAGTCAAAGTGAACTCAATCTCCATAAGGCAAAGGATACTCACATAGCACTTAACACTGATCTACTGGAAACACATGATGAAAAAAGTATTTGCTTTGGAGATTGGCCGAAGTATGGGTCACGGCCATGTGTAGTAGTAGCTGTGAGATTTTGTACAAGTGACTTGACCTCTATAAGCTTTGATTTATGAACGTCTGAAATAGTGATAGTATGTGCCACCTCATAGGGTGGCTCTGTAGTTTACTCATTCATAGTTACTCTCAGTACCCTGTGCTAGGTTCCGTGGGGGTGGACCTGCCATAGGCCAGTGGGGGAGACTTCTGTGCAAATAATCACAGTAATGTGTAACTGGGGAAGCACAGGGACTAGAAGAGGCCTTTAACTTGTCCTGGGGTCCCTAGAGGGTAGTGCCACTCGCCTGAACTTTGGACCCAAATGGCCTGTGTGAGTCCTGGCTGGTTGGTTTGCTAGCTGTGTGACCTTGAGAAGACTACCTAACCTCCTGAGCCTTCCTTTGCTCAACAGTAAAGTGAGGAAAACAATAGCTCCTACTTCATAAGGTTGTGTGGGCAACAAATAAATCTCAGAGCGCCTGGCATACAATGGGTATGAAGTGTTCTTTCTTGTATCAACAGATACTTAGCAAGCCACAAACACAGCGCCAGACCTGTGCTCAGCGAAAAATTGCTAAGTCAGATTGACTCTACTCTCACACAGTTTATGCAAATTATGAGTGAATCTTAAAGTACCAACTGTTATCTAAGGAGAGTTTGAAAGAAGTGCAGAGGGTGAGGAAAGAACTTGGGCTTTTGACATTTAGCAGAAGAGATAAACTGCATGAAAGAGAGAGGGATCCTTCATGGGGTAGGAAGGAAATCTAGACAAATACAGTATGCTGAAAGGCTGGGGAAAGGAGTGTGTGGGAATGTTGGCTGCTCCCTATCATTATGTACTGCAAACATGTGCTACTAAAACAGAGTTACACTAGCACGCAGGCGTAGGGAGGGGGCTTCACTGAAGAGGAAAAGTAGTACGCATGAGCAGAGTGAAGACCCAGAGAAGCCCAGTGCCTCTCCTACTAGCTGAGTCTGGGACATGACTCTATCTCTCTGAACTTAGGTTTCTTAATTGCAAAGTAAGGACGATATTTTACATTTATTTATTTATTTTCTGTCTTTTTGAGACAGGGTCTCACTATGCAGTTCAGGCTGGCCTTGAGCTCATTTTATAGCCCAGGCTCGTCTCAAACTCACAACAATCTTCCTGCCTCAGCCTCCTGAGTACTAGGACTACAGGCTTGCGCCACCACACCCCATTCATTAAGGATGATACCTCACAGAGCCATTCTGAGGATGGTGAGGATAGGCCTTATGAAGCCCTTACTATTCTGCAGGGCATACCTACGGAATCAACACCAATTCTTTTACTCCTTCTCCTTTCCTCAGCAATTCTGGTTGGTTTTCCTCCAGTTCCAATTAATTAACTGCTTCAGTCACCACTGGGTGCGTGGGTGCTATTTGCCAGACTGTGGACTGGCTCTGGAAATAAACAGCTGGTTAAGATCTATCCTCACGAGTTGGAGGTTAGACCAGGAAGTGACCCCCTTACTAGTACTTGGACACCAGTATCTCTGTTAAAATTTGGTTAATAAATGCAAGTTCACCGTGTCCGTATTACCCAGTAGTCACTGTGTTGGACTCCAGGATACAAAGTGATTCGACCCTTTCAGGGACTCAGAGCCTGGGGTGGGGGTGGGGCACGTGAGCTGAGCGCCGCAGTTCAGAGTGAGCCCGTGCTACAGAAAGGGCAGCACGGGGCTGAGTCACAGCACAGCATCTGCAGAGTGTGTGTGTGTATCTGGGGGTAGCACAGTCAAGGAAACGTCTTAGAGGAGGAAGTCTCAACCGAAAGCGCAGGATGGATGGGTGGTGGAAGTCCACGCGGGCAGGGGGAGCAGTATGCACAGTCAAAGATGCTAAGATGCCGGCAAACTCAGGAAACGGCAGGCAGCTCAGGCTGTGTGGAGGACGCTGCAGGAGATGAAGATGGAGGGAGGCAGGGGCCAGGCGCCAGGAGTTTAAATCCACACCGTCTATACGGAGGGCAAAGGGAAGCTTTGAGAGCATCAAAGGGGGCTGGGAGTGGGATGAGGAGCGCATAGCAGGTGTTCAGAAGTTCATTGTGGCAGGGGTGTGGAGTATGGTGTGGAAAAGGGCCTGGAGAAATGGAGATCAACTAGGACACGGTTTTATAATCCTAGTGAGACTTAAAAGGCCTGAGGGGAAGAAATGGCAATGGGATACAGGATGAAGGAGCAGGGAGTGGATTTTGGAGGTCTTAAATCACTGGATACACTTAGAAAATGAAAGGCATCGGTCGAATTTTGGCTCCTGACACATTTCTAGGAAACAGAAGCACTAAGAAATCTTGGGGAAAGACTCATACTGAGGAGTAGAATTTCATATAGAAACGTAGCTTTACTGCTTAGTTTAGCTGTCACTTCTCACTGCCGCTGTCCCCTGGGCTCCTTTCTCATACCCCACGTGAGTTTGCAGGACAGATGACGGCTGCTGTACGTGAATTCATTCCCTTTTCCTAAGACCTCACCAAGGAGGCACTATTACAGCTGAAAGGCTAAGGCACAGGCAGGTGAAGCGACTTCTCTAGGGCACACTGCTAGCAAGTGAAGAAGTGGCTGGACCCCAGGCAAGACGGCACTTAGTCATACATCCTACCGTCTCGGAACTAAGAGCCACCAGTAACAGATGGTGTGCAAAGTACGAGTTTTAGACAATGAAGAATGGAGAACAAGTCTCTTCTAACATTTCTTTTTGACCAAACTTTCAAAGTGTAGCTGAGGAGCTATATGGCTACTGGAGTTGTTAAGGGTCGTCCTCCAAAGCAGATGGAGACAATGGAAAAACAGTAAGAGCAGAGGAAGGCTTGAGGCAAGAAAACCTACTGATTTCACTTTACCTTCTTTGGGAGCTTCTCTTAGATAAAAACATGGCTTAATAAAAAGAACAGGCAGGTTCAACTTCCCAAAT
Organism: Chinchilla lanigera; assembly: GCF_000276665.1. NCBI lineage: Eukaryota > Metazoa > Chordata > Mammalia > Rodentia > Chinchillidae > Chinchilla > Chinchilla lanigera. The sequence continues at coordinate 8,480,562 of NW_004955464.1, read as the reverse complement.
ATTCTGATGCTGTTGTACAATGCAAACGGTGGTTCTGCTATCAATAGGTCCCACTGAGAATCTTATAATGTGAGTGGCAGAATCAGTGTTCAAACTGGAAGACACTAGAGACTCTGCAGTGTGAATGTACATGAAGCTCTCCCTCTTTCCTAGAACTTTAAAAATAATCAAAGCAGAAAATCAATGTGAAAGGGTTACAGAGACTGAGTCTTCTTCTGGACTACGTAACTTTCTCCTGCACTGAGCTGAGGACGCCTCAGGTGTGGGGTCCTATGGGGCCCAGGATTGGCAGCTGAGAGGCTGGGGGGACAGGTGGAAATGTGCCAGTGAGCTAAGCTGTTAATGGAGCTAGCTAACGCCCTCTCTCATATCCAAATGTAAACATTCTGGGCTTTGGAAGAAACTTCCCGGAACTCTGCAAGCTCTTAAAAATCCATCCCGCTGACCATCACACTCAGGTCTGCATCCAACTTCTGGGAGTGGCACTTTTAACACAATTACAAACGTATCTCCTGTTTCTAACTCACTAATGGTCAAACTTGATACAAGCTTAAATCCTATTCTCTTACATTAGAAAGACTACATAAAAATGCTTTCATCCAATTTAGACTGGATGCTTCCAATGTAGAGATGAACACCCGCATGTCTCATACAATTAACAGCGCCAGAACATGGCAGTATCCCAAACCAGAAGTCTCGAGCAAACTGCACTTTCTGAAAGGGAATGGGAAGCTGGCACTATTGCCTTAAACTTTCAGACTAATTTTCCAAACATACAACTGGTAATCCAAGAACACCGGGGAGGGAACTTGGGGCGAGGGGAGGACAAGGAGTCCTGAAGCTCACTGAACAGCTGGACAAAGAATGCCTAGCAAATATTCTGACTGATTCCCTTTCTCATCTGGAGGCTGGGATGTGTAGCCCAAGGAAGCTGAGGGTTAGAAGGAAGAACTACAGAGGAAATTGCTAATTCTATGGTGAATGAGCATTTCAATGTTAGCTTGCAGGAAAAGGCGTAAAATCTTGTTGGCCTCCTATTCTGGAGCCCGACAGGCCAGAATGTCATGAATAAATGGCGACAATTAGCTGAGGTCTATGGGGTCTAGCTGGGAGTTCCTGGGCAGTCTGAGAACAGGCCACTTTCCAAGACAGGGTTGAAAATGGGTGTGTCAACTCCATACACACTCAGGTAGCTGTAACTTTGGTAAAATTGGTTTCAGAGTAAAGTCTCCTGTCGGAATACACAGGTAAAGAGGATTGGGAAGGAACAATACCATTAGGTCAAAGCCGAAAAAGCCAGAACAAGTTTAAACGTGGAAATGAATTCAGAGCTCCTTCTCTCATCCCCCGCCTAGTCCCCGGCCGCTGTTCCTGAGTACAGCCTTGAGTTGAGGGCCATGGTTTTCTCTATAGCAGCTACAGAAGAAGGTCTACTGGGAGAGAGAAGGGCTGGTGCCCTGTACGTCTACAGCCCAGAAATGACCATCTCCTGGAGCCATTAGGTCAGGAGGGGAAGAGAGGACCTGGAGAGGAAGTGCTGCCTCGACTCTCCCCCACAGTGGGTCTCCCTTTCAGGATCACAGACCTCTGGAGCCACAGAAGGTCCCTCGTGTAGGTAAATGAGTAACAAGTCTGTGAGGAAACCACCCTTCTTTTCTTTCTTTTTTTCTTTCTTTTGGTTGACACAGGATTTCACTATGTAGTTCAGGTTGGCCCTGAACTATGCACCCCAGGTTGACCTCAGACTTACAGGGATCTTCCTGTGTCAGCCTTCCACATGCTGGAATTAAAGGCACATGCCACCATGCCTGATATAGAAACACATCTCTTTTAAGACCATTAGAGAAAAGAAACAGGGTGGACTTATCCTGGCCAATACCCACTTCAGGGGAGAGAATGACCAGGCATATCCCCAGCTTTGGTCTAAGTCCCCTCACTAAACCCAAGGGAAGAAACCTAGCACTTATATTCTTTTTTACTCAAAGACAAAGTATCGTAATGGGGACCTCAACCACTAGGATAAAGACCAAAGTGACACGAAAGTAGATATGGGGAACATTCCAAGACTAAAAGGAAATCAGTGTGAGGGTATAAACAATATTACCATGAACTACCCCACACAGCAAGTACATGGATTAACAAAACCCAGATTTTTACCAAATCAAACCCTCAAAACAATGACTTCTGGGCTGAGTCCCCAAGTTTGCTCCCTCTAAATATATGAAGTCTGAATTTTTAGCCAAAGAATGAAATCTCTTTCATTTGAGATAGGAATTCCATATCTAATATTAAAACATTAGAAGAATGAAATAGTAGAGCAAGTTCCTTATTACAGGAGAGCCTGTGGGGCAACTGATCAGATTTTCACAAAAGACAAGGTACTTACAGCATCAAGTGACAAGGTCTGACATGCGAGGGCACAGAGGGACACAAAAGAGAACTGTGTTCAGTGTACAGTGATGGACAAGTAATTTGGAAGCTAGTATCTATGAGGTTCAACTGCCCAAATGCAAACCCAACGGCAGCTCCCCACAGCGAGGCCAGATACCAAAGTCTTGGTACTCGTATCCTCTGCATACTACCTCACCTTCACACTGTGTATGTGAGCTGGTTCCCATGCTGCAGCGAAACACCCATGCCTCCTAGATGGGACTGAAGACCCAAGGCAGCAGCAGTAAATACATATCTTGCATATATGTCAGAGCAGCCCTCAAAGAAAACCTTACACCTTAGTAAAGAAGTCAGAAAATATCAACAAAAATGGTAACTTTTTTCCTACAATGTTTAATCTCCATGCCAAGAATGTCCCATTTGATGTTTCCCTTGCCTCTTAAAATTAGGTGACAAAGTAGAAATCCGTCTGTGAAAATAAAAAGGCAGAGGTGTGAGCCCTAGCTCAATGAGACATATCAAATACATAGCATCCTGGTGTCACAGGACAGGCAGAACTGTCCTAGATACTTTGGGGGGAAGATAGGTGCCGAGGAGGTGAAACTTCTGATGATCACGCACACTTGAACAGTACATTAGTCACTGGATGAGGGCAAAGGGTGGGAGCCAGGGAAGGTGCAGAGTTGTAATTCTCTGTATGAGGGCTGGGAACATATACTCATGGATGGGAAATTTTAAGTAGCTATGTTTATTATTACTTTTTTTCCAGCAATCTTGCAAGAGGCAGAAGTGTGACACTGAATTGAGTGAGACGAGCAAGTGGGTGGGTTGGTGAGGAGCCTATGTCTTGACGCAGGCCACTGGCTTGTCAAGGAATGGCTGGTTCCACTGCTGAGCTGTGTTTATTCTTTTGCTTCAAGGAACAGGGTTTCTTGAGGGAACAACTTTACTTCCAATAATGATTTATTGGGGTCTAGCTGAGTGACCTGAAAGAAAAAAAACATGTATTAAAAAGACTGTAACAAGTATAAGTTTTTCCACAAAGTATCCCATCTAGGCACACTGATGGTGAGCCTACTGTGCACTAGCACGAGCCTTTTACATTATCTTATTTTATATTTAAGATACCTCTGTGATGTAGGTATTACTATTCCCATTTTACATGAGGAAGCCAGGGACTTCAGTTCAGTGGAGGAGCTAGCACAGACCTCAAGGCACAGGTTCTTCTCCAACCATCCATCCATCCATCCATCTATCCATCCATTCATCCATCCAGACACTCTACCACTTACCTACACCCCCAGCCCAAAGCTAGTTTCTGGAGACTCAACCTTCTGTGCCCTTAGGAAAAAGATGGTAGATATACAGCTGAATAGCGTTCCTGGGGGACCTCTGCTTAGTTAACTTCTGATAGTAGAGAGGCTCCGTTCTGCTTGGTGCAGCAGCTAGGCCTTTGATGGGATAAGAGCCAAGTCTTCCTTCTGTGAGCACTACCTGTGGTAAACTGTAGCATGGACATGCCCCCATACCCACAATGATAGGACTATCTTCCTTGGTGAGAGTAGACATATCACAAGCTCTCTGTTGGGTGTATATTTAATTTGAAAAAATAAATCTACATTACAATGTAACTTTGTTTTCAAAATAAAAAATATGAACTACTGAAAGTAAAGCGAGACATAATCTTTTGGCACTATGGGATATGGTACAGAGATCCTAAATTAGGCTCATGCTTTCCTGAGCTAGTAGCAAGGATGGGACAGGAAAGTCCTTTGAATCTGAGAGTGAGGGAAAGAAAGAAAAAATTTTCCTGTTTACCAAAAAAGGGTTGTGAATTTTAAAACGTAAAGAAGGGTTGGGGATATAGCTCAGCGGCACAGCACTTGCCTGGCAAGTGTGAGGTCGTGAGTTCGATTCCTGGTACAGAAAGACAGAAAGAAAGAAAGAAAGAAAGAAAGAAAGAAAGACAGACAGACAGAAAGAAAGAAAGAAAGAAAGAAAATAAACTACTCACCTTTAAAAAAATAAATAAAACATAAAGAAATACTAGTTAGTGGAAAGGACGCAGGGTGAGAATTAGAAAGACTGGTTTAAACCACAGCTGTGTTGGCTCTCAGCTTTGCGGCTTTGGAATAAGAATCAACCTTGCAGAGCTGATGTGAAGATTAAACAAGAGGGAAACATTTAATTAGCACAGTGTCTGGCACAGACACTGTGGGAGTAAGAGCAACTGTAAAGGTAGATGGACAGACAGACAAATGGGCAGCTCTGGGTGTGTGAGGGAAGGCCAGGAAGGCTCTTGTCAGCCCCGAGGCTGCTGCTCGGCTGCCTTCAGGAGCTCTGGGCCTAGGGAGAAAGACTGCAGATACCACCTGTGAAGACAGTCTTGTCTTCTGCTCAACCAGGCCTCACCTCATCAGATGGCTGTCATCTTCTAGCTAGAGAGAAGGGGAGGCCCTGAGGGCCAAGGCTGGGTGTCACAGGCAGGCTTGCAAGATGAAGTGGGGACACTATCTTTGTATCCAGACAGAAGCTGGCATACCTCTGAGGGTGGTTAAGCAGATCCACCTTCAGAAGCTTCTTTGCTTACAAGGGACCCGGGGCAAAGCTGGCTCTTCTAGTATCTCTGAGGTTATGGGCAGATGGATAGGCAAGGTGGTGGGAAGGGCCCACACTGCTGTCTGTTTCCCAATGCCCTGGGGGCAAGCTGCTGGCAAATGTTTACCCACTTCCCCAATTAACGTACAATACTGCACTGGCTTCTGTCAACAAACAGAGCTCTGCTGCCTCTGCTTCCGACTCTTTGGCATTTTGTGCCCAGCTGCTTCTGCTATTGTTCTTAATTAACATGCCAGAGCTCTTTCGGCATCTTCTACTTTGTTATTTGTGGTTTGTAAATACGATGTTTGCTGGAGGAAACCAAAACCATAATAGTGCCAGAGCTGTGAGTAGAGGCAGAAAAACGTGCTGGGGAGAAACAGAGGCTGGGGCATCGAGGCCTATGGTGCACCGTGCTGGGGCCAGCGAGATGCAAGGTTAGAGAGATCCATCAACTGTACCTAGTTTCCACATGAGAAAACAAAAATGAGAAAAGCTAAGGGATTTTCTCCAGTCACTTCAAGTGGAAGACCTGAGATTTAGGAAGGAGGAAACAAATTTCTTGGGCATCTGTTAAACACCAGGCACTTTAAATATATTATTTCATTTATTCCAGACAATAACCGCTCAAGGCTGTGGGAGCTGAGCCAATGGAGGCTCCAGTGGTTGCCACCTGTTTTAGGCCAGGAGGTTAGAAAGGGTCCGTGCAGCACAATGATCACAGAGTGAAGCAAACCCAGATCAGAATCCTAGGTCTGCCATTTACCACCTATCTGACCTCCAAAGAGCCTGTTTTCCTACCTGTAAAGTGGGAATCATAGTGTCTCCTCCCTAGGTGGTAGTGATGGCTAAGTACAAGGTGGGAACGCTTGGGGCACAGTCCTGAGGCAGTAAGTGCTTAGAGGGGGCGACCACACTGATTGGGGTGTTCCTGGAGTAGGAACCCTGTTCTTCAACTGCCAAGCTCAAGCTTCATCCCCAAGGCCTTCTGGTGCCTGGGCACCAGCTGCTTTTGTATCTACCCCCTGTCCAGTAGGATACTGCCCTTTCCCCGACTGGGGAGACCTCCGCGATAACTGCAGTGGCTGTGCTGCCAATGCGCTGCTTCAAAGTGAACATGGTGTGGGTGGGGCACTCCCTTTGCTGCTCCAGATCAAGCAGTTTTTTCTTTGAAGGTCATTTTGGACAGGAATTTCAAAGCAAGTAAGGGTGGTCTCTGTTTCCATTTTTACCTGGCTTGGACACAGTGACTGGGGGAAGCTACGGGGATGCAGGACACCATGCTTCTGCCCAGTGAGATCGCGGCCATAGTGAAACCACTCTGCAGCACCCAGGGCCCTTCTGAAGATGGGCCTGGAACATGCTGGGAGGGACCTCCTGGTAAGGAGGAGCCTACAATCTAGCTGAACCAGCTGAAGAACAGAACTGCCTGGAGAGAGGGCTGTGCCAGCCTCTTTGGAAATCTTTAGGCCGACAAGGAAAAGAGAGCAGATGTGCTCTGTGTGGCTTCAGTGGGTACAACTAGGACTGGTGAGGTCAAACTGCCTGGAAGCAGAGCTTAGCTGGTCAAAGAGAACTTTAAACAGACAGCAGCAGCTTCTGATGTGGCTGAGGGTACTTCTTTTTCTGTACCTTCTTTCCCCTTCATTTTCTTTTTGTTCTTCATCATCATTATCATAGCAGCAACGATTACCTAGTGAGGCCTCCCATAGAGTTGGAGCTTTGCAGAGTCCTCTCTCTACTTTATATTTAGCACCGTAAGTCATCCTCACAACAGCCCAGTGCAGTAGGTACTGCTGCCATTCTACAGATGAGGAAACCAAGGTTTCTGCCCATTGTACAGAGAGTAAAGTTTTGCACACAGGTCGGCCTAACTCCAAAACTCATTCTAACCCGAATGTTCTTGGCCAATATGGTGACAGGCTGCTTTAGGGAAAGGAGGGTTAAGTGTCCCCAGAAGCATTCCAATAGGGGCATATTTGTAGATGATGACTGCTATCATTTATTGAGCATTTACTTTGTACCAGTCACTCTTTGAAGCACTTTGTAAGATAATTTAATTTTCTTAATACCACTCTGAGGTAGGTAATTTGAGGTGGATATAATTATTATCCTTATTTTACAGTTGAGAAAATTGAATCATGGAGCAGAATAAGTAACTTGCTTAAGGTCTCAAAGCTATTAAGGGCAGAGCCAGAATGTGAATTAAGGTTCTCTAGCTTTGAAATCCACTTAACCACTAAATTATATTGCCAGAGGTGTTGTTCAGAGTAGGATTCACTGCTAAAGGAAATAAGTTGGAGGAGATGACCCTGAATTTATTTCTAACCAAGCGTCTAGGATATAAGATCTTCACTTTAAGAATGGCAAAAGGTCAAGGGTCATAAAAAAATCCTTAAATGTTTATAAAATACGAATACAAAAACCCAATCTGAGCTTGTGTTTTGCCATTTACTTGGGACTTTACTGAATTATTGACTCTCTAAATCAACACAGGAACCCACCCTTTGGGAGTCCTGGGGGATGAGGCGTGTTCTCAGATAAGAGGTATAGTTTGATTTTGTCTACAGTTGGAAGAGGTAAGTCAACCATTTTGACATTTTCTTCATTGTATTTAGGAAACCTGAATGGGCATATTCTCTCATTAAAGTAATATTTTAGCAAGCTGGCTTTGTGAGTTGTGTATGTTAGCAAAAAATGGGACATATTTTCTGTCAAACAGAGCTCTTCTTTTCTGGATCAATTTTTTCAGCAGTTTGAAATTTCATACACATTTTATTTCTGTTACATTGCTGTTGAGAAAAAATATGAATTAAGGTGACAGAGTCTCATAATAGGCCACACTGTGAATTCCAGAATGTTAGGGTAAAAAGCTACTTAAATGTCAAGTAGTCCAAGCCCTTCATGTCACATGAGGGCAACCTAAGGCTCAGACAGGTCAAGTGACTTGACCCAGCCACACAGTTGATTAATGGCAGATGTAGTATGCTATCCTAGGGTTCTTGACTTCTGTTTTAAGAGTCTTTACAGCCATGCCATCTACCTCTCACCTTTTTTATGCGAGCGTAAGTGCACTTCTACTTTATGCTGGGAACTACTAGGGAGCAGAAGCTGAGTAATACTAACAACAACAGCAATATTTGCAAAACACTGGCTCAGTTGCATGGGTTGGATACTATGATCAACTCTTCAATTTTGCTGAGGTAATGCTTTTATTTTGAAGGGAGTCTGGATCTAATATTTTACATTTAGAAAAAATGTTAGGTTGGATTTTTCTTTCTTTTCATGGTCCTGCTGTACTTGGACAGCTTATGGAGGAAATGCACTGTAAGAGTACTTGGAAATCAGTACTTAGAAATTACTGGGTTTTCCTATGTTCACATACACAAGTGGTAGAAGCAGAATCAGAACTCAGGCTTCCCAGTGTTGTGCCTCATAATTTCCACTGTAACTCCTCACCTAACTGGGGTCTTTCTCTATGTGTTACAGCCTTTGGGATCAAATGTACTGAATTGGGAAGCTTTCTGAAAACTGGGAAGCTTTGAGTAAAATCTGCATTTTAGAAAATTTCAGGATCTTCAAGGCAGAAAACCTGTTGTCAAATCCCACAGAGTGAAAGAAGCCAGGTCCCATCTATATCAAATACAGGCAGAGCACAGTAAATGTTTCCACACCTACAGAAACACACTCCTTCACAGGTAGACTCCCTGCTTCTGCACACCTTCCCTCACTTTCAGCCTCCAGCAAACTCTCCCTTTTCCAAGTTCTCTCTGCAGACTACCAAGGCTGCATGACTACCAGCATACCATCTAATGTTACCAGGATGTAAAGGACCAGAATGTATAGGTTCCAGGCTAGGCTCTAGCAGTGTGACTTTGGACAAGATGCTTTATTCTCCAGGCTTTTAATTCTGCATTTTAAAAAATGTGGCGGTTAGTAATTAAATGAAGTCAACTATACTAAGTTAAGCTTTGGAAATCCAAACACTTGGATTCAAGCCCCAGATCTCAGTCAAGTCAGTAGGAAGTTTAGGACTCTAGTTTCCTTCTCTACTAGGTGAAAGGTAGCGTAGGGATGAAAGCAGACATCATTGAGCATAACACATGGAAGCCATTACTTATAACTCATAAGTGCCTTCTTTATGTGTTAGAGGATGTCATTTCTATGGTCTGAGCTACTTGGTAGCTGGAATGGTTAACGGATGATCTACAGAGGGCTATCTGAGTTTTTGATTCCCACTGCTGTAACCTCCTAGCTGTCTGATAACCATGCAAGTTACTGAATTTTCTGGTTGTTTCTTTCTTCATATAATTGGATTTTTTTCCTCCCAGACTTTTGAGGATTCAGTAAGAGAAAGCCTGTAACTCCTATTCTACTGGGTGGGGGGCACCCAGTTTATTTCACACACATGCATCCACATGGGGGCACTCCTGGATGCTCCCCCTATCTCTCCCACAGGGGTGAAAAGAGACTTCTCTGCTTGGTGAGTTAGGGAGAAAAATCTCAGCTCTGCTCCTTCTTTTCCCTTTTCTGGGGCTAATCTGCTCTCATGTTATATGACACAATGGCTTGCAGTGAGTGTTCAGCTATACAGGGAATGGGTGGATAGTCTATCTAATTTAAGGGTAAAACATGTATCAGTAAGTCCACTGGCTGCAAATGCCAAAGAAAAATTTTTGATCAACTTTTTGGGGTAACAAAGTCATACTCTTATTCTTAACTAGGTTTATCTTTCAACTGGTTATATGTCTTTCAATTAGTCTTGAACTAGTTCAATGAAACGCTATTACTTAAAGACCTCTAAGTTCCCAAACACCCCTAGAGCACTGTGTGGTTCAACAACTGTGATGTGATGTAACATGACACAAGGATCATAGCCCATTTTTCTCAAAATCTGTTTGGTCTTGATTAAAAGATGAGAAAGTCAGTCAGGGCGTAAGTCCATTTTTTTTTTTTAGTTTTTTGTTTGTTTGTTTGTTTTTTTCCGGTACTGGGAATTGAACTCACAACCTTGCACTTGCCAGGCAGGCGCTGTGCTGCTGAGCTAAATCCCCAGCCCCTCATTTTCAAATATACTTTCTATGTGTAATATAAAGCCAAAGCAAAGCTTATTCCTTGTGGTACTGGGGACTGAACTTAGGGCCTCAGGCATCTAAGTCCACTGAGCTACATTCCACCCATCAAACCTTATTCTTAGAGATGCTTCTTTAAAGCCAAGTTACATAAGAACAAAATAAATGTGTGTACAAAGAAATTGCAGTTTGTAGCTGTGTCACAGCTTATGTCTCTAGTGTAGTATAGGTTTTGCTGTTACCCCTAGGAATCCTAGCTGTCTTTGGGTACTGTCAACTTAGTGCTAATGGCTGTCAATGTTCTTTTGATAAACTAGCAAACTTTAGTCTTCCTAAAGACTATTGTTATATCCACAAAGTGTAAGAGGGAGAATATAAAAGCTCATGTGCTTGTGGGGGTGTAAAAGTTTTGTAAATATAAAATTCTCTGCAAACATAAGGGATTTTATTATTAATACTAACAATAATAAGCAACTGCAACAACAACACCAGTTGTAGCTCTTACCAACTTCTTTATCTTTGCTGGAGGTGGTAACATGATCCCCAAAGAAACTTTTGAAGCAGGAAGGATCACACTATGGGACTACCGTGTGGTTTGTCTCTATCTCAGGTTCTTGTTTAGTTGCTGGACCAATTATCCCACCAGAGAACAGGAAAGAAGTGGTACTGGCACAAGGGTTTCTAGTACATAATGACAGACGCTCCTCTTTCTGCTAGTGAACTGTGATAAAATGGCTGGGATGCTAGAGAGTGAGGTTGGATGTCTGTGGCCATAGCCTAGAGTACACAGGAGATTTTTTCTTCTTTGATTACTTATTCTTAGGTGGGATGAAGGGAAAAATGAAGCCAGGTGTGGTGGTGCATGCCTGTAATCCCAGCTATTTAGCATTCTGAGGCAGGAGGATAGCAAGTTCAAGGTTTGCCTGGGTAACTGAGGGAGATCCTATCCCAAAAATAAAATAAAAAGGACTAGGGAAGTAGCTCAGTGGTAAAGCACTTGCCTAGCATGCTTGAGGCCCTGAACTCTACCCCCAAAACTAAATTTAAAAAAGGAAAATGAAAGAAGCATTAAAGGAAGAACAAAGGGGGACAGGACTAAGGTGGTAAGAAATGGAAATTCTGTCTCGTGAGCTGCCCTGTTTTGTTCTTTGTTTTATCATATTATAATACTGTGTTCACATATAGTTAACACTTATGATAGCTTAGTAAGTGCTATGTGTGTTCTGTACTTTATGAGCACAGCAACCCTCCACTTTAAAAAAATAAGGAACAGAGGTTCAGAGATTGAGATTGTACAGGCAGAAGTGGCAGAGCAAACTAGGTTTGGTTCCCAAGCATATGTTTGTAACCTCCAGTATTTAGACCATTTATTTATTTATTTATTTATTTTGAAGTTCATGTTCTTTTTTTTTTTCTTTTTGGTTTTTTTTTCTGGTGCTGGGAATCGAACTCACGACCTCGCGCTTGCCAGGCAGGCACTGTGCCGCTGAGCTAAATCCCCAGCTTTAGACCACTTAAATACTACAGTCAAGCACTGGACTATTCTAAGTTCCTTGTTTGGAAAGACTTCTCCTTTCATGTACCTGAAATATATATTCCCCATAAGAGCGTATGTTAGTATCTTAGGCATTTGGGCAGATTTTACCTATCTAGTTCCTCAATTGTCACAGATCTAGTGCTTGTCAAAACTGGACGGCTTCTTGGAGGTCATTTGTGTAACTCATGGGGATAGAAAAGTCCAGTGAGTGGAAAGAACTTATCCAACAATACTCAATATTCATGGCAAACCTGGACCCAAACCTGGGTTTTCACTCCCACTATGCCTTTAGATGGGCTGTTTAATAAGGAAACCAAGTTTAAAGTGTTACTAATGCTAAAATGGCCTCAAACTTGGCACACTATTGGGAACGTGCTGGATGCCAAACAAGAGATGTAACCCTCTCCTTGCACTGGTATCCCTGATGGTTGCTTTGGTTACTTGCTATTAAATGACAATGTTAGTATGCATGGCTCAGAAGTAATAAAGGGAATTCTTACAAGGGTAGGGTGGGGAGAGAAAAGCCAATTAGGTCTAAAATCAGAAGATTCAAGTATGCAGGATGAATATAAAAAGAACAAAAGACTACAGAACACAGAATGTAAGTGGTGTAAGAGGAAGGAGAACAAGCACGTCTGTCCATCTTGGGAGGTCAGCTCCCCAGATGACTCTCTTGTGGAATGTCAAAGACACAATTTCAAATAAGTTAAAAGGGAGTCTTTATAGAGCAGTTTGCAAGTTCTCTGTTCCCGGCAACATAAACAGAGCATGGACAAACTCATGGATGAAGATTCTGTAGTGCAGCAAGATAAATCTGGTGCACATTAATCCCAGAGGTGTACTGGAAGTTCTAAGGTCTGCCTGGCAACTTAGGGAGATTCTGTCTCCCTAAGGGGCACCCTAAGGTTGTCTCCCAGGAGTTACAGATATGCCAAAATATTAGTCTCCGCATTCCTTGGGGCAGTCACAGAAACCAGAGAGCTGGGTTGCTTCTGATCCTGAGCAATCTAGTATAGTACCTCCAGTGCAGCAGACAAGGAACATTTTCAGTGTGTGTGGTAACTTAAAAAAGATTGAGAAGCATGGATATAGGGGAGATACCTCATTTTTAGAGGCTTATACTATGGAAGGCAGCCAGGTCCTTATATAAAAGATTCCTAGGATGCCTCTGATTAAAAAAAAAAAAAATGGACTAATGGCTGTGTTTGGAATAGGGTATGAGAAAAAATTAAAAGAAGATACCTGTTTACTGATTGGGTTTAGAACTGTTAACTCTACTTAAAAGCCTTCTGAGAAATTTTGATCACTGCCTGTTCTACAGTTTTGCTAGGCATGGATTAAGGGCTAATTAGAGAGGAAGAAGGAAAAATACTGGCGGGTTTTAAATCCTGGTGCTGTATGTATGCTCTTGAGCAAGTCACTTAATTTCTTATCATGAGATCAGATGCATATTTTTCAACTGTAAGCTCTAGATCGACATCCTCAACACCCAATAGTCTCTCAATAAACCACTGCATTCTAGGTCTCTTTCCCTCACACTCTTACTTGAGAGTTAAACAAAAGGTCTGATTCTTCTTACTCTCCTGCTTAAAGTTCTTGAATGATCCCTTACTGAAACAAGATAGTTTTCTTTTGCTTTGGCCTCATTTTCCCAGTTGGCAAATGGGTGCTGTTTCTGACAAGGTTCACAGTGGGTCTATAATGGATGGCATTGCTGGGAAGACAGCCTGGCGATACATCACAAAGGGCTCAAATGTCTTATTACATGCAGTTTAAACGTCTGAAAAAAAAATTTCCCCTACTTTCAGAGAGAGATGGAGTAGCGTGTTCAGTGAGTGTTCAGGCAAAATGGCTAGGGAGAAAGTGAGCATTATGAATGCATTTTAATACCCAAGCAGGGCCATGCAAGCCAGTGTGTGTGTAGCTCTGCACACAAACACAGCTAAAGAGCTGGAGCTTTGAACAGGAGTTAAAAGAGCTGAGTCCCTAACGACATACAAAAGACTTGCTGGTGTGATTTATTCTGATGTATTTACTTATCCAATTACCAAAACAGCAGGAGATCATTAAATTTTCTAGTTACCAGATGCAGCACGTTCAATATCTTAAATGTTACCAAGGCTCTCTCTGAGCTATTTTGATATTACATCTCATCTTCCCAAAAGCTTATAAAATTGGAAGGTAAGAATCATGAACAGAGTAGGAGCTGTCTTTGAAGGTTGGTCCAGCAAGCGCCTGTACAATACCGAATGTTCACCAGAAATTCCCAAACTCCTAGGAAAAGTACCATGATGAGAAACAAATATATTTAGGAAAATAAGACAGTAAGGAAGTGGTATTCAAAGGTGGCTGGAGATTATTTTCATGCTTGTCTCCTATCAGTTCGGTCCCCATGTCCACAGAGGGTCAAGGCTCAGAACAAAGGGCAATTAGGAAATAAGCACCCTCTGGGAGACTGCAAACCTGCCTCCTAACCCTCGCATCCTGCTTCTGTCTGGATGATCTTAGGGAAGTCACTTTTCCTCCTCTGAGTTTCCATCCTGTTAAACAAAGATGTTGAGATCTCCTGTACCAACTTATAGACTAGCTGCTGTAAGCATCATCACAACTTGTCTTCTGCATACTTTATACCAGTGTCTCCTGGAAAACTCTAAGCAGTTCAAAGGCAGGAACTGCATACTTACTATCTCTGTGTCCCTAGTACCCAAGCAAAGAACCACATGCGTAATATGGTCTCAGTAAATGCACGCTGGGTATCAAATCAGAGGTCATTATGAAACACTGAAAAATACAAAACCTCATTTTAACAACATTTTAGGAGTAAGTAGCAAAATAAATACTTTCTTTTGAAAAATATATCAAATAACTGAAATCAAGGCCTTAATTTTTTGAAAGGATGAGGGAAGCTTAGTCCCAACATTCTTTACTATTCTGGTCTCTAAATACTATCCTGTCACAAACCCTCGGTTCCAGCCAGTTAGAATAGTTTATTATTCCCCAAATATGTCTTGTGCTTTTCTGTTCCAACCTGCATATCCTTCAAGGCTCAGTTCAATGCTACATCTTCAACAAAACCAAGCCTGAGCAATAGAGCCTAATTTGATCTCTTTTTCCTGTTTTTGTAACAGAGCTATCATCCCTGGCTTCTCCCATTCACTAGGCCGTGGACTGTGGCACACAGCAACTATATGTTCAAGTTCATTCTCTCACATACCTTTTCTGTTGCCCTTGTGTGGCTAATCCACATTTACTAAACTTTTACTTCTGTTTCATATCAGGCTCCTCAGACAAGGGGGCCGCCGAGACCTTCTGGCAGACTCAAAGTCAGGGTTTAATCTGGAATGCATAACCCGGCAATGCCAACCCTGTCCTCTGCTAAAACAATAGTCTTATATTTTCATCAGGTAAAAGATCCTACTGCATGAAGCTCAAAGGATGAGCTATCCTCTTATCCTGAGTTGTCAGTCTGTTGTGCATCTCAGGCCATTTTGCCATTTTTTTTTTCTTTTTTTGTCTTTCTGAGACAGGGTCTCGCTGTGCACTTCAAGCTGGCCTTGAGCTTACTTTGTAGCCCAGGCTGGTCTCGAACTTGCAATGATCCTTCTGCCTCAGCCTCCTGAGTGCTGGGATTACAGTTGTGTGCCACCATGCCCAGCAACTATTTGTTTAGAGTCTTCTTTTCTAGTCAGATTGAATTCTGAGGGCTACCTATTTTTCCAGGACTTAGTATACTACATGTTTGCTGAAAGACCAGCCTGCTGAATGACTGAATGGAGCCTATCCACTCTTCCCTAAAGCCTCCATCCATCGAAGGAAATGGAATGTGGGGGAGCTGCATGCCCAGACCAAGTCCCCCCAGCCTCACACCCTCAGTGGGACAGCCTGTCAGTGATGCCACTGGCAGGTCACCCCAGCAGCTCCCTTGGCTCTGCACGCTGTAGCCTCAGTCCAGCCTGCTCACAGACACAAGGGCTAACAATAAGTCTGCATCAGTTGCCCTGTGAGAGGGGACAGATTTTCCCTGTCTTGTTTAAACTGTTGTTGGAATTGGCTAATTAGAAGGATTTAAAAAATCTTAATACTCTAAACAGAGAAAACTGGTTCTGAATTATTAAGCAACATTTTCTGTGCATTTCAATAACCTTAAGTGACTTAGCTGCCACCTGATCCTAAGCTCTGGCTCAGATAAATAAATGTGAAATATTGTCAAAGCCTCAGCTTACAGGAGCCTCCAGCTACAGTAAATAAAAGCTTAAGTCCCCACAAACTGCCTGGGACAGAGATATTCTCATAGAAAAAGAGAGAAGATGATCATAAATAAAGCCAGCAGTACCAGGAAGCTAATGGTTTTGTTCTAGTTTTCAGAAGAATTGTCAACGGAGGAGGGTACCCACGTCATTTAATCATAGAATCACATTGTATCAGAGCTGAAAGAAGGTTAAGAAAGAACCTATCTGAATCTCTTCACATCTCACATGAAAATAAGACCAGAGAAGTATGTACTATGCTTGAGATCATACAAGGGCCGAAACTTTTTTGCCCTAGAATGTCTGTGCCCAGCTTAGACACCTTGCCACACCACCACATTCTTCTAAGAATGTCGTGCTAGAAATGCCAAAATGAGAGGCTGGCAACTGGATGCTAAAAGACACCTAAATATTTTAATCACATAGGTTACTTCTGGCACTCAGAGACTCCATGCTTTTTTCTTAGACCTGGGAGTTCTACTTCCTCAGCCACGTTGGGAGGCATATCCGGAAAGAAACCAGGAGTAAATGAGGGTGAATGACACTCTAATGTGACCCTCGAAACTTGCCTAAACTCATGCCATGAGGATAGCATGAGTCATCTGTGAGTTTCTGACTGGTGAAATGGAAAATACAAAAAAAACCACCCCAAACAGTGGATGTACAAGTGAGTGGGAATATTTTATTTCTCACTGAAAATGGACCACTGCAATCCAGAGCAGTGAAGGGATACGAAAGGGAAGAGAGCACCAAGGATGCACAAGGAAGACAGATGCCTGGGTGTCACTATATCTTTCCTCCTTGTTTCATTCTAATATATACAATATTTCCTACAATCTTATTTCACTGACATTGTTACAAATAATAAACCAATATTAGTTGCTTAGTATGTGTCAGGCACTGTGCTAGGAAAAAATCAGATGAGTTAGACATAATTCCAAACATAACTTCAAACTTGATGTGTATACTTATAAAAAGAGTATCTGATTTTATTGTGTGACTAGGTACACTTCAGCCAACCGTTTCTACTTTTGGTGTCTTTTGTTTTTTCTAGGCCTTAGACAAGTAATTTTTTTTCCATTTCAGTTTTTCATTTATAAAATATGAGTGTGTTTTTAGCTCTCACAGTCTGAAAAGCATGCCTGAAGAGAGCCTATTCACATAAGGTCTTACAGAAGGCCAACCTGAAGAAGGAAAGTGATATAACTTTGGAAACAGCAAAGAATTTTCAGATTTGGGATTCAGCCAAAGACATTAAACTTGAAGCTGTGAGGCTCCAATTCTGGGTGAAGGGCAGAGCACGGATCAGGTGAAGGAGGCTGGGGCTGGGGCTGGGGCTGGAGTTGGCACTGTGGCAAGGCCAGGAGGATTTGGCATGTTGATGCATGTGCTAATGCATTCTGAAACTCCAGCAGTGGTTTTGAAAATTACAAGGAATGACTAGAAAAGGTTAATCTGTGCATATACACGTTAGCAGTTGTTTATGTTTACAATGGTGTTATTATACAGACTTTAAGTGAGCAAAGCGTGTCTGCAGAAGCACCTGGAATACTGAACAGAGATAATGTCTTTTTATTTATGGCTGAATGGAGTCAGACTGGATTATATGTACGGCCTTCAAAATTTACTTCATTTCTGACACAGTAATTTTAAATAATATAATGCTTTATAAATACCTTACAAAATTAACTTCTGGGCCAGAATAAATAATTTTGGAAAGGTTAAAATATATCAGCAAACCTACATATAAACAGTAATAGTTGCTACATTTTATTTGCAGCACACCATAAAGAAAGGTCCTGGGTTTTGAGAATCAAGTACTGATACAGGTGTTTTGTACCCTAGAGAAATTTAAGGTCTCTAAGCACTCATGTCATCTATTTTAGCTTCTTTTAAGGAACTAATATATTTGAGGTACCTGGCATAAAACAGGTACACAAAGAAATAGGTATATTTATGGTCATCATTACCCACCATTCTAACTTTTTTGTTAATGAGCTAGAAAGGGGCAAAAGCAGATTTTATTAAGGTGCTGAATCGCCTTCTCCTGAAATGGCTGTAAGTACCTCAAACAATATTTTAAAACGCCTTTGTATATTCCTTTGATCTGGTCAGAAGTATACAATGATGGGTTTTTTCCATATTCCACCCCTCGTTCCCTCAATACCTCTGTGGCTTACCTGGATCCTTTCCTTTTCTTGCAATCCACTTCAATATAATATATTACATACACTGAACATTCACCATGTGCTAGTGCTTTATAAGTATCATTTGCTTTTATTTTTTACAACAGCCCTATGAAGTCTTTTCACTACTTTACAGATAAGGAAACTGAGTTACAGGCACAGGGCTCAGTAACTTACCTAAGATCAAACAGGGACGAAATGTAGAGTTGAGATTCAATCTGGGACTCCACATTTTTAACCATACTACCTTATACTGTCTCTCCAGCACTGACCTCCTTCAAATTTGCTCCAGTCACTACCTGGCATTTCCTAGTGTTACTGACTCAGCTTTGTAATAGTTTAAATCTCATCTTCTGATGGAAAGCTCCACCTAGATTTCCTATCTCTCAGGCTCACCAAATCCCAAAGGAACTGGTCTTCTCATTTGTCTTCCTTGATTATCTGCCTGTTATACTATTGTCTTTTGGAATTTCTATATCACCTCTGACAAGGATTTCTTCCTGTCTTCCCAGTGGCCTCCTACACCTAACAGTCTCCTGCTGGCATATATGCTTTTCATGTTCTTTTCTTAGGTGGTCTTTATTGGAAATGTTCATTCTTCAAAAAAAACTTTTTATTTTGAAATAATTATACACTCCTAGGATGTTGTGAGAATAGCAAACCTTCATAATGCCATCTTCATAGTGCCCTTTACCCATAGTGCCATCTTCTGTAACTGCAGTACATTATCAAAATCATGACACTGACATTAGTATTCCACTGATTAGACTGCAAGCTTTACCTACGTGTTATCAGCTTTTATGTGCACTCATCTGAGGGTGTATATGTGAATAATTACTTCTAGTTTTATCTCATGTACAAATTTAGGTACGTATCATTACAAGCGAGACACAAAATGAATCCAAGAAATTTATAGTTACACTTATGCCTCATGAAATCCTTTATCCCCTAAGTCTTTGTACCTTCTAATTTATTTTCTATCTCTATTATTAAGTCAGCTTCAAAATATTATAAACGTAAAATCAGACAGTATGTAACTTTTTAAGATTGCCTTTTTCCACTCAGCACAATGCTCTTGCAAGTTGATGGATACATCAAGAATTCATTCCTTTTTACTGCTGAGTAGTATACACCCATTCCTTTTCCTAAAAAAAAAGACTTGTTTTCCTTTCTTCCCTCCCTCATGCTGGGGATCAAAGCCAAAGCCTCAAACATGCTAAGCATATTCTCTACCACTGGGCAACAACCCCTGCCCTAAAAGACTTGTTTTAACTCTGTTTGTGAGGCTTTACACATACAAACCACACCTCCTCTCTTCCTTGGACTCTCATAATAGCCACCAAAGACTATCACAGTATTTAACTTACTTTAAATTTACTTTATTTTATTTTATGTATTTATTTACTTTTGGAGATGAGGTCTGGGTGTATTGCCTAGACTGTTCTCAAATGTCTAGGCTCAAGAGATTCTCCTATCTCGGACTTCCAAGTGCCGGGGTTATATGTGTGCATCACTACACGCAGGTATCACAGCATTTTTGACTTGAATTCTTTGAATTGTTTACCTATTGAAAAGGCCTTAGATCACGTTTGTATCACCAGTACTGAGTGAGTACTTGGTAAAACTAGTTAGGTAATAACATTCAAGTTACGAATATAGACTAACTTATAAGTTATTGGTAAAAGTGTCTTGAAAATGGCAAAATTCTATGTAAATCTTCCTAAAAGGTGACAGATCACATATCAGCTGTCATTATGTGTGGATTACATTTGCCTATTTGCTGAAGTTTGTTGTACCTCCCAAATCAATACTTGCACATTTTCATGGGCATTTGAAGATATGTGCAGAGCAGTGAAAAATTTCAGTTTCCTGAAGTTTATGTTCTCAGATGAGGCTGAAGGAAGCAACACTTTGTCTTCTCATGTTAGGGCTCCTACTGCAAAAAATATCCCTTTCTATGGTACGTTACGTCCAATTTTTTTTTTTAAAGTCTTTTTGAGACAGGATTTCACTATGCAGTTCAGACTGGCCTCCTGACTCAGCCTCTAGAGTGCTAGGATTACAGGTGTGTACCACCATGCTCAGTGTTTTCCACATTTTTGTGATTTTTTTTTAGTGATCTGGCTGTTTTAAAATAGTCCAAGCATAGTGCTGAAAGCTGAACAGTGTTCCTATGAACAGGAAAGGTGTGGTATGTGAGGTGAGGTTCATTCAACCATGTATTATCGGACTTCAGCTGAGAGTCAACAATGATATTAAATAGTGTTTTAAAACTGAAACATACAGACAAGTTATATGTTGGCTGGTTGATGAAAATGTGATCAGTGACTTGCAAGAATTTAACTTTGTATTTCCATCATGTAAAATGGTTGAGTATTTGCTAGTTCAGGGTGCTCCTATTCTGCACTCGCCCTGTGTAGGCCCCAATAACTGAGGATATCAAGACAAAGAAGAAGGCATATAGCTAGTGCCCTAAATGAGCTTATACAGAGCAGACCCCAGAGGACCCTGAGCAAATGAGGTAAAAATCTCTATGAGGAGACAAGCTTGTCTTCCTTGCTAGGAAAAGACTACAAACTAATTTAGAAAATATTTCCAGCTATAAAAGCAATCTGCTGGCTTGGTAAAACACAAAGCAGATACCAAGTTCTAGATAGTTCTGCTTGAATATGACGCTCAGTCCTTTATTATTAGGCATGTAAGGCACACTGTTTGATATCTTTATTTGATATCATCTATTTGATATCAGTGTGCCTTACATGCCTAATAACAGTTGGTAGTTACAAAGAGTTAATATTGCAAAAAATCCTTTGTCTTTTTGAAGCCAAAACACAAAAGAAAAAGAGAAAGGAGGCAGTGAGATTAAAGAGCGAAATAATCACCCTTGCCATCATATGAGTTACCATTATTAGACTCTTATGGTTAAATACCATATGTACACACACACACACATACACATTTTACGTTCTTTTTTTAATACACACAACAATCCTTTGCAGTAGGTACTGTTATTCTTATCTTGTCAAAAAGTTAAATACACTGCTTAAGATTACTCAGTGAAGAGCAATGGCAAATTTCAGTTGAACTCCAACTCCCACAGCTTTGTTTTAGTCTACAAAGCCTGAGTATTATTAAAAAAAAGGTGGTGCTAAATAAATGATCCTTCCAGTGTGTATGTGTGTATATGTACACATAAATTATATATATATGTAACAAGGAAAAATAAATAGCAACAAGTCTTCCTTTACTTTAAGTAGCTCATTTGCAAGTGTTCTTTCTCAGCAGTAAGGAGTCATAGTTGCGGCCTCAAGGACAACTGCAGAGTTATAATATTTGGGGGCAAATGTGCACTGAATATGTTGACAGCATACAAACTTAGGTGATGGCCATCCCTAAGGATTATATTTCCCTCAGGTATCTTAAAAATCTCTTGAAAATACAGAGTCAATTGGTATTTTTTAGTATGCTTCTATGACTACTTGTAACCTATGCTACAGGACTAAATTATGCTCTGAATGAAGGAGGTGAACGAAGTGAAATGCTTACAAGCTTCCCCGTTCAAAGTACATTCTTCACACCTAGAAGTTAACCCCAGAAGCAAATTTAAGAGATAGTTATCTTAAAAAATAAAATCATATATGTAGAGAATGGTTAATATAGCAGGCATGAAAAGCTTGCCTAAAAGGTTGGCCCCTGGCTGGCTTTGCATCTTTTGCTGTAGTAAGTAGCAGCCATGAGCAAGACTGTATGCTGAGTCCTGTGAATTTTTCTAGGTGATCAATGAATCTTGGAGTGGTCTTGAAGATCCTTAAACACAGTTGGAATCAGAAATGAGATTCAATAGTCTGATCCTGACTCCCTGAAATATGGCAAAAACATTGTCTTGGAAAAGAAAGGATGAAGAGGTAAGGGTATAATGACTTTTGGTGGGTGGGTAGGTATGGAATCATCCACTCCTGGTATGAAATAGCATATGAGTTGCACGTGTTGTAAAAGACAAAAGTTATATATGGAGTTTTAAAACAGTATATCCAACTCTAACACAGTTGGGTTGCTGGAGCTCATGATTATTTTTGGTTGTACTGGCTTACGTGAGGGAGAAACAGAGCAACTTTGATAATACCTTTGGTTTTTATTCTCTTTAAGGTGGCAAGAGACAGTGCCCAAAATTCTGTAAGTGAGCTTTGGATTAGCCCAAAATGTTAAAAGTTTGAGTTTCTCTCTCCTCCAAATGGGGGGAAATGTTAAATCAGTTTCCATGTCTGGAGCAATATTTTGGACAAACTGGAAGGGGGGAAAAGGACAAAAACATCCCAGTTATTTCTTCATCTTAGTTGCTCCTACCTCTGCTCAGCAGCCAGCCCTTTCTACCCGCTGCAGGAATCTCCCCCCTTCAACTTTAATAACAACTCTATAAACACCAAATTTACTATGAGGGGTTTGGGAATATTTTAAGTGGGAGAAAAGAGGGTAATTAAAAAAATAGTGTCTTGAGAGGAAGCACCCAGATGGCAGAATGGTAAGCAGTAGAGAAAGAGCCTCTCTGAGAGTCTCTGTCCAGATGATGGATAGAGTGAAGTGGGTCCTCTGGACCCAGGAAGGATCTGAAGCATGAATTAAAGCTGATGGAGAAGGGTTGGGGATATAGCTCAGTGGCATAAGTGCTTGCCTGGTAAGCCTGAGGTCGTGAGTTGGATTCCTGGTACAAAAAAAAAAAAAAGCTCATGGAGCGTGAAGAGAGAAACTTCAACGAAGAAGGAGGAGGTAGCTGGTGGCACTTTCTCCCTGAGTTGGGACTCACCGTGCGAGAGGAACAGTTCAAATCTGTGGCACACCACGACTGCTGGCAATCCCAGAGGCCTCCGTGGAGAGATGCAGCAGTGGAGGGGAGCAGTGAACATGAGGAACTGCATTAGCTGGCAGTGAGTGCTGAGGGCTCAGCCATCCCATACAAGAGAGCAATTGGCTGGGAGCCATCTTGGAGAGGGGCCAACTGAGCTCAGAACTCCGAGCAGCTATGGGCTCCTTCTAGTGGCTCCAAGCTGGGCTCAGGCCCATGGAAGGTGTGCTGATGACTGCAAGCTGAATGAATCTGGTCTCAGCCAGGGGATGCAGGCTTGCTGAGATCATCCACTACCTGAACAAAAGCTACTGCTGGCTTGCTGGGACAAATCATCATGGATCAGGACTCTGTCTCCACATGTCTTCCAGTGACAGCAGAGACAAAACTGGAAGTGAACATTTAAAAATCTTTTTCCTCTCTCAATCTCTTGTTTGTTATTTATTATTGTTGTGGTGGTTTTGTTTTTATTTTTTCTCCTTCATTGTTTGATCTTGTTTTTAAATGAGTGTGAATGTAGTTTCTAGCCTCTTTGTGGTTATAGTTCTGTTCCATTCTTCTTTTTATCTCTTCCTTTTCTCTTTCCCTCCAGTCTTCTGCATCAGTTTCCCAAACTTTGTGTGATCCCCTTGTCCTCCAGCTTGACTTCTAATCTTTTCCTCTTCTTTTACTTTTCCATTTTTTCCCTAACCCACTGTAAATTTTAACCTCTGAGAGAAAAATTGACATATTAAGGACTTGTACACTGCATATAATTTTCTGGGTGTTTTAGATTTTGTAATATAACCACAAATCTAGTTCTTATAGTTATAGGTGGGAAATTAATGGTTAGTTTTCTTTTAGTTTTTTTCCCATACTGGGAATAGAACTCATGACCTCGCAATTGCCAGGCAGGAGCCATGCCACTGAGCTAAATCCCCAGCCCCTCAATTTGAAATTTTCTAGGTTGTGTTTAATATTATTGTCATTGCTAACGGTACCACTATAGTCAAAAGTGACATAATTGTTCTACACAGCTGTTCTTCCTGGTATTCCAAGCTTGAGACTAAGGGTCATAAAAAATACTGTGGCACAGTGCCAAATAGGCAGCTATTTCTCATCCCCAACAAACTGAAGAGGTAGGATCTTGCAACAGACTCTACACTAAAAAAACCAGCTACACTTACAAGATATCTCAGATAAGTAGTCATTTCCTAAGGGTTCTAAATACTACCAATAAAGCAACCCACTATGGGCAATTTCAAACATTCCATAAATAATAAGGAATTAATTATGAACTAATAAAAAAAAAAAGAAAATGAGAAGACAAACAAGAAACAACCTTAGACATCGAGTTCACCTAAAGCAAACCCAAGGGGCAATAAGGTGGGACAATCCAAAAGCCACTCACCTGGCATCTCTGAAGTGGTAACAACAAAGCAATTGAATGAGGCTGTAGAAAAAATCAAATCAGAAATAATTTCTCAGAGATGGTGAGAGATGGTGCAGAGATGCAGAGATGGTGTCCACAATGAAAAAACCATGTTTAGTGACTCTTGAGCAGATACAGAAAAAAATAGAGGAGCTTAAGAAAATTATAGAAGCCATGAATGCTCATCATAGGAAAGAAATGGAATCCATAATGCAGATTCAAGCACATATCCAGGAGAATAAAAATCTGACTGAAAATATACTCAGCGGATTAACCCAATGTGAGGACAGGATCTCAGATATTGAAGACAGGCCTGTGGTTAGAATCACAAAAAGAAAGATTTCTCAAAAATAGCAAGGGACCATGAGAAATCAGTACAGGAGCTGCTAGATGAGGCAAAGAAGAGTAACTTAAGATTGATTGAAGTCAATGAAGAAGCAAGAGACAGCAGAAATTCTATTAAGAGAAAACTGTTCTCAGACTCATGGCAGAAAATGTCCCTGATAGAGAAAAAGAATTTCACATACAGCGAAGTGAGGCATACAGAACTCCAATGAGCCATGATCAAAAAAATCTACAGCCAGGCATGTCACAGTCAAGATGCTAGAAATTCAATACAAGAATAGAATCTTAAATGCTGTTAGAAAAAATAAACAAATCACCTATAAAGGAAAGCCCATCAGAATCAAAGCTCACTTCTCAGCACAAACCCTGAAGTCAAAGAGAGCTTGGAGTGAAGTATTTGAAATTCTAAATAAAAGCAAACTTCAACCCAGACTGATGTACTCCACAAAACTATCTTTCAAAACTGATGGAGAAATAAGATACTTCTATGACAAAGAACATCTGAGGAAATTTATGACCACCAAACCAGCACTCTAGAATGTTTTGAAGGACATTCTAGAAAGAGAAAACAAGGACTACAACTCCATAAAGCCCAACAGAAGGAATCCACCAAGCAAAGCAAAGTAGAGGGAAAGAAAAAAAGAGGGCAGGGAGTCACCAACAGAAAAATAACATGACAAGGATAAATCAATACATATCAGTTATGACCATCAATGTTAATGGTCTCAATTCACCAATCAAAAGACACAGACTGGTAGAATGGATCAAGAAGCAAGATCCAACAATATGCTATATACAAAAAATACATTTAATTTAAAAAGAAGTTCATAGACTGAAAGTCAAAGGATGGAAAACAATATTCCATGTGACAAGAACCCAGAAAAAAGCAGGGGCAGCTATTCTACTTGCAGACAAAGTGAATTTCAGGTGAAGACTAAGAGAGATCAAAAAGTTCACTACATCCTTGTGAAGGGGACAATCTAAGAAGAATTGATAATAAACATAAATATATATGCAACAAATACAAGTGCACCAAACTATGTAAGACAAATATTAACAGGCATGAAAAACCAAATAAGCAGTAATATAATGGTATTGCGGGATCTTAACACCCCATTGTCACAAAAAGACAGATCAAGTAGACAAAAAAATCAGCAAAGAAATATTAGAATTGAACCAAGCTTTTGAAGAAATGGACTTAGTAGATATCTACAGAGTGTTTGACCCCACAACATCAGAATACACAATATTCTCAGTTGCACACAGGATGTTCTCCAAAATAGACCACATACTAGCTCACAGAATATGTTTAAGTAAATGCAAAGGAAGTGAAATCATCCCCTGTATATTATCAGACCACAGGGCAATGCAATTGGAAATAAATGGCAAAAGAAACCACAAGAACTTCATAAACACATGGAAATTAAATAGCACACTCCTGAACAACCAATGGGTCACAGATGAAATTAAGGAAGAAATTAGACAGCTTCTACAATTAAATGATAAAGACAATACAATATGCCAGAACTTATGGGACACAATGAAAGCAGTCCTAAGAGGGAAATTTATAGCAGTGAGTATCTGTATCAGGAAAACAGAACAAATGCAAATAAACAACTTAATGGTGAACCTCAAACTTCTAGGGAAGAGGGGCAGGCTAAGTCAAAAGCTTGTACAAGGGAGGAAATTATAAAGATCAGAGCAGAAATTAATGCATTGGAGACTAAAAATTAATACAAAGAATCAATGAATCAAAGAGTTGGTTCTTTGAAAGATTAAATAAAACCAACCAGCCCTTATCCCTATCAAAAAAGGGAAAGATTCAAATCTATGCAATTAGGAACGAAAAGGGTGAAATCACAATGGACCTTGCAGAAATCCAGAAGATCATCTATACCTACTTTGAAAACTTGTATTCTAATAAGATGGAAAACACAGAAGAAATGGACAGATGCCTAGATATATACGAATTACCAAAACTGAATCAAGAAGATATAAAAAACCCTAAATAAACCAGTATCAATCAATGAAATCAAAGATGTAATTAAAAACCTCCCAACAAACAAAAAGCCCAGACTCTATGGATTCACTGCTCAATTCTGCAAGAAATTTGAGAAGATCTAACATCACTACTTCTCAAGCTCTTTAATGAAATTGTAAGGGAAGCAATACTCCCAAATTTATGCCTGGGAGCAAGCATTACCCTGATACCAAAACTGGAGAAGGACCTAACTAAGAAAGAGAGTTACAGGCCAATCTCTAATGAACATAGATACAAAACTCCTCAATAAGATACTGGTAAACACAATGCAGCAAATCATCAAGAAGTTTGTACACCACGACCAAGTGAGATTCATCCCAGGGATGCAGTGATGGTTCAATATACATAAATCAATAAATGTAATATACCATATTAACATAGCCAAGGACAGAAAAACATATGATCATCTCAATAGATGCAGAAAAAGCTTTTGACAACATCCAGCATCCATTCATGATAAAAATCCTACAGAAAATTGGAATAGATGGTCTTTACCTCAATCTGATAAAAGCCATCTATGACAAACCAATAGCCAACATCATACTAAATGGACGAAAACTGAAAGCTTTCAATCTAAAATCAGGAACAAGAAAAGGATGCCCACTGTTTCCACTCTTATTCAACATAGTTCTGGAAATGTTAGCCAGAGCAATTCACAAGAGAAATAAATAGAAGGAATAATGCTAGGAAAGGAAGAAGTTCAATTATCACTACTTGTACATGGCATGATACTCTACATAGAAGATCCCAAAAACTCCACTAAAACACTGCTAGATTTATTAAGCAAATCCAGTCGTGTAGCTAGATAGAAAGTCAACACTCAAAAATCAATAGCCTTCCTGTACATGAATAACAAACCCACTGAGAAATTAGGGAAACAATACCTTTTACAATAGCATCCAAAATAAATGAAATACCTAAGAATCAATCTAATGAAGGTTGTAAAAGACCTCTACATTGAAAACTATAGTACTCTGAAAAAGGAGATTGAAGCAGATGTCAGAAAATGGAAAGATATCCCTTGCTCTTGGGTAGAAAGAACCAATACAGTGAAAATGGCCATACTTCCAAAACTGTTATACAGATTTAATGCAGTCTTGATCAAAATTCCACAGCATATCTGACAGAATTAGAGAAAACAATCCTAAGATGCATTTAGAACCAGAAGAGATCCAGAATAGCAATGGCAATTCTGGACAACAAAGGCAACACAGGGGGGCATCACAATCTCACCTGGAAATTATACTATAAAGCCACTTTGGTTTTTTTTTTGGTACCAGGAATTGAACTCATGACCTCATGCTTGCCAGGCAGGTGCTGTGCTGCTGAGCTATATCCCCGGTCCTATAAAGCTCTGTCTCAAAAAGACACAGAGCAAAACAAAACATTACAAAACAAAACAAACAAACAAACAAACAAAACCAATCAAAATGCTGGATGGGCTGTGGGAAAAAGGGAATCCTTCTCCATTGTTGGTGGGAGTAAAGACTGGTGCAATCACTGTTGAAATCAGTTTGGAGATTTCTCAAAAAACTAGGATTGGAGGTCCCATTTGACCCAGCTATTCCCCTTGTATCTTCCCAGAAGAATTAAGAACACTGTACCACAAAACAAACAAACAAACAAACAAAACCAATCAAAATGCTGGATGGGCTGTGGGAAGCAATATATGTACACCCATGTTTATAGCAGCATGGTTTGTAATAGCTAGCTCTTGGAAACAACCCAAGTGCCCATCAACTGAGGAATGGATAAAAAGATGTCTTCTTACATAATGGAGTACTACTCAGCCATAAAGAAGGATAAACTGGGGACTTTTATAGGTAAATGGATGCAACTACAGACCATACTCATAAGTGAAATAAACCAGATGTACATGTGTAAACATTGCACTGTCTCCCTAGTGTGAGAAGCTGAAAGAGTAAATAAGATCCAAAATGTACAATAGATACTGTAAAATGGAAGAAACTTCAAAAGGAAAGAGAAACTGGGATGGAGGAATGGAGAAAAGGAAAAGATATACATATATATGTATATATATGTAAGTTAAAATAGTTATACTATTAATTTCTCTTACTTCATTGAAAAGAAAGGTTTGTGCTAATATGGTTTGGACAATTAAATGCCAGTATCTTGTACTTTGAGTAACTAATTTAAAGATAACAACACACAATGTGTTAACCATCGTTACCCTATTATCTTGTTTTGAAGTTTTTTTTTCCTTTAAAAAAGTAATGTCCTTTTATATTGTGGATGGATGGTGAAAAACCGATATAAAACATACATTTCCAATTTCATAGGTGCTAGCAGGATCATTTCAATCAGGGAAAGCTGCAAAGGAAAAGTGTTACTGGGATACAACTTCTTTGTTTTCTGTTGGCAGTCAATGGGCTACAATATAAACTCTTGGAATACTGGAAACTGAACAAATCTCTAGATTTTTTTTATTTCTTATTGGAAACTCTGGCAAAAGAGACAGAACAGAAAAGTTTTTGGCTTGGTAATGAGCTCCTATAAAATCAGATGTCAGACCCCTAAGGATTAATAGTTTTCCAAGTAGATGTGTATATTTTGAATTTTCCAGTAGGTAAAACTGGGCAGGATAAAAAGGGCTTCAGAAAGCCTTGTCACTTGAACTTGGAACACAACTGATTGGTCCTGAAGCATCCTGGCTTTGCTACTGTTCAAGAAGTCACTGGCCTCTTTTGGAATTCCAAATTTAGAATTCTAATAGCCTGGATCTGACTTTAAAACCTGAAATTGTTTGCTGTGAGCAGTTTCAGCCTCAGTACACACTATGGTGAGGTAAAAGCAGGCACAGGCTCAAAAACCAACCAACCAACCAACCAACCAACCAACCAACCAACCAACCAACGAAACAAGCCACCCAAACCCAGAACTTCAAACTGAAACCTTTGCAGACTGGGACACCTATGTGGGGACTGGAACAACATGGATGCTATCTTTACTGTCTAGGTCACACAGAAATATCCACAGGAAGGGGGACTGTTCTGTGATCGGACCATGTAAGATCAAGCTGCTGATTAGATTAATTATTACTCTAACTGCATTCCTAACATGAGGTTCCTAACAGGAAGCTGACCTGAACAATACCTTTCAACATTGAGGCACTGTCACGATAGGATACATGTAAGAAGTACAATTGCAGAGGCCATGGAAACAGAGTTTATAACTGTTAGGTGATTCTAAGCAGGACACATATTAGACTAACTGTGCTCTTAATGTGTGATTCCTGCGAAAAGTTGCAAGCTGAGGGAGGGCATATCACAAAGAGTGTGACCTCTCTGTTCACTCCTCACAGTCAGATTCTGGGCTCCGTTTGGCAGGTGTTTCACTGATGCTGACTTGTGTTCAACTTCTGAGATTAGTTGTATTCTGGAAAAATGGACTAACAAACAGTGTAACTCCACTCACCTTGGTCCTGGTACATACTCCTTAGAGAGTCAGCTGCATTACATATAGCTATTCTCAAAAAGACACTTTTTAAGGCTGTTCACTGGATAAATGATTAGGATGAAAGGGGTAAGATGTTATGGAAAATTCATTTTGAATATAATGTGTCTTTTTGGTTAAAATGTAGACATACAAGCTTAAATATCACATGGTTTCACCTATATGAGAAGCCCAAAGTTGCTTTTCTTTTTTTCGTTTTTTTCCCGGTACCAGGAATCGAACTCATGACCTTGCACTTGCTAGGCAGGCACTGTGCTGCTGAGCTAAATCCCCAGCCCCAAGAAGCCTAAAGTATAACTAAATTAAAGAGCAAAATAAAAGATAATAGGAAACAGGGAGATGGACCTTTTACAAGTGTGAAGGGGACCAAGAGATGAAGGGAGGGTGGAGGGTGGGAGAGAAGGGGAAGAAAAAAGCACTAAGATGTGTCATGTGTGTGCCAATGCCCCATGATGAACGCAATCATCTTGTACTGAGAACACATCCTAATGACAAGAGAGAAAAGGAAAAAAAGCAAATAGAAAAAAAAATCTATGAAACAGATCTATGTATCTGGTTAGAGGAAGAAATTTTCTATAAATATTCTTCATTTCTCTTGTACATAATTTTTCCCAAGGAAGAGGGCTGGATGATAGCAGGGGTAGTTTCTGAAGTCCAGTGACAGTTGCTAAATGTATCACACACAATGACTCCTTTAGAGGAGGGCCAGCAGAGGGCCAGGGAGGGTGGAGGGCATTTCCAGAACTGTTCCTGGAAACTCTCCCCTCATCCTGAAGGAAATGTCCATCTCCCAGGGATGCGTTTCCAATCTGTGGTGAGTGCTCTGAATCCACACTGCTGGGTCTACAGCCCCACAAGATGGTAGTGAGTGTGGGACCGCAGGATGTGGCAGGGCCTCCTGTACTTTCCACATAGCACCTCCAGGCATCCTCCAGACTCAGGAGGCAGAGGAACTGCCTTGGGATGAAACTAAGGGTGCAATGAAATTATTTGGACTGAATGAGAAGCCTAGGGTGAGAGGCCCCAGAGTGGGGGAGAAAAAAAAAAAATCAAACAAAACATCTACAGAGAACATGTCATATTTTTAGGAAGGTAGGAAGGTAGGAAGGTAGGAAGCTAGGAAGGTAGGAAGGTAGGAAGGTAAGAAGGAAGGAAGGAAGGAAGGAAGGAAGGAAGGAAGGAAGGAAGGAAGGAAGGAAGGAAGGAAGGAAGGATAAAATAATGTTAGCATAGAACTTAAAGAGGAAGCCACTTGGGTTTCTACGGCAGACCTTACTGGTTGATGGGGTTTGTTTCAGCTCTCTAAGTCCAGGATCTGTAAACTATAACCCATGCTGCAGGTTGCTCTCACTGTGTGTAGGATGTCACTTCTAATAATTCTTCTGTACAGATGCCTTGGCCAAGGACAAAGAAGGTAGTCTGTGAGGTAAGAGTTAGTAGAGCAGGCCTGACTGCTATTCTTAAGAAGGCTTTCCTTCCAAGGTTGGCCCTCGGCTGCTGTGTTTAACCTGGGTTTCAGGAGGGTTCCCACTATTTCCAAAACTGATAAAAGTGGCTCACTGTGCCTCAAATGTGTGTGCAAACAAAATAGTTTATGCTGAACACCTGCTTTCTTTCTGGGAATGTGGCTTTTTTGTATGTGTGAGGCAGAGGGGGCTTACACAGCCAGTCCCTGATAAAAACCCTAAGCGAAGGGCTGGAGATGTGGCCTACTGGTAGAATGTCTGCTTAGTGTATGCACAGCCCTTGTTTCAATCCCTAAACATGCAAAATCAAAACAAAAACCCCATGGCAAGGGGTCCTTAATTTGTTTTCTTCTTGGCAACGTTTCATACACGTCTGAAAGTGTTGCCGGGGGGTTAGGTTGTAAGCCCTCAACGACTCCCCTGTGAGAGGACTCTTGGAAGGTTACATTATCTTCCTTTTTGCCGGTTCTGCTTTTTGCTTTGCATCCTGATCTTACAATAAATCACAGCCATGAGTATAGTCACCCCAAGTCCTGTGAATCTTCCCAGGAAATTAGTGAACCTGGATGTAGTTTTGGGAACTCCTAATACCTTATAGGAAAAGGTTTTCTCTTTAGGATGAAAATGTACAGGCTTTGAAGGTTGGAATTCCAATTTCGTCAGTTATGGTTTATGTGGCCCTGGAAGCATTATTTAACAACACTAGCCCCTCTAGTCTGACCTGTCAAATGTGGTTCTTATCTATGCCCTAGAGCTTGTATAATGATTAAAGGAAAGAATAATTTCTAAAGTGGCTGCACAGGGACTGGCAGAGAGTAGGACATTAATAAGTGTTAATTCTCCTGCTTGCCTGGGAGCTGAAAAAGGCTGGGGTCACTAAATAAGCCATAAAAAATTCAAAGAAAGCTTTCAAATCAGAGACCTACCCCTCTTGAAAATCTCACACCCAGCTTGTCTTGAAACCAAGCAGAAAACTATACCAACACATTTCACTGAAAACTTCTCCAATGTTTGGTCGCATTTCCACGCAACCCCAGATCAGAAGATTTCGCTTTGTGGGAACAGTAATGTGCAAAGAGGAGAGAATTCCTAAAGGAAAGCAGGACTCAAAGCACGACGGCGCGGTTTTGTCCTCCAAGTATGCCTGGCTCGGGCAGGTCCGGGAGCGAGCTGTGCTATTCCTCCCCAACACAAGGTCTACACACATCTGAAGGCCACACATGTCCAGATGGCTACCATGAGCCACACCTGAGCCCTCACACTACCTCATTTAATTCTTTCAACCATCTTATAAGTGGCTATGATTAGCTGCCTTTTAAAGTGAAAGAGCCAGTTTAGAGAGGTTATGTTACTTGTGCACGGCCCCCTCCTAATTTTTTGTGGTGCTGGGATCGAGCCCACACCCTCTAGTTTTTGTAATGTGCCCTTACGCTGTCTCCCTGTGTGACTAAGAAGGCTCAGAACACTAAGCGGGCCAAAATAGTGGACTTTCTTCCGAGGAAGGGTCTATTACAACAAACGACAACATGCACGTCACCCTCACATTAAAAATGAGGAATGTGTCTAAAAACTTATTTTTTAAAGGTTAGAGACAGGGCAAATGCAGTGCATTGCTGGAGATGGATCAAAGCAGCTGAACATTTCCAACCCAAACAGCATGCCCTCTGCTGTTTACCAAGGGTTTTCATTATCACTTTTGATCTTACCATCGCAATGTCTCTGTGAGGACACACGACACTATCCTCACTTGAAAGATGAGGTAGCTAAAATTCAGAAGGGAGACATGGTATACTCAGTATAACTCAGCAAACAGGTGAAGTGTAAACCTTAAACCAAAGATCTGCCTGACTCCGAAGTAGAAAGGGGTCAGGAAAAGCTACAGACGTATTTATCAAGTGGCCCAGGCAGTGGTAGCCTTCACGTACAACCAATTTTTCCATTTTGTCTGGCTGCATTTTTATCATTTCATTTTAAAGATATCTTTGACTAGCTTTAGGTTTCAGTCTTTCTTCACATTAATACATTCTTCCAGGTTGCCAGTAAGATATAATAGAATTGGCACCTCTGTGCTTAACTTCCAGCTCTGGTACTTCTCAGCTTTGTGCTCGTGGTTAAGACACTTAATAAATAGTTTCAGTTTCCAAATTTGTAAAATGCAGATATTTTCCTGGTATAGCAGATTTTGGACATAGCTTTGAAATCTGCTTCGTTGAGCATTTGATTTTTTAGATTTTATATCTTTTTTTTTTTTTTTTTTTGGCACCAGGAATTGAACTCAGGACCTTGTACTTGCCACGCAGGCACTGTGCCACTGAGCTATATCCCTGGCCCGAGCATTTGGTTTTTTTAAAGTAAGGGTAATATTCTTATCACAGGATAGTAAGAATTCAGTTACATGATACCTACAGGGCCTAGCACAGCTGTCTGGCCCATAACAGGAGCTCAATAAATGGTAGGCAGCATACTTACTACTAAAGACTGTTCATTTGCATCATTCATTCATTCATTCACTCACTCATCTATAGATAAACAGATTTACTGGGCACTGACTATGTTCCTGGTACTCTCTCTGGTTACAGGAATGAGTGATGATTAAAGACAGTTTCTGCTCTCAAAAAACTTTCATTCTAGCATAAGGTAGACAATAAGTAATTAAATATCTATTGCCAGATGGTGATCATTTTAAGGAAGAAAAAGAAAAACGGCAAGAAATATCAGGATTGTCTTTCACAGTGGGAGGAAGAGCACAGGAGAGCGAAGAGAATTTTCTCTGGTCAGAAAAGACCTCAGGCAATACTTGAGCAGAGACCTGAAGTGAGGGCACAAACCGTAAGGGTGCCCTAGCAGAAGAGTATTTCAGTAGAAAAAAGCGCTAGTATATGAACTTAAGGTATGAACATATTTCACGGTATTTTACAAATAGCAGGGATGGCAGAGTGGCTGTAGAAGACTGCATGTGAGAGAGGTTAGAGAAATGCAAAGGAGCTACGTCAAAAAGATCCTTTCACTCTGGACGAGGAGACATAGCAGGGTTTGAGAAGAGAAGTGATATAATTTGTCTTACCAAAAAAGTCACTCTTGTTTTGTTTTTTGGAAGAAAGGGAATAAGTGAGGAGCACAGGTAAGGGCAGTTAGGACATACTAAAATAATTGGCACAAG
This sequence comes from Chinchilla lanigera, assembly GCF_000276665.1. NCBI lineage: Eukaryota > Metazoa > Chordata > Mammalia > Rodentia > Chinchillidae > Chinchilla > Chinchilla lanigera. Next base: position 8,445,794 of record NW_004955464.1, on the reverse strand, counting down.
AGATGATAGTGGCTCTGGCTAGAATTTACTTGTTGAGGCATTGAGAAGCACTCTGTACTGAGCTACATCCTTGCCCCTTTTATTTTTAAATTTTGGAAACAGGGAAAGTCACTAAGTTGCGTACGTTGGGCTCAAACTTGTAACCCTCCTCCCTCAGCCTCCAGAGAGTGCTGATATTACAGATGTGCACTGACATGCCAGGCACTGAATATATTTTGAGGTAAAATCAACATATTTTGTATATGAGTTGGTCAGAAAAATGGGAGAAAGCAGTCATAGATGGACTCTAAAGTTTCTGGCTTGAACAACAAACCAAGACTTTCTACCATACAGAAACACCAAATGTTTGAGGATACAAATGTGTTTAAGCTGATTTTCAACATTACACAATGTATACATGTATTGAAAGTTTACATAATAAGGACCCAATAAATAGTTTTTATGTTTTATGTATCTGTTAAAAAATAAACTTTAGGGGCTGGGGATTTAGCTCAGTGGCACAGCGCCTGCCTGGCAAGCACGAGGTCGTGAGTTCGATTCCTGGTACCGGAAAAAAACTAAAAAAAAAAAAAACAAACTTTAAAAATGCAAACAAAATAAAAAGAAAAGAAGACAGAATCCTGGGGTGCCATCAGGAGAGGTCATTAATTGAAACTATGCTCTCAGGAAAATAATTTTATTTCAAGTCTACTGTTCTCCATCTGAGCTGTTGAATGGTACTAATACCACCTGCCTTGCTTCCTCCCAAAGTAGACAAGAATAAGAGTTATCTAACTGTGAATGCATTTTGCACCGGAGAGAGACCTCTTGGCTTCTTAAGACAGAAAGTTACTGTGGTTTACAGGTGGGATACACATGATGGGGGAGTAATGGGAGGAAGTGAGGAGAAGTAGGCAGGAAAAGAGATAGGATGAAGTTACAAAGGGTTCTGTATGTCTTGGGAAGGAGTTTAAACTTTTTCCTGTAGGACATTAAAACCCCTAGAGGCTTTTAAGCAAGACAGAGATACCATCAATTTATATTTCTGAAAAATAACTCAGACTGTGGGAGCCGGGCATGGTGGTACACTCCCGTAATCTCAGCACTCAGGAGGCTGAGGCAGAAGGGTCTTTGCGAGTCTGAGGCCAGCCTGGGCTACAAAGTGAGCTCAAGGCCAGGCTGAACTGCATAGTAAGACCCTGTCTCAAAAAGACCAAAAAAAAAAAAACCTCCCAAAAAAACCAAATAAAACAAACCAAACACAAAAAACAGACTGTGGGGAGGGTGCATAGGGGTAGGGTGGACAAGATGGAGGAAGGCAAGACGGAGGCAGGGAGATGAATTAGGAACCATAAATCTAATCGGGGCTATAAAAACTTGGGAAGTTGGTACAAGGAGAAGAAAATAACAGATCTGAGGAAGTTTCGAGGCAGAACTGATACTGTGACCAACTATATCACTTGGGTTCTATTCTACAATTACCGCCCTTGTTCTCAGAATTGTGATCATTTTGGGATACTAGAAAATCCCAAATAAATAATATAAAACACCTGAGGGAAACTGAGCAATTACAGCAGCAGTAACTTTAACATGTATTTGTATTTCAATGACTAGATGCTTTATCTTGGTTTACTGTGAAGATAAAGTTATTAAAATATTGGTAGGTCAATGCCACTAAGCTTTATCCTTCTGGCTCTGTTGTTTAAAAAAATCAAATTCAGTCTAATATAAATTGAAATTGGTCCCACTGCAATACTAGAAGCATATGAAAACTTTTGACGTATGAAATATTTTAAAATATTGATGCCTGCTGTTGCAATTTATTGCATATATGAGGTAGTTTCTAATATTCCTTTTCTAGTTCTTTCATCCTATGATTAATTTTAACGTGGAACTCTATAAGCCACTCACATTTCTTTTATTTGTTTGCTTTTTAAAATTCAGTCTCCCTAGGGACTGTCAAAAACTGCCAGTGCCAACTGTATTTCTATATTTCAAGTTGTCATAGTGTAGCACTGGGAGAACTTTTCTTCCCTATCTCTCTGGGTTTTTTGTTTGTTTGTTTTGTTTTGTTTCTTGTTTTGGTCTTTTTGAGGCAGGGTCTCACTATGCAGTTCAGGCTGGCCTTGAGCTCACTTTGTAGCCCACGCTGGTCTTGAACTCAGAAAGATCCTCCTGCCTCAGCCTCCCAAGTGCTGGGATTACAGGTGTGCACCACCACGCCTGGCTCTCTCTCTGTTTTTTGAGACAGGGTCTCACTGTGTAGTTCCGGCTACTCTTGAACTCACCATGCAGCCTAGGATAGCCTCTAAATGGAGGTGATTCTCCTACCTCAGCCTCTCAAATGCTGTGATTACAGGTGTGTGCTACCATGCCTGGATTACAGCTTTTTAGAAAAAGCCAAGAGTTTTGTATGAAACAATAAGGAAATTTGGGCTTTAGTATCAGTTATGCTATTCAAATTGATCATATGACTTAAGTACTTAATTAACAAGGCTTTGATCTTCTCATTTGTAAAATCAGCACTGGCCTTGATAACTCTGAGATTCTTCTCAAGTATGAGATGGTAAGATTCCAATGGTATATTCTTAAGGAGGGTGAGAATATTCGGATATTTTTAATACAACTACCCATCACTGTTTCAGAGAAAGAACTCACTGCTGCCATGCTTTTTAAAAAAATAAACGGTAAGCCCTTCATGATTATTCTGCCTCTACATAGAATAATTTCAGCAGATATTATTTATTATGGGCTAGGAGCACTTAGCTAAATTTACCACAACTTTCTCAAATGGACACTACAATTTTTCTTTCAAAGGTGAAGAAATAAAAGTTCAGCAGGGCTGAGTAAACTGCCCAGTGTCACAGAGGAGGTATGGGGCAGAGTGGCATTCAGATTCAACTACACCACACTACACTTCTAACTATATTTTCATTCCCTGAGCATCTCTCCATGTGAGGCTCAGGGCAAATTCACTTCTTTGTAATACCTTCCCTTATCACTGCAGAAATTGGTCTCATCTGAGGGATGATGAGGTTTTCTAGTGGCAATGATATGGTCTTAATAAGAAATACTGAAAGGGTTTCCTTATCTTTTAGGTAATTGGCCTAGGAAACAGATTCTGTGTTTTATCAAGATGATTCCTTGTGCTTATTTGTTGTCTTTAACAGGCCTGATTGCTTACTTACAAAAACTAAAGGCCTGGGGATATAGCTTAGTGGCAGATCACCAGTCTTGCAGATGCAAGACCTTGGGTTCAAAAACCAACCTATCACCCAACCCTCCCCTGAGTCCTTGGGATTAAAAAATTAAGGTTTGGATTGCAGTACTGGGGAGCAAACCCAGGACCTTGTGAATATGAGGCAAAGGGTTTACCACTGAGCTACATCCCCAGACCCAAAGCTCAAGTTTTACTCACAACTATGTAACTTTCTGTATGTGCCTTTTGAAGTCTTCTAATTATCACTCTAGTTAAATGAATGATTATTATCACACAGTAATCTGTGGCCCTATTTTGATGAAGAGTTTTAAACTTCCCCAAATCAAATTCTAAACTAAATCTTTCTGATGTTGAGCTAACTTTGGTGCATTCCAAAGGACTCTGGGACATCTCAAAGATTCTGTAAAAATGTAATATTAAATCAATCAGGCTTATTTGTGATGTCAATAGTAGAGGAAGTATTGTCAAATAATAAGTTATATTTAACCTTCTTTGAATTATATTTGTATGGATATGTCTTCCAAAAATTATATGAAATTCTAAGAAATCTGTATATAATTTTGGTTAGTGTGTTAAAATGTTCACGTCACAGAAATAACTAGATTTCTTTGTGAGCTGCATCATTATTATAATGAACTTTCATCAGATATTTAAGAATGGCCAATTGATTGCTTTAGTTCTTTCTGAAAGGTTTTTGCAAGCAACTATAATCTTAAAGAATTTTGTTCTCACGACTCTGACAAGTACAGGTTTATAGTAACTTAAAGGTTATACCATTGGACCAGGTAAAAATTTCTGGAAATGTAATGAAAAACTGATGGCTTTGGGAACATGTCAGCCAAGATTTAGCAGAACTAGAATTAATAGCTGGGCATGGTGGCACACACCTGTAATCCCAGCACCTGGAGGCTGAGGAAGGAGCATCACAGTGAGTTCCAGGCCCGGGTGGGCTACACAGTGAGACCCCATCTCAAAAAACAAACAAACAAGACAAAACAGCAGAGGAAAGTGGAAAACTCCTATATTTTTTATATCTCCAAGAAACAATAGCTACTTCTCTTCAGGAAGGCAGTAGGCACCCTCCCTAGAAATTAAACTGAGCCCAGGAGAATGGTATCTGTCACAGAAAAACTAAAATTATAGGGTAGTGAGAAACTCCTCAAGGAGGTGGGTCATGGGAAACTGGACTCCGGGTTGGGAAAGTCTCGGCATGATAGCTGGATGGCATGAAACCAGGCAAACAACAGGCACAACCTTTAACCACTGTAAAACCCTCACTACTTTTTGTTTAGGACAAGAACCTGGGAATCTCTAGCAGGACCCCACAGAACTCCAGAACTGCAATACCTATTTTGGCGAAAGCAGCCAGGAGGTAAGACCCTCCTGGGAACCCCTTTGGGTACAGTTCTGATTCTCTCTTTCTCAAATCTATGGACTCAAGCTGAGAAGGAGCACACTGGTTTATTTATATATTTTTTCTTTCCTTCTTTCTCCCTCAGGAAAGCCCCAATCTCTTTCTTGTCCTTTCTCTCCCACTCAGGCTTTCATCTGTCAGAAAACTCAACCGCCCCCCATTATTAGTTACCAGGGAGATGCAGCGGACTAGAGGGTGGGAAAAATTAGTGGAAACTGGGGACACAGGGAGTTTTCTCACTGCTCCGGAACAGTTCCCTAGTGTGTCTCGCCATAGGGTGGAGGGCATCCTGCAGCCTCTGCATTTTCCCATCTGGTTTTGGTTACTCAGTGTGAGTTTGCTGGGGCTTCCAGGGTAGGTGCCCCTGGCTCAGTTGTAGAACTGACCATAGTCTTGCTGGGCCCAAGAAGGCTTTTGCAAACCGTACAGGTTCTATATGCATAACCTAGAGTTTAGTATGCTTTTGCCCCCATGTTTTTCTTTTCCTTGATACTTCGTTAAGCTTTCTTACTCTTTAAAAAAACAAAACAGCTATCAGTTACTTGGTCTTCTGCTTGAGTGGCCACCTACCCCTGCTTGCCCCTTTTTGTGCTCAAAATCTTAACTGTGCTTCGCGCTTAGATTGCCTCTTATCTGTATGTTTCCCTAGTGAGTTGCTTTCTCCGGGCCCTGTTTCTTAAGAGCTCAGGGGGCCATCCTAGTCCATCTTTCCACCATACTTGGCAGCCATTTTGGTTGAACCTGTGGGTCAGCAACCTGGTTTGGCTATGTTTGCCTGCTATTTTCTTTTTTAGCTGACTTCATAGAGAGGAAATCCCACCCTTATGTAAGAACTAAAGCCTCCACTTTGAGGGAACATATGGGACTCCTCCCTTCTCTTCTGAACTGGGTTAGATCCCTTTCCTGTTCTGAGAGAAACTGAGGTAATTTAGGAACGTGTCCCCAAGGAACTGAGCAGAAGGGAACAACCAGTAAAGGTCAGCTCAACAGGCTACGATTATGCAAAAGTAGAGCTGAGCTCAACAGATAAGAAACCCTACACTTGTACTTACAAGGTTTTAAAGGTCATTTTTTCTTCTTAAATGCTAAAAAAGAGATTTCTACCTTTACTGCCTTAAACATAGTAATTTAGCAAAGTTTTTATTATCTGGATAAATTGGAAGGATACTGTTTCTCCTTTCTCAAGTGGCTAGTTGCAGCCCTGGGGGCTCTACACTGCTCTTTGGTGAGTTATGGTGGATCACAGGCTATGGAGAAGTCCAAGGAAAAGGCATTGGTGCTGCTTCACTAGAGACATCTGGTAGTGCAATTGAGTCTCAGAGAGGACACTCCTGGGATTCAATGGGTCTGTACCCTTTTGTGGGGGATGCCATCTGAAGGACTCTAGACCTAGTCTCTCTCTCCCCATAGGCCCCATGATGTGCTATGGGAAACACCCTTCTAGATTCCAGAAATCTTGCCATTAGGCTGGATCCTTAAAAACTGGGAACAATCTGAACCTGAAGAAGTCATAGTGCATCACAGGGTATGGAGAGTTCTAAAGAAAAAAAGTTAAAAAAAAAATAAATAAATAAGAAAGAAGGCACTGATGCTGCTCACTTCTCCAGAGACATCTGGTTGCCAACTAAGTCTCATTGAGGATGCTCTCTGAAGGAATCCAGGCGTATTTTTCCCTTCCCTCTCCTCTTTCCTCCCCTCTCCACCTCTGTCTCCCTGTCTCTTTGTCTCTGTTTCCCCCCAATAGAGGGCTCCACCCTTGTCTTTAACAATTTATCTTCTATTGCAATATTGTTTGGGTCCAGCAACAACTAGGAAATGGCAAAAGATGGACAGAAAATGGCAGTTTAAACTATAATACTGTTCTTCAGTTAAATCTTTTTCTGCAAAAGGCAAGGCAAGTGGTGTGAAATCCCTTACGTTCAGTTTACAGATCTCTAATCTCTGGAAGGCCCAAGAAGTATGGTGCTTGAAGAAGCATCCAAGGAAAAGGATACTGATCTTGGTGATAATCCTATCTTCAGATGCCCACTTGTCTCTCAGGGTGACATGGGTTTCTCCTACCTGTTTAATGAAAATGCACTGGGAGGTCTCCTCAGCCTCCTCTTTATAATTCTCAGGGCAGTAAATCAGTCTTATCCTCTTTAAGTAACTCAGAAACTCTAACACAGGCTAGTTCTCCAGAAACCAGCGCTCCTCTGACCCATCTTTGTGCTCCCCAGACAGCTTTTAGCCCTGTAGGGCATACTTGAGATGGAATTTCTTCCAACTCACAGTTCATCCTGCCCCTAAGACAGGTCCCAAGAGTGGATGGGACTACTCAAGTCCAGGTTCCTTTGTTAGTGGCAGATACCCAACAATGTAAAGAATGGTTAGGCCAGTTTTTAGAATATCCCAGTAGATGTGCAGATACATTTCAAACTTTGACCGTTGTTTTTGATTTCTTGTGGTAAGATGTCCAATTTGTCTTGGCCACTTGCTGTATCCCAGACCCTTTATAACTCAATTGCTGGGCATGACCTTCTTTGTGTTGAACAACTGGGAGCTAAAGAAGTGCTGAGAAAAAAAAGATACGACAAAATCACAGCTGTCCAATTTGGCCATGCTTGCACACCCAAGTAGGCCAAGGAGAAACTCAAGGCCAGTCAAGGAAAGAATTCCTGATTTAAATGCAAGGAAGCTGGACACTGGGCATGTGACTATACCAAGCCACTGTCTGATCCCTGCTCTGTGTGTTAGGCAGCTGGTATGCTTGACTCATGTCCCTGGAGGAATGACTGCTCCTGCTCCCAGAGGGACCAGGCTACCCAAAACCCTTACCCCTTTGCTCTGATGAAGAGGAATGATCAGGGCCCAAGCAATCTGCAATGCCTGTGTCCATGGAGATCTCCATCTCCTGTAACAAACCCCACAGGATGTCAAGGGAAGCAAATTCATTTCCTTACAGATACAACAGTGGCTTACACTGTTTTAACTTCCATCTGGAAAATCCTCCTCCAGATGTATAGCCACAACTGGGGCCAAGGAGACTCCTAGTTGGAGCTTCTTTAGACCCGCTCTGATATGTCAATTAGGTCAAATGTTCAATCATGAGTTTTAAGTGTCACAGAGTCCTAGTCCTTTACTAGAAGAGATTTTCTAATAAAATTGAAGGCATTCTATCTTCCTAGATATGTTGCTGTCATTTACTGCAAGGTCACCAAAGAGACATGTCTGAAGTCTCTTCAGGAAAGGGTAAGACTGATTTACTGCCCTGAGAATTATAAAGAGGAGGCTGAGGAGACCTCCCAGTGCAGTTGTTTTCACTAAACAGGTAGGACAGGCCCATGTATCCCTGAGAGACAAGTGGGCATCTGAAGATGGGATTATCACAAGACTGATAAGAGAGGCAACAAGGGCAGCCTTCACCTTTTTAGGATAAAGCCAGCCCCACCCGAACTGTCTTAGGAAAAAGACCATCCAAAGGAAGAAAGCTACTCCTGTGAACCTCTGGAAGATCTGAGGACCCTTTTCAAACAGCAAGACTCCAGTTCTACTCCAGAATCAGATAAGTAGACGGACCAATGACCCCTTATCTGCCATACCTTAAACAGTCACCTATATTGAGACTCCCGTACTGAGAGAAGTAATGGGGATAAAGACGAAGTATGGTATATGCATATACCAATATACCAAAACAAGTATTATTATTCTGTCACTAATATGTACAATTTTAAGAAGTCCTCATTTTTAAAAAGGTAATTAGATCCATGACTAAATCTGTTGTAATTTTTTGTTTGTTTTCAGTTGTTGGTGCTTGAATCTAGGACCTTATACATGCTAGGCAAGCACTGTACCTCTGAGCTCCATCCCCAGCCCATAACTGTCTTCTGACAGCTGGCCCTCTGGTCCATGGAGCTCACGTGTCATCTTCCCATCCTCCCCCCATCCTCCCCATACATGGAAAGAACTTACTTTCCATTTGTAGGTGGAATTCCTCTGATGTACATGAGAGTAGGCAAAAGAAGAAAAACAGGAGGAAGAAGAGTTGTGGGATAAAGAAATAAGGCAAGACTGGGAAGAAATGGGTAAGATAAAAAAGGTAAAATAGGATTTGAAAGAAGCAGAGGGATAGGAAAGGAAGGAGGAGAAAAAATGAAAGATAAAGAAATGACAGAAGAGGAAGATTAGTGGATACTGATAATCTCACACCAAGTGGCATGAGAGACAGGTTTTTCCTCAGGGGAAGACCTGTGTTTGGGCCACTATAGTCCAGCGATGAACTAGGGTGACTAGTGGTGGGGTCAGGGTCATTACTTAGCTTTTAGAACTCACTGTCAGGGTAATAAAACTAGGTAAAGCAAATGGGTCACTGATGTGTACATGGCTATAGCATCTGTAAGAGACAGGGCTTAATGACTTATCTTCTAGAAGTAAACACTTCTCTCAATTATCTGTTGTTAAAAAACACGGAAACAAACAAAAAATATCCCCAAATAACACTCCTAGCAAACTTGACAATCAGTTTTTCTGGGGAAAGTCGGTGCCTGCTGCTATTCTGGTTATCCCACAGCGCTTGGTTCAGTTAAGTATAATACTCAGCAGACATTTAGCAAATAGTTGGACAGCTGGGAAATCTTAACATGAAGTATTGTTTTGGTTGTGGGGGCAGGAGGCACTGAATAATGTTTAATAGTTCCTCTGGTGAGAAACCAGTTTCTGCTTAGTGGAAAAAAGGCTGAAGACACAATAAGACTCCTAGAGTTAAGTCTTATATTATTTGTTATTAAAGAGGCAAGGTCTTAAGATGTGCTTTTTAACAGTCTTTAGCTGGGCTGTAATTTAAGATGACTTTTACAAATTAGATCCTAATCCTTGCAGACACAGATGGCTGTTACAGAATAGCCTTGCAAAAACACTAGTTATTCGACTTGAAAGAGCATTCAGAGAAGGATGAAGGGCCATTAACTCTCACCCCATCTCTGGCTCTAGGAAGCCTAAAGAGTCCTGGGTGGGCCTTCTGGGTTTAAGACTGGAATCTGGGTGGGCCTACAGCATCTGTTCTGGTTGGGAAGAACCTCTCTTGTTCACTATGGAACTAGAGATTTAGGGGAGACTGAGGTCATTAACATTCAACAACAGTTACTGAATGATTATATATCAGACACCATGGTGGGAACTGCAGGAGAGCTGTTAACATGATGTAGAACTGTCTTTGTAAATCATTACAGAATGAGAGGACAGACGCTATGAACAGGAATGTAGAAATTACAAAGTACATAGGTAGGGAGCTGTGCAGAAGAGGGAGGACTTCACAGAGAGGTTGACATTTCAGCTAGGAATTAAAAAAATGAGTTCAAACATGCCACAACAATGTGGAAGATGGATATTCAAGGAGGAAAGAAAGGAAAGTATACAAGATGTACTTTTATATGTAGGCTTGAGAGTTTTTGTGCCTTCAGTGAATAGGGAGCAATCTCCTATCTCCTGCTGATGGAAATAACTAACAAGAAGCAGCATATGTGGTGGGAAAGGCAGGAATGGGCTGGACTATAGAGTTTTCAAAACATTCTAAGAGGTCTAGAGTTACCCTAGGTACTAGAGGGTACTAAAAAGTTTTATGCAAGAGACAAAATGATGAGGGTGGGATTTTGGAGCAATCACTCTATGACAGATAAGTTTAGGTTGAACAAGGACCATAAAATGGATCTATGATGGGTTTTGGAAGCTCTTGGTTTCTACTATAGGAGCAAACCTCTTTGAATTTGCTTTTTCTTTGGAAAACTGAGCTAAATTTGATCTAAATTTATTTTGGAATGGGGATTGAGGTAAAAATGGGCTCAGGTGTGAAAGAGACATTGGAAGCAAAGACTGTAAACCAGATCAAACTGTTTTCTTCAACAGTGTAAAACACAGGGTGAGTGACAGACAGCTGAATCAGGAGTAAATTTTGTCTTAGACTAAGTGACAGGCTCTCCACATAGGGTCAGTCCATAGTGACACAGGAGTCTGCTCTGAAAGACTAAAAATTTTATCAGTACAACTCAAAGCAGGCAGGCAGCAGGCCTAAGAACTGTCTGCATTTCAAGTCCCCTGACTTCTTGTCAAGAGCAACTTTTCAGTCTACGTATTTATGCTATAGGAAGATGACATTAATACTGAAGTGAAAAATAGTAAAAAACCAAAACGAATCAGCTAAAGGAACAAACCTCAACTCCTGTCATAACAGTTTAAAAGTATTTGAAAATAAAACATAAAGTTTTATTTTAAAATACAAGGAAGTCCTTATATACTATTTCATACTAGTACTTACAACTTAAAGGAGGGTGTGTGTGTTAATTTGGCTAATAGTTTCTGGAGATTCATGGTTGGCTTGCTTCAAGGCAGAAACATCATGGTGGAAGGACGTAACAAAACAAAGATGCTTAGTTCATGACAGCTGGAAAGTAGAGCAGGAGAATAGTGTCTAACAGGAGAGCAAAAACTACATATCTTACTCAAGGTCACACCTCCATGACCAATTCAGACACACTCAGAAGTGTGTACCATCAATCTAGGTGCCTGGCTCCCAAGCCAATCAATTTGATGCAATTAAGCTTAACCACCAGAACAGATGAGGCCCAAAAAGGGAGTGACTTCAAACCAAGGATCAGAAAGGATTAATTTATGTCCCTAAGTTCTGTAAGTTCTAGAAGGTGAGAGGAGCAAAATAACATGTAAAGTGGGAGAACCAGGTTGACTTTGAAAGCTTTCATAGTGGTTGTTTTCTAAACATTTAAACATTTAGAATTCAACTTCAGGGACAAAAGTTAGGGTAGTTCCTTACCTGGCTGTGTAGTAAAAGCATGTGCACACATGTGTTCCTCTGTGCATGTTTGTGTGTTTTATATATGAATAAAGGGGAAGAGCTTGGAGGAGCAGGTAGGGCCAGGGAGAGAAGGGCCAATGAGTACTATATGAGGTCCGTATACTCTCCTGGGCTTAGAGATAAATAACAGGATCTTCATTCCATTGCAAAGGGATTTGAGGCTGGGTGACAGAGCTAAAAATGTACCATTGGTCTTTACTTCTATTCTGAAAATATGACAACTAATGCGAGGAACTTGGGACCTGATAAGCCTTAATCAAATTCTTGGTTTGGGTATGACAGTCTTGCTAACTAGAAGTCTTGCTAACTAGACTTAGATGTAAAGGAACCACAGAATATTATGATTTCCCAGGTATTTTAGGATTGAGCTCATCCAAGTCCATATAAAGCAGGAACAATAGGAATGAGTCCCACTCCATTTACATCTGTATTGCTGAAAAGAGTAGTGCTTCTTATCTCTAAAGATAGGAAAATTACTACGTTACAATAAAGGATATCCTTTTTTAACAAATGTCTTGCATTAGGCCAAACTTGCTGCTATAACTTGCAATTCATTGATCCTAGTTCTATCCCTGTAGTCTCACCAAATCAGAATCCCTTCCTTACATGGCAAGCCTTGCAGTAGTTGCGGGCAACAATCATGTCTCCCGTTACCTTTACTTTTCTGGAGGATATATTCCTCATGACATGACTTCTAATTCCTTGTCATTCTTTTTATGCCTGTTCTACACATGTTCCTGCTTCTTTTGGCTTCCTGTTTCAGCATGAAGCCTAATGCTTCTTTCAGGCATCCTTTATCTAGGTGGAAAGCTGAACAGGATAATTTTTTATTCCCTCTTGTTAGGCTTATACCTAACAATACAGTAAGCTCTTTTTTTGGGGGGGGGTATTAACACATTATTAATATATATTCAGCTTAATCAACCATAATGTCTGCTAAAACAACTGTCTGCACATTTCTGTAAAATTTTGCAGCTTCATTTTGTCTAGTTTCAGTATTTTAAGGTTTTCTTCACTTATGTCTCATAACACATAAATCTGATAAAGTCTTCACTTACGTTGCCAAGAAATATGATGAGTAATAGAGGATTACCCCACTGATGGTTTCCTCCAAGGAGACAGTAGTCAGTGAAGATTTTTTGGACACAATTATTTATTCAGCAGTGAATCTATATAATTGTATATCTTCATCTTTCTACTTTGCCCAGAATATTATGAGAGATTATCAAATACCTTGTATACTAGTCAGCTTCCCTACTGCTGTGACAAAATACCTGACACCATCAACCACCTTTTAGGCCAAAAGGAGGACAGGTTCATTTGGCTCATGGCTTCATAGGTTTAGTGCATGTCTGGCCTGTCCCAAGGCAAAACATCACAGTAGAAGGGCATGGTGAAGCACAGATGCTTACTTCATGATAAATAGGCAGAGCACAGAGAGGAAGAGGCCAGAGATCATGAATAGTCCCCAAGGTCAAGTTTCCATTATCTACCTACGCACTCCACATGTGTGCTTTATTAGTCTAGGCAGCTCCCAAGCTAATCATTTAAGCTTAACACACATTCCACCCCTTGTCAACCCAGACACATTTCCTCAAACCACAGTTAATTTCCAAATAAAGATACTAACAAGTTCATAAGCCTACCTAACATAATGTAACTGTCCTGTCCACAACGAAAACCAGCAAGTCCCCTTTCCAAAGTCTCAACAGTTCCAGCACTGCCCAAAAGTACAGGTCAAAGTCTCCTCTGAGACTCAAGGCAAACTCTTAGATGTGAACCCCTGTGAGATTTAAAAAGTAGGTTACTCAATCCCTAGATTCAATTGGACAGGTCAAGCATTCCCATTCCAAAAGGGAGGAACGGGAGATAGAAAAGAATTGGAACAAAGACAGACTGAAACCTATCAGGGCAAATGTTAAATTCTGTAGCTTAATGTCCAGCATGTGAGGCACATGATGATAAGGTGTGAGTTCTCAAGGACTTGGTGGTTCCACTGCCATGGCCTTGTTGCTAAAACCCACATGGCCTTTTTCTAAGGCTTGCTCTGCCTGCAACCAACCTGTGGCTTTCTTTGGCATATGTTCCACATTCTTGCCCTTTCTGACTTTTTGGCTTCAATCCCAGCTTCATACACTGCCCTCTCAGGGGCACACTGTCCGGCCTCTGAGGCCTTCCTTCATAATCTGAGTGAAAGTCTCCATGACCCCACAACTCTTGCATTCCATGTGCCTGAGCAACCAGCATTTTGTGGAAATGCCAAGGTTTGCTGCTAACTAAAGCAGCAGCCTGGCCCACCTGAACCATGGCTGTAGCAGTCCCTGAGTACAGTACTTGTATGGAGGACGACCTGGATGACTCTCCTTGAAAGAAGAGCAACCCTCTCCATTTTGGCTAAACCTGGCCTTATTTCCCTGAATTGATATGTGCAGAGCTGGCTAAGTTTTGTGTTTATCTCAACTGGCTTTAAGTAATGCAAATGGGTCTAGCCAGGTGCTGATGTGCAGTCTTTGAAGCAAGGTCAGTGCTGCCCTGCCCATAGCTCCTAAGAAGTATGTGTGAACCCTGCTGGATGAGAGGCTGGCTGAGATAAGAGACTATAACTTCTCAGGGCCTTCTTACACATCAAAGCTGAAGCACCCCAAAACATTAGATATGGCCTCAAATTGTGTTATGCAGATTACTCTTTCTGCATCTCTCTCTCTCTAAATATTGCAGAGGTGATTTCAGGCCTCTACCTAGCCCAGCTCATAGCAAGGCTCACTTATTTCCCACCACTCTCAGTCATTCATCCCCAAGCCATTCCCCTCCTCACTAATTAATAAAACCTGGGTTCCACCTTGAGTCAAGGCCTTTGTTTGGGTTAGTCATTGTACTAGCTGGACTTAGGACCCCCTTGGCTCCCCACAACTAAAATATGCCTTAGTGTCTTTATTCTCGCTCTGTGTTGCACTGGAAGTGGTAGATTGGAATTAACTTATTAGAATTCCAAGAACTTTTTCCATGGGATTACAAATGTGGATTTTTCTGGACCATGATGAAGTCTAGAAGGGCTTTCTATGTACCTGGATGGCTAAGTATGATAAATGAATCCCAGGGAACCAATTACCTAGGTAGTCTTCTCAAGCAAGGGGCCCAGGGGCTCTCTTTTCAAAGAAAAAGGTTTACATTTGCTCCCTTCATGTAGTGAAAGGGTCTTTGGTATTCCTGAGATGTCCTCAAGACATTTTTACTCTTAGCCTGTTCAAAGTACATGATCTCTTTTTATTTTTTTTTTTTATTTTTTTTTTCCTCCGGTACCAGGAACTGAACTCACGACCTTGCGCTTGCCAGGCAGGCGCTTTGCCGCTGAGCTAAATCCCAGCCCCATGATCTCTTTTTAATGGCACTGATCTCTTCAGCAACTACAACTCCCAACTTTGTGTGGTTCCTTTTAGGCCAAAATTTATTTTTCATATATCTTGGCTCTGCTTTTTAGTCTCAATTCTTGATATCTGGTTAAAAGTAGCCAGCAAGACATCATATTACAGAGATACATGCATACCCCTGTTTATAGCAAAGTAATTCATAACAACTAAATCTTGGAAGTAGTCCATATGTCCATCAACACACTACTCTGCCATAAAGAAGGATAGACTTGAGTCCTTTGTAGGAAATAGAAGCATCTTGAGACCATAATGTTAAGTGAAATAAATCATACACACAAGCTTAAATATCACATTGTTTCTCATATATGAGAAACCCAGAGTAAAAATAAAGAACAAAATAAAAGAAATAGGACATAGGGAGATAAATCATGCTCAGAAGAGAAGAGGCTCAAGAGATAGAGGGAAGGAGGAAGGAGGGAAGGGATAAGGGATGAAAAGAAAAAGAAATCTGGATGCGTTATGTACATGTACCAACTTCACACAAGTAATATAAACATTATGTACTACAAACATGTACAACACAAAACAAAAAGAGAAAGAAAACAAAACCATAAAAAAGGTAGCCAACAGTATCCATGCCACAGCCTGAATATTGTGCTGCCTTGAAATTTCCTCCACCAGATCAATTAGTCTATCACCTTTAAATTTAGCCTCTTAGAAAGTCTCAGATTATAGACAAAATGGAGTCAAGTTTTTTTGTCTGAATGTAACATTCATGGCCTCTAGTCCATTTCCCAAGGAGTTCCCATATGAAACCTCATGAAGCTGGCCTTTACTGTGTGCATTCTTAAAAACGTTCTGATTTTTCTGAGCTTTAACTATAATTTCCCATCCATCTCTGCTTATGACATTCTAGGGCTTCTCTTCCCTGCATCACTAAATTCTTTCTGCAAACTAGTTCCAAAAACTGAGTCATGTGTTAACTATCTCTCTTCTCTGGTACCTATTTTTTGTACTGGTCATCTTTCCTGTTTGCTGGACCAAAGTACCTGAAACTCACAACTTAAAGAAAGTAAGGTTTACTTGTCCCACAGTTTCAGAAGCTCAGTATATGGCTGGCTGGCTAACTCCACAGCAGACCATCACAGCAAAAGAACATGGTGGAATAAATCTGCTTACTTTAAGGCAGCTAGGAAGCACTGCATGGGGGAAAAGCACCAGAGAGATAGGGCCTGAGACCATATGTAGACCCCAAGGTCAAGGTCCACTGCCCACCCAGACACCCAGAAGTGTGCTTTACTAATCTGATAGGTAGATCCAAAGTTGTCAGTGAAGTTAACTATCACATCTTGCTGAACAGACAGATACAACAGACAATACAGATTTCCATTCCTGACTTCCCAGACTGGTATGACTATCAAATCACAAAATACTCTTTTGTTTAGCATAATTCATTCTTAGTGAACTTCTAATTTTTGGCCTTGATCTGTTAGGCTGTTAAACACAAAATTCTCAGGTACACTCTGGAATACAAAGATAACATCTCAGGAAAGCCCATGATGCATGCTGCTACGTGGGTTAGGGGAGGAGCTAGACAGCAGAGAAGGAAGAACAATCCAGTACCTCATTTCCCACATAGGCTCCTGGGCACAGGTCTGATAGCTAAGAAGTTGTACTTTTTCCAAAAGCTGAGATGAGAATGCTTATGCAGAATGAAGACGGACTTCTGGATGTCTGATACTAGCCTACACCATTTGATTTTTGTTAGGTTACTTGTTCTAGCCTTATTTAATGAGATATCTCCCATATTGATACACTTCCTTACATAGGTATGGCAACTTACATCTCTCCTAGGAAAGGTGCTCAGTAACTTGAATTCATCCCATGGAAATCCTTTGGAAGCTACAAAATCGAAGACAATCTGGAGCTTATTGCTAGCCAGGAAACGCCGCTCCAGGAACTCGCCACTGGGTGTCCGGATCCGAAGTTTGCTCACAGGCTCAGCATTTTCTTCCTTTGGCTCTGGAGGCAGGGCTTGCTCTAAGGAGAGTCGGATGGCCTAAGAAGAGCAAAAGCCAGCTGTTACAATATGAAAGAGATGGGACTGCCGGAAGTGGCAGAGAGGGAGACTTGAAAAAAGATGCTGCTTTCTAGAAACACACTGAACAGTCTTTACACCACTTAGTAAAAAGCCTCATGCTTGAATAATATACATGTGTTTTTCATTTTTTTAATATTAGCCCAACAGACAATTACAATGAATTCCACCTTGAAGACACACATTATTAAATTAGTGAGTACATTCAAAATAAACACTTATTTTTAAACTGAAGGCTCAGGTTCTTGATTTTTTTTTTTTGCGGGGGGGGTTTCTCCGGTACCGGGAACCGAACTCACGACCTTGCACTTGCCAGGCAGGCGCTTTTGCCGCTGAGCTAAATCCCCAGCCCCGGCTCAGGTTCTTGAGATTGTGGAAATATGCATTAACTATCCAACTGCTTTCTTTGTAAGGTATGAATTAACACTATTAGAAGCATTCACAAAATATACACATACATTTATATTTGAGAAAATACATTTACCAATCAGAAAAAAACTGAAGAATCTATAAAATATTGCACAATATGTTAAAGATAAAATGGAACCGAAAGATTGGAATAATTGATAATACACTTAAAATGGCAAATTTCTGCCATATACATTGTGTTACAATAAAAGTTTCAAAAAATAGAATGAAAAAACCTCAAATGAGGTCTACTGGAGTCAGGAAACTACAATCCTATTTCCAGTGTTGTCAGTACCTTGCTGTGTGGATTTGGCCAACTCTCAGAATGACAGATTTCTGCACCAAGATATGGACCAGGCCCTTCATTTTACAGGAAAACAGACTCAACTAGGTATGATAAACAGGAGAAATCTTACGGGTAAACTTGAACATGAACATCCCAGCTTTCCCTAGTTCTCAATCTACAGATCATATTGCTTCAACCTTATGACTTTCCAGTGAAAGGGGTTAGAAGGTCTCTGAGGTACTTGTTTATGTTAGAATTTATGGCAGAACTTCAGAAAAACATTTTTTTTTTTAAATCTGTCACAATGTGAGAGGTTTCTTAGTAAGTAAGCCTGGTATTAGCATTTTCTACTTCAGTTACATTGTGATTCTGGCTACTTAGCATTTCTGTGTTCTCAATTTATCATTAGTAGAAAAACAGATGTGATCCCCTCAAATCAATCTATTACTATTATAACCAAGTAATGTATTATGAAAGAAATTAGGATTTAAGTTCTTTAAACCTCAACAGCAAATTTTCCAAGTTGATGTTGCTCTTCCAACTGGGGGGGGGTGGCAAAAAAAACCTTAAAAAAACTTTCTCTTAAATATCTCTTGGGCCAAAAAGGAAATATAAATCAAAATTGCAGAATACCTGGGAAACAGCTATTTAAACACTTCATCTCGGCATCTATAGGATTCATCTTAAAGTGCTCCAACAAGATCCACTGCTGTAAAATTTTTTATTAAAAAAGAAAGAATAAACTGGGTGCGCTGGTGTTCACCTATCATCCCAGCTACTCAGGAGGCTGAGAAGTGGGAGAATTATTTTAGCCCAGGAGTCCAAGAGGAGACTAGACAACACAGTATGATACCATAGCAAAAATGAAAACATTAAAGGTGAATTAAGAATTAGATTTAAAAAGTTAGGAAAAATCTCCAATAAAACAGTTACAAAAGCATAAAGGAATGAGCCAGAAAAAAAGAAAATATACTGGCTAACCAGTGTATAAGTTGCTTCTTTGGAGAAAATAAATAATCATAGCCAAATACAGAGAACTGAAGAAAAATGTGAAGGTAAAGAAGGTAGGGAAACAGGTAGAAGAGATGACCATAAAAGTTTTCTGAATATGTTTTGATTTTTTACTTATACATATGTGTTATATTTAAAATACCAAATGGGAATACAAAGTTTGTTACCAAGAATATTATATGAAATTAATTTCTGTATCATTCAGGGTAATTTGGTGGTTCTAATACTGAAGTATTTTTAAAAGCATTCAGAATGTCTACAGTATACAGACAAAGCTAATCTGTTTTATAATTCTTAGGTCATTTTCCTTCTGGAAGCACTGAATAATATCACTGACCTCAAAGGGGATTATAGAGATGGGCAGTATAAAATTGATATATATGAAAGTTCTCAATGTAGTCTACAACACATAATAAGGCTTTAGTAAATAGTTGCTTTTATTATAGTTAAGAGAAGTTGTACATAGACTATCAGATTTGGAAGGGCTTGCACTATCCAAATAATCCTACATTCTCATTTGCATGGAAAATAGATAACCACAAATGGAGAGATTAAGCAATGGAGAGCTCAAAGACCAGATAAATAGAGAGTTAAAAGTCACTTTTGACTTTTTCTTGACTGATACTATGAATGGAAGTTTATCTAATGTTAGTATTCTAAGTCATAATGAATTTCAGCTGAGTATTTTCAAACACTAAACTATTGCAGCAACAACATACTATTTTAATAACTGAATGGATGAATGTGTGGATATGAAAATTAAATGCTACTTGTAGCATGTACAGATTGTAGACATTTTACAAAATTTGAATCAGTGTTACATACAGTAAGCTTTATCTTATTTTTTTGTCTAAAGGTATGCATTTTAAAATTTTTAGGGGGCTGGGGATTTAGCTCAGCGGCAAAGTGCCTGCCTGGCAAGCACAAGGTCTTGAGTTCGGTTCCCGGTACCGGAGAAAAACCAAAAAATAAAAAATAAAAATAAAATAAAATAAAATAAAATTTTTACTAAAGTTTAACATACTTAGTAAAAAGTGCTAAAATCTTAAGTGTGCAACATGATTAAAGTTTCAGCAAGTGAACATATCTGTAAAATTAGCACCCTGATTATATATTTCAGAAGCATGTTCCTCTTCTGGGAGCTACCTCTCCCCAAAGTCTATTGCTGTCATGACTTCTAACAATGAAGTTTGAAAAATGTTAATTAAGCTGCAATGTATGGCTAAAAACACAGACTTTGAGGTAAAACATACATAGGATCAAATACTGACCTTTACGTAAATGACAGTCCTCACTACTTGCAGTTTTCTCGTATAAAATAGGACCTTACAAAATCCTTCTACAAAATACAGTAGTATTTTAAAAACACTTAGAAGATACTGATATGTGGTCAGCCCTCAGTTAGTGACCAGTGCTTAGCTCTGATCTTCACTATAACCTACACAACAAACAACAGAGAAGAGTCGGTGGTGTATATAATCACTATTGTTATGAATGTTCCTCTATACCTACTTTAAATCAGCACTTGAAATTCAGTATTTCCTTTTTTCCCCTTCTGCTTGCTCTCCTTTTAATTCACCTGTCTGCTTTTCTATTTTGACATTTCCCTGCCAGTATAACAACAGATGTTACATTATTGTCTGAACCCAACCAATTATACTACAGAAGAATAAACAACAGTAGCTCATTACTCAATTCATTGTGTAGACATTATCTGATACTCAATGTACATAGTCTCTAGGGCTTTTCTTCAGAATGAAAACAGACCTGATATCCCCTACTAGTGGACCAATGTGGAAAACAATGAAGGTATTAGTTAAGTCAGCAACCTTGGTATTTGAATATTCAACAGTTTTACTGGTAAAAAGAATAAAACTAAACCAGCAGTTCAGTTTCAAACATACTGGCTAAAAGCAAAGGCCTCATGTAAGCAAACACTGTTGTAAAATAATGACATAAAGGACACCACCACTCACAGAGCAGTTATGGTAAACACTACTGTTAAACATCAATTTGGTTTTCTCAACAAATACAGTGCTTTACTTACATTATTTTAGGTTTGTGGTAAAACAAGGAAACATGGTATAAGAAATATGAACTCATTTTGGACTTTTTAAATTAAAAAAATCTGTATACTTAAAGCATTCACATCTGAAGAATGAAAAATAGGGACACTTTATGAAGTGAAATTAGGCAATGAGAACAGATACACATAAAAGATTGTTTCTATACAGTTTCACTTTTTTCAACAGAAAGAATAATCTATACTCACATCAATTTCTTATAGTAAGAATCAAAGACTGGAGTAATTTACTTATATGCACCCATATATGCATCAATATATATACAGACACACTATCTTAATAGGCTTCTATGAGTTCATGCCAAGTAACAGTTTATAGTTCGAAGGGTTTAAATAGGATAAAACTAACATTCACTAATTCCATGAATTCTCACTAAGCATTTTCTATGTGTTAGGCATTGTTCCAAATGATGATAAAACAGCAGTGAAAAACACAGATAAAAATTTCTTAAGTGGAGCTTACAGTCTAGTAGGGTGAGGACAAAGACAGCAAAAACATGTAGTGGGAAATACCTACTTTGTCATTCATACAGTGCTGAGAGTAGGGGATGCTGGTAGAAGGGAACCAGGGCTACCCATTAATATTGTACAAATCAATCAGCAAAGGCCTAAAGAGGAGAGAGACCCACATGGACATTTGCATCTAGAAGTATAATGAGCAGAAGTCACGGTAAGTGCCAAGACCCTGGTGTATGGTTTGAGTAAGGGATAGCAGGGTAGCCAATGTAGTTAGAGCAAAATTATCAAGAGGAGGGCTGGGAATATAGCACAGTACTGCAGTGCCTGCCTGGCAAGCATGAGGCCTTGAGTTTGATTCCTAGTACTAAAAAAAAAAATTGTACCAAAAAAAAAAAATTAGCAAGGGGAGAGGGACAGGAGTTAAAGTTAGGAAACAAAGGAAAGGGGTGATTAGATCATATGACCTTGAGAAGGCCAGCCACTAAATGATTTTCCATCATTTAAAAACTGAAGTATAATTTATTTATAATATATTCAGGTGGCAGGGATCAAACCTAAGGTTTTGTACTCATCAGACGAAATTCTCTACCACTGAATTACACCCCAGCTCAAATCCATCTATTTAAATGTATAGTCCATGAATTATAGACAAATGCATATATTTGCACAACTACCATCAACTGTTTTCTATCCCTAGTTTTGCCTTTTCCAAAATGTTATATAAGTGTAATCATAAATGTCACATAAATGGCTTCCTTCATTCAGCATAACGAACTTGAGATTCAAACATGTTGCTAAATATAAGAGTTTGTTCCTTATTGGTGAGTAGTATTGTATTTTATACATACACTGCAGTCTGATTATCTCTTGTCTACTTGAGAGACACTTCGCAGTTTTGGGTGGTTACAGGTAACGCTGTTAGGTAAGAATTTTAAAGTAGGTCTTCTAATCTTGCTATGATCTTACTTTTTCATCTTTAAAATAGATCATCATTTAAAAATGGTATGTCCATTACCAATTCTGTAGAGTTATCAAGATCAAATCAGAAAACTGAAGGAAAAGTGCTGAGGCTTCTAATACAACATTCTTCTGTTCTTCTTCATGGTCTTTAATATTACTTGTTATATTCTATTTGAGTAGGAATCAAAGCTTGCAAAGAAATATGTGTTTTTTTCTGCCTAAAGAAACCATTAGGGCCAGGGATATAGTTCAATGGCACAAGTGCCTGCCTGACAAGTGCAAGGTTCTGAGTTTGATTTCTGGTACTCCCCCAACCAAAAAAAAAAAAAAAGAAAGAAAGAAACTATTAGCAAGAAGAAATAATTCTGTACCCACCCGCCCCCATGATTCTCCCAAATTTGGCCAGTTCTAACTAGAGAGAATATTCTAAATTTTTCTAAGTACTGTCCCCTGAGCAACTCCTGCTCATTTCTATCTTTGTATTACCGGGTCCATAACCTTTCTTTGGACCTCTATCCAACCATTCATTAATCCAAATAATTTATCTGTTGCTGTGTTGTTCACTATCAGACTATGTTGCCTTTTCAGTCAGAAATCATCTCTTTCTTCCAAATATTTTCAGCACTCTATTTTAATGTCATCCAAAGCAACATTCGAAGTATTTTTTCCTACAGTTATTTTATATTTGTCTACCTCATGCCTTAGACAGTGAGCTCCCTGAAGGCTTGATTATATCTGAAAAATATAATAGTAAGTTATGTAAGTAGTATCATAAAGAAATCAACCAATAACAAATGCTGGTGAGGCTGTGGGGAAAAAGGAACCCTTCTCCTCTGTTGGCAGGAGTCCAGACTAGTACAACCACTGTGGAAATCAGTGTGGAGATTCCTCAAAAAACTAGGACTGAAGGTCCCATTCAACCCAACTATTCCCTTTCTCGGTATTTTCCTAAGGACAGAAAACATCATACCATAGCGATATATGTGCACCCATTTTATAGCAGTGCAATTTGTCATAGTTAAATCTTGGAAACAACCCAAATGCCCATCAACTGAGGAATGGATAAAAAGATGTGGTATTTTTATACAATGGAGTATTACTCAGCTATAAAGAAAGATAAACTCGAGGCTTTTATGGGTAAATGGATGCAACTAGAGACTATACTCGTAAGTGAAATAAATCAGATCCACATGTGTAGACATTATATTGTCTCCCTAGTGTAAGAAACTGAATGAGTAAATAAAATCTGAAAGGTACAATAGATATTGTGAAAGGGAAAAAAAACTACCAGGGAAAGGAGAAAAGAAAGAAGGGAAAAATAATATGTATATACACATACACACAAGATAGCTAAGATAATTGTACTACTAATTTCTATTGGTTTATTGTAAGGGATAGTTAATCCTTAATTTTTTTGGACAAATTTTACATGTTTCTATCTGGTAATCTGAACAATACTTTGAAGTTAACAATATGCAATGTAACAACCATTGTTGATTCCTTACCACCTTGTTTGAAATTCTGTATTGTTTTTAATGTTTCTTCTCTTATTTTTATTCTCTTTCAAATAAAAAAAGAAAACTCAAAAAAGGTTATGTAAGTAGTCACAACAACTGACTTAATAATTTCAAGATAGATTAAGTATTAACAAATATTTGTTGAAAACTGACTGAATTAAAGGGAGTTGATGGCAGGAGTCCTAATAGTCAAAATAGTCCTAATAGTCAAAAGCTTTACCTGAAACTTTCTCTACATGCCAAAAACTCAGGGGCAAAAAACAATATTCAGGCCTTTCTTTGAGGATATGCAGTACAGTTCACTAGTTACTATATTTCAATCCTTAAACTAGACTATCAGAAAAATATATTGTTTGGGCCTTTGCGGTGTTGATTTCACTATGTTATGCCTTAGCTTTATGACTTTAAATTACATTTAAAAAGTTGTAGTAAGTTGCTATATAAGAGTTGCTACTGTAGATATACTTGGCAACGGTATTCACCACATTGCAGAGCTTCCCCTTAAAGAAGAAGCATACGAAACACTGCTCTAAGATCTCAGTGCTAGAAAAATCTGGCACCTTCCGAAACATGGACCTTCACCTGATGTTATATACAAAGTAAAATTTCTAAACTACCACATTTTCCTTTGTTTTGGCCCAAGAAAACTGTTGAGCAAATATACAGAAACTTATCAATCACACACATGTGGTATGTGTTAGATATCTGTTGTCAACATGTTAATTGTACCTTCTGGGTTTATCTTCCTTTATTTGCCCTTTGCCCTTATTTCTGTATCTATTCCTTCTTTTTTAGCGCATGTGACTTGCATATATTTATATATGTTACTTGAAATCAATTTTGAAAAGAATATATAAAAGAGTAAAATAGGGAGATCTTTATTGTCATTTCTTTGTTTTTCCTTAAGATAGTTTCATAACCTTTCTCCTTATCATGGCCAAGGATCAGATCAATGTACTCTTCTACATTTTACTGATTTCTCTCCAGCAGTTACCACACAGCAAAATGAGGCCAACTATTAGAGAATTTCCTTGTGACTAAGGTGGGTAATTCAATGCTTCATTTCTTTCTCTAAAGAATCTTAGAATACTGAGATACTCAAATGAATAAAACCAACCTTGTTCCTCAGTATAATTATATGCATTAAGATTTCCGGTTAGAAGTAAGGCAGTGTTACTGTGAAAAGTCAGATGATCTGGCCTCTGATTCAGATTATGTGTTCAACCAGTTTGGTGACTGTAGGCAAACCATGTCTTTCGGGATCTCAGTTTCCTCACAGGTTGTGCAATACCAGCGATCCCCTGGGATAGTGGCTTGTGGTACACAAATGTGCTGAAATATGCTAACTAGTATCCATGGGGAAAAAAACAGTCAAATAAATTTGAGTAAGATTGGATTAAGTTAAAATAAATAGTTTTTAATGATGGAGCTTTTGTGACTCTTAGGTGAAGGAAGAGAGAATACATGGTATTACCTAAATTTGGATCTTACTGGAGCACATAAATGTACAAATGCAAGGAATGCCTAGTTGCACAATCTGACGTGTCCTCCCTTCCCTGTCTCATCCTCTCACATGTTATAGCTGGAGCACATGAGTGCTGGAATAGGGTGAGTATACCTTTCCTGAACTGCTTGGGCCCCCAGAAGTGTTTCAGATTTTTAATTTATTTTATTTTAGAATATCTGCATAAACATAATGAGATTTCTTGAGAATGGGACCTAAGTCTAGATGTGAAATTCACTTTCACATACATCTCTATATACATAGTTTGAAGGTTAATTTTATACAATAGTTTTAGTGTGTAGTCTGAATGTGACCCATCATAAAGTTAGATGTGAAAATTTCTTCTTGAGACAACATACTGGCATTCAAAAAGTTCTAGAATTTGTAGCATTCTGGATTTTCAGATTAGGGATGGTCAAGCTGTACAGAGCTATAGTTAAAGATGTTTATAGGGTCTTCTATGAGATGACAGCTTTTATTTATATTTGGAAAATAATGTGAAAGTTTTATTTCAGGGTAAATTAGCTGAACCACCAGAAGAAAGTACATATACTACCAAACTCTAAATCCAGAACATACATTTGTGTATTTTAACATTTTAGCAAGCCAGTATAGTTGACGGTATTATCTGAAGAGAGAATGAGCATGTGGAAATGTGAAGTGAGCATGAAGGAACAGGAATCCCAAGTTTCTGTACTATATTTCTTGAAACACAGGTTAGATGCAGCCTAAAAGAATAGTGATTAAGCTCCCCCTTATCTGAAGTTTTGTGAAACTCTACACTTACGACTCGTGTAGACACATACACATACGATCATGTGTGGTCTTGGACTGGAGTATAAAAAAGAGCATGACTTGGTAGTCACAAGGCTCTATACGAAAATCTCAGTTGTTCCTATGTGTATGACTCAATGAACTTCAGTTTCTCACCTGTAAAGAGAAATCTCTAAAGGTGTAGCTTGTGCTAATGCTTAAAGAATAAGCATACACAAAGCACAGTTCTTGGTACACAGAAGATACAAGTATTTTCTAACTTCAGAGGGTAGAGACTGAAGTTTATCAGGCATAGCATCATGTACATATATTACAGGTACTAAATGAGTGTCTGAACATGAATAAACCTAAACAGTGAAATATCACACAACATCTAAGACCTGGGTCAAAGATTACTTTTTCCATACGTTGTCTAAATATCAGATCTGTAAAAGATTTTTCCTATGTCCCTGAAATCCTTAAGTATTTTGTTTTTACTTATTCTATACCATTTAGCACATTTTTTCTTTATTTGTTGTTACTTGTAGACATGGTGTATCTTCCTTCAAAGATGTAACCTATTCTTGCAAGCAGAAAACAATTTATGCTCTTCCCTTTAAAGCGGG
The DNA here is from genome assembly GCF_000276665.1 of Chinchilla lanigera. Classification (NCBI taxonomy): domain Eukaryota; kingdom Metazoa; phylum Chordata; class Mammalia; order Rodentia; family Chinchillidae; genus Chinchilla; species Chinchilla lanigera. The sequence goes on along the minus strand of NW_004955464.1, from coordinate 8,419,264 downwards.
ACAAAGCACAGTTCTTGTTCAACAGGAATGAAATAGGTAAAAGAAGTGAATAAATGAAAGAAGTGGTGTCCTTTGACTAAGAATGGTGACTAATGGATTTTTCCTCGCCTGATTTAGGGTTCTTCGGGCTTTTCCACCCCTTGTTAGATGTCTTCCTCTTTTAATAAGTGAATCTTGCCATTAATTCTATGTCTAGAAAAAAGTCCTAAAAGTCTTATTCTGTGAAGGTATCCTAGGAAGTCATTTAACACCCATTTTTTTGTTTGTTTGTACTGCTCTTAGGCATATATTGGTAACAACTTTTACATATAGTACTATAATTCTATTTTTGTAAGATTATGAACTCCTAGAAGGAAAGACATGTCTGTATTACTACTCCCTAAAAGATTGCCCACATCCGAAAACACATCAAGAATTAAAAGAAATGTTTGTAAAATGGGTGAATGCAAAGTTCTTCATATGGATATAGACATAATTTCAGGGGAAAAATATCAGCCAAACATATTTAGAGGCCTAATGCAAGATGCTGCAGAAGCAACTCATGGTATTTTCTGGTGGGTAAAGTCTTGTTAAAGTCTAGTGAATGGACAAAAAGCACAATTTTTACATTCTTGGGATGAGACAATATCCAAGAAAGATGGGAATTACCTTTTAGGCAACAAAAGGGGAATGGAACTGAAGATAACAGAAGATAATAAATTTAGTACATGGTTAAGTTTTCTAAGAGTTAGGAATGCGTCATCCAAAGGAAAATCTTTCATACTAAAATGAATCTAAGAAGGAAGGGAAAAGGAAAAAAATGTATATATATACACACACACACAAGATAGTTAAGAGAGTTATACTACTAATTGCTGTTAGCTCACTGAAAGGTATATGCCTAGGTTGTTTGACCACTTTTTCATGCCTATATCTTGTAATATGAGCAACTACTCTGAAGACAACAAATGTACTAACCATTGTTACTTTCTTACAATCTTGTTTTGAAATTTTATACCATTGTTTTTATTGTTTTTCTTTTCTTTAAAATAAAAAAAATCAATTAAAAAATAAAAAGAATCTGGGAAAAGTAGGAAGGAGCTGCAAGAAATACTAAAAGACTCAGTGTCAACCATAGCCTACCTCACGTTCCTCTTCTTGTTCCTTGCGAATCTGCTCCAAACGAAACTGTTCTGCCATCTCTCTCTCATGAGCTTCCCTCTGTTGATAAAACAGAAGGACAGCAAGCATGCATAAATATCTCTTTGCCACAAAAAAAAGGAAAAAGGAGGCAGTTATACTCAAAGGTCGTATTCAGCATAATTCAGAGGCACACCATGGTAAAGGCAACGGAATGGAAACGAAAGCAACAAGGAAGTGCAGCTCTCTGATCATGCTGGATCTCTATTCAAGCACCTTTGACAGTGCTGGGTTATGTGGCACTCAAGACCATCTAGGACATTTCTTTCATCTTCCTTTCTGGCATTTTCTGCAATTTCTCATGTCCCTAATCTCAAGATCTATGTCAGCAACCTCTATCAATGCCCCACGCTTTCTGGACACAAGCTTATATTACTTCCTTCTTCCCTCCCCAGTTCAATGAAACATTGAACCCTTTTATGAAACATTCCCCAGTACCTCTCATGTCCTGGTTCTACAAAAATGTTGGAAAAAATTTTCTATGGCAATTCCTGCTCACTAAACTCTCACAGAACTTGGGGCTTCCCTTATGACACTTAGGGTCTTTATTTTATGTTATAGCTACCTGTGCTTGCTATTCTATCTACTCTACCACATTATCTCTCTTCCTTCAAGAGTACAAACTGTGGTTTACTTATTTTCTGCTCCTTTTTCAACATTCAATATGGTAGATGCTTAAGAAGCATTAAATAAATCGGTGGTTCTCAACCTTCACTGCACACTGAAATCACCTCAATAGCTTTTAAAAACTGCTGGGTTCTAGCACAGACCAATTAAAAGAGAAGTAAAATAGATACTGGATTAGGCTCATTTGTATTATTCTGCATGATTCTAACAAACTTTATTTGTGAAAATGAGCCATGTCTTAAGAACCATGGACAGAATTTTTTCTGTTTATATTGAATCTAGCTTTCTCCATCACAAATCTGGTATTTTTAGGGACCAAAGTGACAAAATGGCTAGTACTCAGATAATCAAAGACAATGTAGGATTGAGTTCTGTATTTTAGAGGTACCTTCAGGAAACTTACCTTTGCTCTGTCAGCCTCAAGTGAAAGGCGATAGGCTTCATCTTGCTCTCTCTTCACATTTTCTCTGGCTTCACGTTCATCCTTTAAAAAAAATTCAACTGAGCTTTGATCATATTTTTAAAAAGAAAAAATCAGGGATAATCCTCATTTTGCTCCTGCATGAGTTTATTACAATTAAATAAAGTATATAGGATATAAATAAACAAACAATAAGATGTGCAACATGGTACATAGTGAAAGTAAGAATGAATTTTAGTTCTACTACTTAGAAACTGTGTAAATTTTAATTCTACTACTTACAAACTAATCTTTCTAGATATCAATTTCTTCAATTGTAAAATAAAAATATTGATTTGTTTTATAAGGTAATTTAAATTAATGCCATAATATATAAACTGTTCAATTATTAGATCCTTCTTATGGTTTGTATCTAGATGTCCCCTCAAAGCCTCATGCAGTCAAGGGGCGGGCTTCTAGAGTTTATGATTGATTCATGGTCCAATGCTGGGATTATGAGTGTGAGTGCTACACCAGCCTGGAGCTCATAGCTTGCATACAAGATAAGGGAGGGAAATAGGCTTGCTCTGTCTGCTGCTCCTCCCTTTTTGCTCTTGCTGCTTTGGCTGTCTTCCACTGTCGGGAACTGTTACCCTCTGCCATCTGCCACTGCCTTGTAGCCAGCCAATTATGGACTGAAACCTCCACAATCTGTGAGCTAAGTAAACCTTTCCTTCCTTAATTTTGGATGCCAGGTATTTTATCTCAGTAAGGAGAGAAAAGTAACCAAGACAATCCTTTGCCCTTTTCTCCTCATTTTTCCAAAGATTATTTCAGAGACCATCAGCATTGGGACTAAGGACCAGGAGGGAGAGCGAAAGAAGCTGAGAGCAAAACATTCTTCCATACCACCCCACAGGATTACCACTTCATCCCACCCCACTAAGACTTTGGTTATCAAGTAAGTGTTTTTCTACTACACTTACACTCATGAAGTATGGTAACAGAAGTTATCTAAGCTGAAAAGGTTTTGATTATTTTTTGTTGTTGTTTTTTTGTTTTTCGTTTTTCTCCCAGTACCAGGAATCAAACTCACGACCTTGAGCTCGCCAGGCAGGCGCTTTGCCGCTGAGCTAAATCCCCAGCCCCAAGTTTTTTGATTATTGTCAACTTTTAAAATAAGTGAATCTATAATGTGCCTACATTTAAATCATACTTTTGTATAAAATTAAATGTTAATTCACTAACAGAACTTACTATCTGTAAAGTTCAGGAGTACACCCACATTACAGCGGTCATTGGTGTTAAAGTTGAACTAGATAAAGTCACCAATAGTTGACAATTTTTGAACTTTAAAACTGAAAATTTCAGAATTCATCACATTACATCTCACTTTCGTCTCCTCAATTCATTACATACTTACTCAAGGCTGAGTATATGCTCAGCACTCCCTGGTGCTCCTTCAGATATCTATCAAGACTGGCCTTCCCCCTAAGTCCTAGGACTCCTAGTTCCAATAATTCAACTAATTCCAAAAGCTTTGGTATGAACAGTAACATTGCACTGATCCTAAATGTTTCAAACAAAAAAATTACAAAGAATTAGACGTTGCTGACTTGAAGCTAATTATTATACTATTTATGATGAAAAGACATAGTAAGGGCCTAGTGCTTGGGAATAATATGTCAGGAACTATGTTTAACCTAACCAAGAGGCCATTCAGACTGCAAGCAGTCAGAATAATTCACATGTTAATTAATAGTATACATGAATAAAAATGTGTTTGAAAAACTTATTTGAGGCATATTTTAGCAGTTTGTATACAACTATATTTATTTATTTATTTAGAGACAGGGTCTCACCATGTAGTTTCAGGTTGGCCTTGAACTCACTAGGTAGCCCAAGCTGACCTTGCACTCATCACGACCCTTCTGCCTCAGCCTCCCAAGTGCTGGGATCACAGGTATGCGCCACCATGCCCAGTCAGTTACTACACATTTTAAAGACACAGAATCATTTCCTTTAAGAGTATTTCCACTAATTCCAACCGGCTTTTACTTTGGTCTGCCTGCTCAGATTTTACTATGACTAGATAAAGCAAACTTGATAAAGCTTATTCTGCATGTTTCTGTTTATATCTGCATTTGCCTAATTTATTACTCTGTAAACTCTTTCCCCTCCTCAAACACAAGTTTATTTACAGAATGGCCACTTAAGAGTTCATTCGACCATAGCTGACCTATATTTGCTATACAATTTCTTTAACTGAGAGGTAATAGGAAGGATGAGCAGTCTTTGCTCATGTTCTAGCTCTGCCAGTAACAAGGTATACATTCTTGAGTAAACAATTTCTCTCTTTTATGTCTGTATGGATAAAAGTATCTCTATCTAGAATATAATCAACAATATGAGAATACTGTATTTGAAATGGGGAGATATTTAAGATGTTTAAAAATTTAATTTGATCTTTACTTTCCTGACCTCATCCCTTTTACATGGCACATTAAATACATATATACAATAATTAATTGCAGTTGTGATAAATGCTATAAAAGGGAAAACAATAGCATTTATCACAACTGCAATTAATTATTGTATATTTATTTAATGTGCCATTCCCCCAAGACATTATAAGCTCCACAAATACAGAACTCATCTATATTATATATGTTTGTATTCAACACAGTATCAGCTTTTGAGGAGGTATTTAACAAGCATATGCTTTTTTATTTTGTGGTTTTGTTTGTTTGTTTTTTTGTTTTCCAGTACCAGGAATCGAACTCACAACCTTGCGCTTGCCAGGCAGGCGCTGTGCTCCTGAGCTAAATACCCAGCCCCAAACAAGCATATGCTGAATCAATTTCTCTATCTACCTACCTACCTATCTGATGCTGAAAATTGATTTGAGTTGTTTTTGTTTTTTTGGTACCAGGAATCAAACTCAGGACCTTGCACTTGCCAGGCAGGCATTTGTGCCATTGAGCTATATCCCCGGCTGGTGCTGAAAATTGAACACAAGAAATTTCACAAGCTAAGCATGGGCTCTACTAATGAGCTACACCCATATTCCCAAGCATATGCTATATAAATGCATCACCTTTCCAGGCATAAAATACTTATTGTTTGCAACAAAAATTACAGGGGAAAAAAGATACAGCTCATCCACAAAGTAGCCATATCTGAGTCAATGCAAGTGACTAGCTGGCAATGACGACCTGTTTTGACAGTATGTATATAAGTACAAAAGGACAAGCTAGCACAGCTGGAAGCCACTTAAGTACAAATAGAGTTTATAATACAAGCACTCTAAGTAAACAGCTTGGTTTTGAAACAGACCGTTGCAGATATGAAAGGTCATTCAGTATAGGATCTCTCCCCAGAATGTGGCACCTGTTGTGAGAAGATTTTCTGAACCAAATAGCTTCCTTCTTGCCTGGACTTTTTTCCTTCTCTCTTTTTCTCTTCCTCTCACGAACATTCATTAAGCATCAACTTTATATTCTGTGTTACATTAGCAATGGGTATACAAAGAAAGGCCACTGTTTAAAAGGGAACACACAGATGATCCTGCTTGGACCACGTTCATCATTATGTTATGAAGTTATCTACTGTTACGTGTTCAAGGTTTCATGTTATTTTCCTCTTGTTCTTTGAATAATGTTGTTATGTGTCTACCTAGAAGATTTCCTATATCATCAGTTCTCTTACTCAAAATTCTACCTGCCTTTGATATAATTTTAGAAATATAGGAGGATCGACATTTCAAGAAGCCACTTCAGAGATGAGGACACAGAAATTCTGTGAGGGTAACTGGTTAGCGTAAGATCACCTAATAAAGTCAGAGGCAGAGCTTTAGGTTTGAATCCAGGTCTCCTGATAGGCTTTCCTTAGTTTTCTTGCTAAGAGCCCCTCCTGACCATCCTGACAGAAGGGCTCGCTCAACCATGTGGCCCAGGATGCAATTTCCTAAATTTATCATGGCCATAGATTCTTGTAAGTCGGGAAATGGGCCTGCTACCTTATCCTTAAAGGGATATGAATCAAAATAACCTGAAATTACCTTACTATAAATACTTAGAGATAGTAGAGAAAATATAATGAATATATTAAAAAGCATTAGTGCGCATGTCAGAGAAGGGAGGGTGGGGAGTTAGGTACATTCCTAGGTATCAAAAATAAAAAGGAAACTGAAACCAGAGTTATAAATAAATGATCAGGTCATACAGAACATGACAAGGTAGGACACCATATTGGTAGCCGACTGGCCCAAATGAGAGACCACATACTTTGCTGTTTCTGTGTGTATGTGTGTGTGTGCATGCATGTACATGTATGTGTGAGTGCATGTGCATTTCTACGGATTAAATCTGGGTTTTTGTGCATGCTACTCAAGAGCTCTACCACTAAACAATGCCCCTGAGGGAGCTTATTTTAAATGCATACAAGGGAGGGAGTTACAATTTATTTCTACATGACTTTCTCTCCTTTTTTTCTTTTCTTTTTCTCCTTTCCCTCTTCTCTCTCTTTTTCTCTCTCTCTCTCTCTGACAGAGTCTTACTATGTAGTGTAGGCTGGCCTTGAACTAACAATCCTCCTGCCTCAGCCTCCTGAATGTGTCACCATACTTAGCATTCTCTGGGCTAACTTTCACAGCCTAATGTGGCACTGAAATTTAGGAATGGGGTATGGGGGAGGACTGAAAAATGAGGACATAGTGATCAACATTTTTACAAATTTGATAAAACCATAAAGCCACAGATTCAAGAACCTAAACAAACACCAAGCAAAAGAAACAAACAAACAAAAAACAAAAACCAACAAAGCCAAAGCACATAACACTGAATTGCTTAAAACTAATAATAAAAAGAAAAATCTTAAAAGCCATCAGAGAAAAGATATAGTATGTACAAGGGAATAAAATAGGGATGAGAGCAAATTTCTTATAGAAAATAGTACACAGACTAGTACAACACCAGTATCTTTAAAGCACTAAAAGAAAAAAAACCCTATTAACCTAGAGTTTCATATCCAGTGAAATTATCTTTCAAAACAGGTAAAATAAAAACTTTCTAAACATACAAAGGGTGAAACAATTCAATACTAACATGTATATTAAAGTAAAACCTAAAGGAACACCAGAATGAGGTGGTGCATGCTTGTAAGCCCAAGACTCTGGGAAGTGAGGAAGAATAATTGCAAATTTGAGCTCAGCTTGGACAACTTAGCAAGGCCCTATCAAAAAAAAAAAAAAAAAAAAAAAAAAAAGTAGAAGGAAATGAATATTAGATGAAATATAGGTTTATACAAATAAAGAAAATTGGAAATGGGAGGTACATAGGTAAATTAATAAACATGTTTTCTTATTATTTAAATCTCATCAAGAAACAACTAGCTGGATATTAAACATGTTTTTTACAGAAACAGGAAAGCCCATTTTGACACTCATATGGAATCTCAATGGACCCTAATAGCCAAAACAATCTTTATTTTATTTTATTTTTTTATTTTAAAGAGTAAAAGAAGGATAACATAATAATAGGGGGGACTTACCAAATTATAGACAAAATGGTAGGAAATTATCAATGGTTATTGTTTTACATATTGTTATCTAAAAAATAGTTTCTCAGGAAAACAAATAGACAAATAATAGTGAGTTAGAGACAAAAGAGGTAGGAGATTATCAATAGTTGTTGTACTATACTTTGGTATCTTCAAAGTGGCTTCAAAGAAAACAGATAGAGCTATACATAAGTGACCTATTGAATAATCATTACCTATTCTCAATGGTTGTTGTAGGAAACACATAATAATAAGCATACATCCATTTATGAAATAGGATAGGAACATTACAAACTTTACACAGTTATGGAT
>NW_004955464.1:8258328-8410192 GCF_000276665.1 Chinchilla lanigera | reverse complement strand
CTGGACCTTTCTGGTTCTCAATGGCAGGAGCAAGAGTGACCTGTTGTATGGCATGTATTCCCAGGGGTTTCTCCATGTTTGAATGATTCAGACACGTCTGTGTGTGGGCATCTGCAGCTGGTGCATGGTGGGCCAATTGTGTCAATGTTTCTCTGTGTCATGGTAGTTCTCAACGAAGCAGCAGTGGGCGGCCTGAGGGCTGGCGTGCAACAGCGCTCACCACTGTGTGGCTTCCTGTGCACCAGGGCCCCTCCTCCCAGGTGCCTGTTAGGCTGGGGGCCGGCCCAAGGGCCAGCGCTCCCTGCCCTGTGGCCTCCCGGGCACCGGGGGCCCTCCCTCCAGGGGCCTACGAGGCAGGAAGCTAGCCAGCCAGAAGACCAGCGCTACCCTCCTGTGGTTCCCTGTGTGCTGGAAGCCCTCCTTCCGGGGCCTACGAGGCTGGGAGTGAGCCGCTGGTCCAAAGACCGGCGCTCCCCATGCACCTGGGACCCTCCCTCTTGGAGCCTATGAGGCAGGAAGCTAGCCAGCCGGAAGACCGGCGCTCCCCGCCCATGGCTCCCTGTGCGCCGGAAGCCCTTCATCCGGGGACCTACAAGGCCGGGAGTGAGCAGGCGGTCCAAAGACCAACGCTCCCCGCCCGAGGCTCTCCGTGCACCTGGGACCCTCCTTCTGGGAGCCTACAAGGCAGGAAGCTAGCCAGCCGGAAGACCGGCGCTCCCCGCCCGTGGCTCCCTATGCGCCGGAAGCCCTCCTTCCGGGGAACTACGAGGCCGGGAGTGAGCAGCCGGTCCAAAGACCAACGCTTCCCACCCGAGGCTCCCTGTGCGCCCGGGACCCTCCTTCCGGGAGCCTACGAGGCAGGAAGCTAGCCAGCCGGAAGACTGGCACTCCCCGCCGGATGCTCCCCATGCATCCGGGACCCTCCTTCCGGGAGCCCCGCCAAAACAATCTTTAAAAAAGGAAGCTGAAAAACATTTCCTTATTCCAAAACAATATAAAGTTACAGCAATGAAAACAGTATAGCAATAGACGAGTTCCGGTGTCTTCAGGGTGGTATGGCCATACACTAGTATGGCAATAAAATAAAATAAAAAGCCCAGGATGGGCATAATCTAACCCTCAAATATATAGTGTACTGATTTTCAACAAGGGGTTAGGATTATTTCATGTGGAAAGGATAGCTTCAAAAAACGGTGGTAGAAAAGTTGAATATCTAGATGCAAAAGAATGCAGTCAAGTGTTCACTTTTCCTTATATTAAACAATAAAAAGAACTTGAAATGGATCAAATACTTACATTTACAAGTTAAAACTACAAAACTCTTTGAAGAAACATAGGCGAAATCTTCATGGCCTTGAAACAGGCAAGGGTTTATTCAGTATGACACTAAAAGTATAGGCATTATTAAAAAAATAGATGAAGTAGAGCTCATCAAAATTTAAAAAACCTTACACATCAAAGGACACTATCAAGAGAGTGAAAAAGCTAATCACAGAATGGAAGAAATTAGTTTTAATCATATATCTAATAAAGGATTAATATCCAGACAATACAGTAGAACTAGAATTCATGAATGTTTTTCTTTGTGAACAATTTGGTTCGCAAATAGAAGAAGCAGTCAGCAAAATTTGTTTTTGTTTGCCAACTCTGTATTGGGTGATAAACATGACTGGACATCTCTCCTGCACATACATGAATGTGGCCATCTTTTCCATAACTGTGGAATGAATTAAATTTGTGAACAGAGGTACCACTGTATAAAGAATGCTTACAAACTAAATAACAAAGTAAATGATTCCATTAAAAAAATGGGCTACGGTCTGAGTGTAGTGGGAAGGAAAAAGCAGAATTCGCTTTACTTACAGAAGAAATCATTAGAGATGTGGAAAATACTACGAATTATGGCAGCAGCTTTAATACCTGTCTGCTCTGAACAAGAAATGGGTTGACAGAAGCCCCTGCTGCTGTTTCAATAGTGTCTGTGTATTTCAGTTTTTAAAAGATGTTTACCTGTTGATGCTGTCAATTTAAGTGACAGAGATTCTTTAAAGATTAATTTTATTGGAAACTGAATAACACTGTAATGGAAATACTAATACCTTGGTAAATTATAAGTATATTCTAAGATGTTGAGGGAAGGGGAAGTTTTAAAGGCAAAAATTTGGATTACATAAGCTATTTTGAAACAATTATCCTTAGCCACAAGGGTGTGTGTGTACATATATGTATGTATGTGTAGCAGGGAGATGATATATAATAATCTCTGATAAAAACAGAGTATTATGTTCTGTGGTCACTTCTCCAGTCATCATTTTATGAAAACCATCAAGGAAAGGAAGGAGGAGAAAGCTTACTTTTAATCTATGGTTCAGCAAAACTATGGCTTTTGGACCAAAACTGGCCTGTGTTTTTGTAAATAAAGTTTTACTAGAGCATGGCCATGCCTATTCATTTATGTATTTTCTATAGTCACTTTTATGACCTATTCATTTATGTATTATCTATAGCTACTTTTGTATTTTAAAGGGAGAAGTAAATAGTTGTGACAGAAAGTGGACAAGCCCTGATGCCAAAAATATTTACTACCTGGTCTTTTACAGGAAAGGTGCTGATCCTTTTAAATCATTATAAATGTAAGCTTCAGCCTTTTAAATTTTCAAGTTTCAGTATACAGGGAATAAAACCCTACCGAGATTTAAAGTTATTAAAGTCTTTATTTAGAGTTTTAGGAAAAGGAGAGGTCAAATGGCAAAAGTAACTAATTTGTTCATTACAACAACAACAACAACAAACTGAAGCTGTAATTTAGCTTTGACATTAGTGTGAAAGGTTTGAAGTCAAAGGTTTATAGCAGTATATTTCAGATTTTACTTGGGTGAATAACAGAATGGTTTGAAAGGGATTTCACAACACAGATTAAAAAAAACCTTGATTAAACATGAATATAAGAGAAGAAAGGTATTTGAGTATCCAGAAGTGGGACAGTAACTTTCCACCTGGAGGACTGGGTATAGAATTGCTCTGAATCACTTGGTATTTTGGCTTAGTTTTAAGTAATGACTGTTGAACGCCCGTATAAGCAATGCACTAGGTTGGGTGCTATAGGAAAGAGAAAGATGTTGAACTAGTCCTTATTTTACAAATATTTACATATTATCTAAAAGAAAGGAACAGAGAATTATTTATTTTTATGAAGATTTTGTAGTTATATAACAGCTGTTATCAAATTCCTATTATTATTATAATAGCTACATCTTGGAAAAAGTTACATGTCTATCAACAGATGAATGGATAAAGAAAATGTGGTTTGTACACACACTTTACTACTGTATCTTTCTTTATTACTCTACCATAAGAAAGATAAACTTGAGTCATTTGTAGGAAAATGGATGTTCCTTGAGACCATGATGTTAAGCAAAATAAATCGCTACACAAACTTTAATACTGCATGATTTCTCTTATATGAAGAAACTCAGACTATAAATAAAAAGCAAAATAAAAGGTAATATGAAGGAGGGAGATTAAATCCTTCTCAGAGGGGAAGGGGATCAAGGGATAGAGGTAGGGAAAAGGGAGGGGTGGGAAAGGGGGTGAAAAAGGAATTAAGATGTGCTATGTACATGTACCAATTCCACATAAGGAATGTAAAACATTATGTATTGCAAACATGTACTAATAAAGAAATTTCCTACTTACTGAAAGCCTAGTCAGTATCAATAAAATTATCTTCCTAAAGTAAACTCATATCATAACACTCCTTTCTGACTTTTAATGATCTTCCAACGCCTTCAGAATAAAGCCTTGCATACTTTATCAGTGTCAGCATCTACTTTCCTCTTCCACTCAGCCAATGGCAAGCCCTCTTACAACTGTGAATAGATGAGGCTTTTTCATGCCTCTCCTCACACACCCCTTATCTTTGGTTTAGAACACTCTCCCATCTCTTCTCCTCCAGGCAAAAGTCACACTTATCTTTCAGGCCTAAACTAAGCACCTGTCCTAGGCATTTGCAGGCAATCCCTTTGTTCCCGTTCCCCAGTCTAATGGCTTCAGTTTTGGGCACTATTCATGCTGTATTATTATCGTTATATATTTACACATTTGCCTCTCTCCCTAGACTATGAGAAGTTGGAGGGCACAAAAGCTGTTTTAATAACCTCTGAATTTCCAGTGTAAGTTAACAGATGTTTGACACCTTGTAAATAACAGTAAACATTTAGCAAATGCTTGCGATATGCCAGGCACTTCAAATCACCTTATACAACTCTATTTTATTTAATCCTCAAATACATCAGAAGACAGGGAAAAGGAGACAAGGTATCTGCTATAAGGATTGTCACTGATCTCAAATGTGTCAACAACCATTGCAAGCTAAATGTTTTTATGTTTTTCTTGTCAGTACTGCCATTACCCCATTTTGGATTTTGAGATTTATAAGACTGACAGAAGCCTTGAGAGAAATGGAAGGTAGGAATGGGAATGAGAAAATAGCTGTTACCAAAAATGTATCCTCTTGAGTAAGGTGCCAGGTTATCCCAATACTTCCCTTTGAAACAACTCGCATGATGACATGTTTCTTTTCAGGGAAATCTTCAGGCTGACTTACACAAGTCTCAGTGTCTTCAAGTGCAGAATGACAAGTAAAATTAAATGAATTCTCAAATTCCTTTCAGTTCAGTTTGGAGTAAGCATAATAATGATAGATAATATTTATTTATACAGTGCTTACTAAGGGCTAGGTTTTAGTGCATGCTTTAATGCATATTATCTCTTTTAAAATCTCCAAAATATACATAGAAAATAGGTACTACTATTTTCTCCACTTTATATAGGTAAAAATTGTAAACTAAAGCAATAGGTCAGTGACCCAGAACTGTATTTTAAACAAGTGCCTCAGAAGACTGTGATGCTAGTGGTCAGTGCATACACTTTTGAAAATTGCCACTTCAATGGGTATAGTTTACATTTGTGAAGACTTGGCAGTTGCAATTATTGTCTATGAAATAAGATTTTTTTCGATTAGTATATTACTTGGGAAAGTCATTCAATACTCCGTGCTACAGTTTTCTCTTTGGTAAAATGAATATAGTAACACTTGTCTTGCTATGCCTATAGTGGTAGGTATTATCATAGGTATCCAAAAAGTTGTTACAAGAAAGGAAAGACCAATCCAATTCTACTAAAATTCATTTTACAACCTACTCTATGGACCGTTTATTTTCATTTTTAATCACTTTATTTTCAAGTGAGCATATAGTAAAATGGATTATTTTCAGCATTTAATTCTATAAATTCTAGCATATGTATAGATTCACGTAATCAGCTCCACAGTTAGGACACAAAAATTTCGTCAACCACAAAAAGTCTCTGGTGGTGTCCCTTTGAGGTTATACTCTCTCCTGAGCCCCCTAGCCAGCACTGATCAGTCCTCTGTCCTTGCAGTTTTGATTTTCAAACTTCACATAATGGAACTACACAGTATGGGACTTGAAGAGATGTAATACAATTTATCTATTTATCCAGTGAAGGTGAACTGAAGGACAGTGATGGATGTTTGGGCTGGTTTTGATTTTAGTAAAATAACTAGATCTATGAACATTTATGTTCAGTTTTTTTTAATGAATGGAAGTTTTCATTTTTGTAGAGTAATACCTTGGAGTGGGTTGCCAGTTCATATGTTAAGTGTATGTTTAATTCTCTGAGAAACTGTATAACTGTTTTTCAGAGTGTATTCACATCAGCAAATTGGTAAGAGTTTTTGTTCTCCATCAGGTATCTTGGTATTCTCTCTTTTATCTTAAGAGAAAAGAATCTCTAATCCAAGTCGTCAAAGCTGTGTAAAGCTGTGATGTATATTTTAGCACACAGGCAGAGACATTCTTCAAAATGACAGTGGAGAGACAGTGAATGGTGCATGGGCTAGAAGCCTTCTGGCCATATACTGGGCAAGAAAGCCTGTGCAAGGAAGACATACAGATGACTGTGATACTTACCAGGCAGTAAAGGAAGTAAGAGAATATGAGGTCTACAGAGGATGTCCGACAGAGAACTGGAGAATTAGGAGTTTGGCAAACTACATCACATTTCTTTCTCCCCAAACCAACTTGGGCAACTGGTTCCATGTAGGTCTATCGTGGGTCTGGAGCACATACTGAAACCCAGGCATGGGTTCAGAGGGAGTGACAACCTTCATGCCTTTAGGCAGGCAACTGACTGGTTTATAGGGATGAAATGCTTAGCTGTAAGCAATCAGATTGTGATGCTAGTGTGGAGGAAGCTGTGCAGACACTTTGGGCTAATGCTATAACAATTGCAAGTTTTTATTTTTATTCCTATTTTTGTTGTTGTAGTTACTGTTTTGTTTTCTTGCTTTCTGTTTTTTAATTTTTGAGTTGAGTCAAGCATAAAAAAAAAACCACACAAAAAAAACAAAACAACATGAAAAAACAAGAAAACAGAATGCCTCCAAAGACTCCCTGCTCTCCCAGAGTAGATGCAAAGGGCATGGATGGAGAGTAAATCAAACAAAAGATAGCTGAACTGCATAAAACAGTTAAGGAGAAAATAAAGAAACTTGGTGAGCTCAAAGATGACATAACCCCAAATACAGTGGAACTATCAAACAAACTGACCAGTGTGGTTATGGAAGAAACAAATAAAAAATTGAAAGAGGTGCCAATATGGCTCAAAACAGGAATAAAAAATTTACCAAGGAAACACATTCCATGGAAAGATGCTAAACAGATCCTGGAGATAAAGCATTCTATTGAATTCATAAAGAGGAGAAATGATCAATGTGAAGGAAGTTTCAGAAATGGAGGACAAAATGGAATCACATGATGACATACTCAGAGAAACATTAAAAGCTATAAAAGAGCAAGAAAAATCCATCCAATGCCTTCTAATGAAACTAGGAAGACTAACTTAAGAGTAACTGGAATTAGAGAAATTAGAGACCAGGACACATAGAATTAAAAAAATAAATGTGTTTGCAGAAAACTTTCCAAAGATAGGGAAGGATACCAACATTAAGCAAGTGAAGCTTAAAAAATATCAATTAATTAAGAAGAAAAAAGAAGCTTCCCATGACACTTTATAATCAAAATTCCAGAAATCAAATACAAAGACAATCTTAAAAGATGTCAGAGAAAAGCAAAAAAAAAAAAAAAAAAAAAATTTAAAAAGGTAAACCCATTAGCATTATAGCAAACCATTCAATACAAATTTTAAAGAACAAAGGAACTTGGAATGAAGTGTTTCAAGCCTAAAAAAAACCTAACTTCCAGACCAGATTAATATACTTGCAAAACCACTGGAGAAATAAGGACATTCTGTGACAAAGAACATCTTAAAAATTTTGTGAACAACAAATCAGCACTCCAAAAAATATGACAGAATATCCTAGGACAGAGAAATGAAGTTAAAAAAGTCAGAAAGTCAGATGGAAAGAATACATCAAACAATGTGAGTAGTTAAACAAAAAGGAAAAAACAAGGCAATGAAACAAAACAAAAATGCAATGACAAATAAGTCATTATTTTTCTGTAATAACTTTCAATGTAAGTGGCCTTAATTCTCCAATTAGAAGACATTGTTAGGGAAAAAAAGAAAATATTCCAACAGTCTACTGCATTCAAGAAACTCATCTGACCCAACAAAAAATTCATAGACAAAAAAAATCAAATGATGGAAAATGATACTGCCTATACCAGCACCCTGAAGCAAGCTGGAGTAGCACTTTTATTCTCAGACAAAGTAAAATTCAAGCTAAAATTGATCAAAAGAGGCAAAGATGGTCACTACATATTAGTTAAGGGAACGAATTCACAGGAATAGATAAATATAACTTCATGGAATATTCACAAATCTCACTCCATAAAACAAACACTACTGGACATAAAAGCTCAAACAAACACTGTAGTGGATTGACAACTGGTGGTCAACTTACAACCCCCAGCTGAACTGAGTAAGCACGATGCTGGGTGTGGGAGGCCTGCCTGAGGATTGTTGCCAGTAGTAGCATAAGAGGTGGAACTGGAGAAGAAGTTAGGCTGTTGGGAGCTGAGAGAAGCTGTTGGGACCTGGTAGAAGCTGTAAGGAGGTGTTGGTTGTTTTGGAGGAGCTTGTCATGCTTGCTTTCCTGATGAACTTGGTTGTTTTCATCCTCCAAGGAGCTTGGGACCTTGTTGGCATTGAGAATAGCTTTGGTTCACTTTGGGAGAGCTCTGGTCCTCACTGTGAGCCTCGCTTCCTGGCTGTGGAGAGGAAGATGGTGCACAGCCTAGTCTCCTGGACAAGCTTGCTGCGTTGGCTTTCCTGACGGGAACTCAGCCATCTTGATCATCGGAGGAGCTCAGGACCTCACTGTTGCTGAGGATGGCTGTAGTACCTTTCAGGGAGCTCTGGTTCTTACTTGTGCATAATTTCCTGGCTCCAGTGTAGATTCCTCAGCCTGCTAGCACAGATCCTTCATCCCGCTGGCATAGACTTCCTAGATTCCACCACTGAGCTTTGGGACTTCCTATCACAGATCCGTGAAATAGGCCTGCATGAGATATTGTCATGGGCTCTAGGTCTCTAGGTGGATTCACGGGAGGCACTGTTATGAGCTCTATGTCTTCAATTGGACTCATGCTGGACATTTCTGTGGGACCCAGGTCCTCGGCTAGATTCTTTGGTCTTAGTGTGTGGATAGATTTCCTGCACTCTCTTGTATATGATTCTTTGGGTGACTATTATAAATAATCTTGTAAAATATATGTGTCCTCTATTATATTGTTCCCTTTACAAAATAAGCACCAAACCATGACAAACACCTACACATTCACAGTTGGAGACCTCAGTACCCCACTTGCACAAATAGATCAACTAAACAAAAAGTTAACAAAGAAATATCAGAGCTGAACAACACCTACAAATGAACTTGATAAATATCTACAATGTTCTACCCTACCACTACAAAATACACATTCTTTGCAGTAGCACATAGGGCTTTCTCCAAAATAGTCCACATATTAGTCCATAAAGCATGTGTAAATAAATACAAAAGAATCAAAACCATCCCATGTATACTATCAGATCACAACACACTGAACCTGGAAATTAACTGCAAAAGAAACCACAGAAATTTTAAAACAATTAGACATTAAATTACACAACCTCAAACATTCAATGGATCACAGAAGAAAGCAAGGAAGAAATGAAAAATTCCTCGAATCAAATGACAATGCCAGTACAACATACTGTACCAATAGTGTTGGACATAATTCAAGCAGCCCCCAAAGAGAAGTTACTATTGTTAGAAAAACAGAGTGACACTAATAAATAACCTAATGATTACCTCAGGCTAATAATAAAAAACAAAACAAAACAGGAAGAGGGAGCAGCAAGATGGCAGAGTGGCAAGCAGCAGAGGAAGAGCCTCTTTGAGAGTCATCCAGATGCCAATGTGAAGGAGACAAGAAGGAGTAAAGTGGGTCCCCTGGACTCAGGAAGGATCTGAAGTGCAAACTGAAGCCCACAGAGACAGTAAAGAGAGAAATTTCAATGAAGAAGGAGGTAGTCGGCAGCATCTTCTCCTTGAGATGGGACTCACTACACAAGAGGAACAGTTCAAACCTATGGACACACGCTGACTGCTGGTGACCCCAGAAGCCTCCACAGAGGGAAGCAGCAGTAGAGGGGAGCTGTGGACTTGGAGAGCTGCACTAGCTGGCAGTGAGTGCTCAGGGCTCAGTAGTCCAATGCGAGAGAGCAATTGGCTGGGAGCTATCTTGGAGAGGGGCCAACTGAGCTCAGAACTCAGAACAGCTGTGGGCTCCATCTAGCTGCTTTCAGCTGGACTCTGTCCCACGGAAGGTGTGTTGATGCTGCAGGCCAAATGAGTCGAGTCTCAGCCAGAGGGTGCAGGCTCACTGAGATTATCCACTAGCTGGCCAAAAAGCTACTGCTGGCTTGCTGGGATAAATCAACACGGATCAAGACTCTGTCTCCACATGATGTCTTCCAGTGATGGCAGAGACACACCCGGAAATGGACTTCTTTTTCTCTCTCAATCTTTCATTTGTTATTTATTATTGTTGTGGATTTGCTTTGGTTTTTTGCTTTGGTTTTTTTCTCCTTTACTGTTTGATCATGTTTTTCTATGAGTGTGAATGTGGTTTCTAGTCTCTTTATGGTTGTGGTTCTGTTCTGTTCTGTTCTTATTTTTATCTCATCCTTCTCTGTTTCCCTCCAGTTTTCTGCACCAGTTTCCTACAGTTAGTGTGATTCCCCTTTGTCCTCCAGCCTTACTTCTAATCTCTTTTCTCTTGTACTTCTCTATTTTCTCCCTGATTGTAAATTTTAACCACTGAGGGCAAAATCAACATATTAAGGACTTGTATACTACATATAATTTTCTAGTCTGGTTTAGATTTTATTACATAACCACAAATCTAGTTCATATGGTTAAAGGTGGTAAATTAATGGTTATCTCAGTTTGCCATTTTCTAGGCAGTGTTTAATGCTATTATCATTGCTGATGGTACCACTATAGCCAAAAGTGACATAATTGTTCTAAAAGATGTTCTTCCTAGTATTTCCATATTGAGACTGACTAAGGGTCAATGAAAACACTGTAGCACAATGTCAAAGAAACAGGGGCTGGGCCAAAAAGCCAGCAACTTCTCATCCCCAATAAATTGAAGAGGTAAGATCTTGCAACAGACTCTCAACCTGCAAACAAGCTACAACTGGAAGATATCTCAGGAAGTAGACATTTCCTAAGGGGTCTAAATACTAGCAATAAAGCAACAAAGTGTAGGCAATTTACAATCATCACCCCAGGAATTAAGCTAAAAAAAGGAAATAAAATGAAAAGACACTTCAACAAGATGCAACCTCAGACTCTAGTTCACCAAAAGCAAACCCAGGGGGCAATGAGGTGGGACAATCCAAAAGCCACCCACCTGGCATCTCTGAAGTGGTAACAACAAAGCAATTGAATGAGGCTCTAGAAAAAAAGCAGATCAGAAATAATTGCTCGGATAACTGCAGAGATGGTGTCCACAATGAAAACCATGCATAGTGACTCTAGAGTACATACAGACAAAACAATAGAGAAGTTTAAAAACATTATGGAAGCCATGAATACTCAGCACAGGAAAGAAATGGAATCCACAGGGCATACTCAAGAAGATATACAGGAGAATAAAAATTCCATTGACAGTATCTTCAGCAGATTAAGCCAATGTGAGGGCAAGATCTCAGATACAGCAGACACACTTTCATGAAAAGAAAGATTTCTTAAAAATAGCAAGGGACCATGAGAAATCAATACAGGAGCTGCTAGATGAGGCAAAGAAGAGTAACTTAAGATTGACTGGAGTCAATGAAAAAGCAAGAGATAGCAGAAATTATATAAAAAAAAAGGTTCTCAGACTCAAGGCAAAAAAATTCCCTGGTAGAGAAAATGAATTTCACATATAGAAAAGTGAGGCATACAAAACTCCAATTAGCCACAATTAAAAAAAAAAATCTACAGCCAAGCATATCTTAGTCAAGAAATTCAACACAAGAACAGAATCTTAAAAGCTCTTAGGGAAAAGAAACATATTACCTATAAAGGAAAACCCTTTAGAATCAGAGCTGACTTTTCCACACAAACTCTCAAGTCAAGGAGGGCTTAGAGTGAAGTATTTCAAGTTCTAAAGCAACCTTTAACTCACAATGATGTACCCCATGAAACTATTTTTCAAATCCAATGGAGAAAAAAGATAGTTCTATGACAAAGAACATCTGAGGATATTTATGATCCCCAAAACAGCACTCCAAAATGTTTACAAGGACAATCTAGAAACAGCAAACAAGGACTAGAACTCCATGAATGCCAACACAAGGAATCCACCAGGTAAGGGAAACAATTAAACAGAGGGAAGAAAAAGAGCAGGAGCCAACAACAGGAAAAAGATAAGTGAATACATATCAGTTACAACCATCAATGTTAATAGTCTCAATTCACCAATTAAAAGACACAGACTGATAGAATGCATCAAGAAACAAGATCCAACAATATGCTGCATACAAGAAACACATTTAATTCAAAAACAAATTCAAAGACCAAAAGTCAAAAGATGGAAAACAATACTCCATGCGATAAAAACACAGAAAAAAGCAGGGGTAGCTATTCTATTTGCAGAAAAGTGAATTTCAAGCCAAGACTGATTAGGAATAATAATGAAGTTCACTACATCCTTCTAAAAGGAACAATTCAAGAGCTATAGATAACAAACATAAATATATATGCAACAAATAGCAATGTATCCAACTATATAAAACAAGTATTAATGGGCATGAAAAATCAAATAAGTACTAATACAATTGTACTGGGGGATCTCAACACCCTACTATCACAAAAAGATCAACTAAACAAAAAATCAACAAATATTAGAATTGAACCAAACTTTTAAACAAATGGACTTAGTAGATATCTATGGAGTGTTCCAACCCACATTCTTCTCACACAGGACATTCACAAAATGTCCTGTCCTTGCACACAGGACATTCTCCAAAATAGACTACATACTAGCTCATAGAACGTACTTGAGTAAATGCAAAAGAATTCAATTATCCCATGATAGTGCAATGAAATTGGAATTTAGTGGCAAAAGAAACTACAAAAACTCCATAAACACATGGAAATTAAATAGCAACCTCCCAAACAACCAATGAGAAACAGATGAAATTAAAGAAGAAATTAGCTTCTACAATTAAATGATAACCACAATACAACATGCCAGAACTTATGGGTCACAATGAAAGCAGTCCTAAGAAGTAAATTCATAACAGTGAATACCCATATCAGGAAAACAGAGCAAGGGCAAATAAACAACTTACTGGTGAACCTCAAATGTCCAGAAAAAGAAGAGCAGGCCAAGTCAAAAGCTCACACAAGGCAAGAAATTATAATGTTCAGAGCAGAAATTAATGCATTGGAGACTAAAAATCAGTACAAAGAATCAATGAATCGAAGAGTTGGTTCTTTGAAAGATTAAATAAAATCAACAAATCCTTATCCAACCTTGTCAAAAAAAAAGGAAAGAAAAGCCTCAAATCCACACATTTAGGAATGAAAACGGTGAATTTACAAAAGACCCTGGAGAAATCCAGAAGATCATCTATATCTACTTGGAAAACTCATATTTAATCATTTTATCATTTAATTGTAGTAAGATAGAATATGCAGAAGAAATGGACAGATTCTGAGATATATATGAATTATCAAAGTTGAGTCAAGAAGATATAAAAACACTAAATAAATCAGTTATCAATCAATGAATCAAAGAGGTATTTAAAAACCTACCAACAAAGAAAAGCCCAAGCCCTGATGGATTCACTGTTGAATTCTACAAGAAATTTGAGAAGATCTAACACCACTAATTCTCAAACTCTTTAATGAAATGGAAAGGGAAGAAATACTCTCAAATTCATTCCTTGAAGCAAGCATTATTCTGATACCAAAACCAGAGAAGGACCCGACTAAGAAAGGCCAATCTCCCTAATGAACACAGATGCAAAAATCCTCAATAAAATACTAGCAAAGAGAATACAGCAAATCATCAAAAAGGATTATACACCATGAGCAAGTAGGATTTATCCCAGGGATGCAGGGGTGGTTCAACATACATAAATCAATAAATGTAATACACCATATTAACAGAGCCAAGGACAAAAAACGTATGATCATCTCAACAGATGCAGAAAAAGCTTCTGACAAAGTCCAGCATCCATTCATGATAAAACCCTACAGAAAATTGGAACAGATGGTCTTTATCTCAGTCTGATAAAAGGCATCTATGACAAACTAACAGCCAACATCATACTAAATAGACAAAAACTGAAAGATTTCTAAAATCAGGAACAAGACACAGATGTCTACTGTCTCCACTCTTATTTAACATAATGCTGGAAACTTTACAGTCAGAGCTATTAGACAAGAGAAAGAAATAAAAGGAGTAATAGGATAGGAAGAAGTTAAATTATCATTATTTGCAGATGACAAGATAATCTACATAGAAGGCCCCAAAACTCTACTAAATAACTGCTTGATTTAATAAGCAAATTCAGTAGCATAGCTGGATAGAAAGTCACTCAAAAATCAACAGCCTTCTTGTACATGGATAACAAACTCACTGTTATTAGGGAAACAGTACCTTTCACAATAGCATGCAAAATAATGAAATACCTAGGAATCTATCTAATGTAGGATGTAAAAGACCTCTACATTGAAAACTACAGTACTTTAAAAAAGAGATTGATGTGGGCATCAGAAAATGGAAAGATATCCCTTGCTCTTGAGTAGGAAGGACGAAAATAGTAAAATTGACCATACTTCCAAAACTGTTATACAGATTTAATGCAATTCTGATAAAAATTCCAATAGCATATCTGACAGAATTGGAGAAAAATATCTTAAAATTCATTTGGAACCAGAAGAGACCTAGAACAGCAAAGGCAATTCTGGGCAACAAAGGCAAGGCAGGGAGCATCACAATCCCTGACTTGCAATTATACTATAAAGCTACTCTGATAAAAAGTGTAGTATCGGCAAAAAAACAGACCCAAAGATCAATAGAACAGATTAGAAGACACAGAAACAATTCCAGACATATTGAGCTACCTTATCTTTGACAAACACATTCAGTGGAAGAAAGATAACCTCTTTAATAAATGGTGCTGGAAAACCAACTCTGCACACGCCAAAAATTAAAATTTGATCCATATCTTGTACCATGAACTAAAGTTAAAATGAATCAAAAATCTAAATATTAAAACAGAAACATTAAATCTGCTGGAAGATAAAACAGGTAAAGCTCTTGAAGACATCGGTGTAGGCAAAGCTTTATGAACACAACCCCAATCGCACAGTAACTATCACAAAAAATCAAAAGGTGGAATCTCCTCTTATTAAAAAGCTTAAGCACAGCAAGAGAAACCACCAACAGAATGAAGACTCAACATACAATGTGGGAAAAGATGTTTGCTAGCTGTTCTTCAGACAAAGGATTACTATGGAGAACATATACAGGACTCAAAAAAAAAAAAAAAAATCAGACCTCCCAAATTTAATGACCCAATCCAAAAATGGGCATCTGAGAGGAATACACACTATCAGCCAATAAATGTATGAAACATGTTCAACATTTTTCACTGGTCATTTGAGAGATTCAAATTAATTAAAATGATACTGAGATTCCATCTCATCCTGGAAAGAATGGCTATTATCAAGAAATCAAGAAATAACAAATGCTGATGGGGCTATAGGGAACTCTTCTCTACTGCTGGTGGGAATGTTAGACTGGTACAACCACTGTGGAAATCAGTGTGGGAATTCCTCAGAAAACTAGGATTGGAGGTCCCATTTGACCTGGAGTATCTTCCTAGAAGAATTAAGAACATCATACCCCTGCAATATATGTGCACCCATGCTTACAGCAGCATGGTTTGCAACAGCTAGCTCTTGGAAACAACCCAAGTGCCCATTAACCAAGGAATGGACAAAAAAGATGTGGTCTTTGTACACAATGGAGTACTAGTCAGCCATAAGGAAGGATAAACTGGAGACTTTTATAGTTAAATGGATGCAACTTGAGATCATACTCATAAGTGAAATAAACCAGATGCACATGTGTAATACTGCCCTGTCTCCCTAGTGAGAAGCTGAAAGACTAAAGAAGATCCAAAATGTACAATAGATATTACAAAACAGGAAGCAACTTTAAAAAGGAAAGAAACTGATGGGGCAGTGAAGAAAAGGGAAAAGCAAAAAAAAAATTTTATATACATATATATATGATAGTTAAAATACACTACTCATTTCTATTAGTTCATTGAAAAAGTTTGTGCTAATACTGTTTAGACAATTAAATGCCGATGACTGGTACTCTGAGTAACTAATTTAAAGATAATAATATGCAATGTACTAACCACTGTTACCCTATTATCTTGTGTTGAAATTTTGTTTTATTTTTTTCTCATGAAAATAAAAAGTAAAAGAAAAAAACAAAACAGGAACTTCCAAACCCAATGCTAGTATAAGGAGGGAAATCAAAGATCAGAGCAGAAATGAAATTGAGACTAAAAAAACTACAAAGAATCAATGAGTCAAAGAGCTGGTTCTTTGAAAGAATAAACAAAACAAACCATTAGAAAACTTACTAAAAGGAGCAAAGAAAACACCTACATCCATTAAATTAGAGATGAAACAGGCAAAATCACAACAGACACCAGCAAAATCTGTAAGACTGTTAGTATCCCATCCAAGTGATAACCAGGCTTAGCTTCCTAAATCGGAGGAGACTGGGTGTTGTCAGGATGGTATGGCCACAGACTCCATAAGATTATTAGTAATTTCTTTGAAAACCTGTACTCTAATAAACTGCAGAATCCAGAAGAAACAGAGAGATTCTCAGATACATATGAATTATCAAAACTGGACCAAAGAGATATAAAAACTCAGGATAATCCAACAATGGGCAATGAAATTGAAGCAGTAGTAAAAAATCTTCCAAGTAAGGAAATCTGAGGACCCAATAGATTCACCACTGAATTCTACAGGAACTTCAGGGAAGAACTATTACCATTATTCCTCAAACTTTTAAATGAAATTGAAAGGGATGGAGAACTTCCAAGCTCATTCCTGGAAGTTAGCATTACCTTAATTGCAAAACTAGAAAAGAACCGAACTAAAAAAGAAAACAACAGGTCAATCTCTTTAATGAGTATAGGTATAAAAACCCCAAGTTCATACATCATGACCAAACAGACTTCATCCCAGTGATTCAAGGATGGCTCAACGTATGCAAAACAATAAATGTGGCACACTATATCAACAGAGACAAGAAAAAAAAAAAAATCACATGTAAATCTCAGGAGGTGTAGAAAAAAAAGCTTCTGACAAAATCCAACATTCACTCATGATAAAAACCTGAAAAAGTAGATATAGAAGTACCTTAGCTCAAACTGAGAAAAGCCATTTATGATAAACATACCACCAACAACATATTTAAAGGTAAAAAGTAGAAAGCTTTTCCACTAAAATCAAGAGCACAACAATGATATCCACTATGGCTACTCCTCTTCACTACAGTACTCAAGATATTCAAGAAGAGAAGAAGCCAGGCGTGGTGGCACATGCCTGTAATCCCAGCACTCGGGAGGCTGAGGCAGGAGGATCGCTGTAAGTTCAAGGTCAACCTGGGCTACAAAGTTAGTTCAAGGACCGCCAGAACTGCATAGTGAGATCCTGACTGAAAAAGACAAAATAAATAAATAAATAATAAATAAATAAATCTTAAAAAAACGCTGAGGCAGGATTGCTGCGAGTTCGAGACAAGCCTGGCCTACAAAGTGAGCTCAAGGCCAGCCTGAACTGCACAGCAAGACCCTGTACCCCCACCAAAAAAAAAAAAAAAAAAAAAAGATGAGAAAGAAATAAAAGGGATATGTGTGTGTGTGTGTGTGTGTGTGTGTGTGTGTCAAATTACTGTAACTGTATTTGCAGATGATGAAATCCTTTACATAGAAGACCTGAAAATTTCACCGAAAGACTTCTAGAATTATTAAATTCAGTAATATAGCAGGACACACAATCAACACAAAATAAATAGCAATACTATTTTCAATAACATCAAGAAAAATTAAATACGTAGGAATTGTATCAAGGAAATGAAGGTCCTTCATAATAAAAACGACAGTATTTTTAAAATGGAGATAGAAAAGGACATCAGAAAATGGACAGATATTCCCTTTTCCTGACTAGATAGGACCAGTATATATTGTCAAAATAGCAATACTTCCAAAATCAATATATAAGTTTAATAAAGTCCCAATCAATATACCAGCAGTGTTTCCCACAGAACTAGTGAAAACAATCTTAAAATTCATATGGAAACAGAGGAGACCTAACATAGCAATTCCGGGTAACATGAACAAAGCAATAGAAAACATAATCCTGAATTTGTATTAAAAAGCTACAGTGATAAAAACAGCATAGTAGTGACACAAAAACAGAAAACAGACACATAGATCAATGAAACAGACACAAAAAACAACTGAAGACACATTCAGTTATCCAATCTTTGACAAAGGGGCCAATATGCTGGAGGAAAATAACCTCTTTAGCAAATGGCGCCTGACCCATATCTCTCAGCATGTACCAAATTAAAATAAAAATGGACAACATATCTAAATATTAAAACAAAAACAACCTATTGGGAGATATAATACGTAAAACTCTTGAGGACATAAACATGGGCAAGAACTTTCTGAACGGAACCACAACTGCACAAAAAATAACATCAAGAATTAACAAATGGGATTGTACCAAATTAAAGAGCTTCTGTGCAGTGCAGCAAAGAAAACAACCAACAAAGTCAAAGACACCTTACAGAATAGGAAAACACTTTTGGCAGTTACATCCTGGACAAAAGACATATGTCTGGAATATACAAAGAACTCAAGAAAAGTAGAACCTCCCAAAGAAAAGACCCAATCAAAAAATGAGCAACTGACACTTGAATAGACACTTTTCAGAAATACAAATGGCCAATACATACAAGAAAAAAATATTCATCTTTGCTGGCCATCAGAGAAATGAAAATTAAATAACTCTGAGATCCCATTCTACTCCAGAAAGAAAAGTTATCATCAGGAAATCAAAAAATAAAAAATGCTGGTGAGGCTGTGGGGAAGAAGGAACCCATCTACATTGTTGGTGGGAATGTAAACTAGTACAACACTATGGAAATCAGTATGGAGATTCCTCAAAAAAAAAAAAACAAAAACCTTTAAAAATAGAAATTCCACTTAACTCAGCTATCTACCTTCTAGATTTGTTCCCGAACGAGTTAAAGAGTTTATATTACAGTGATACAACCCAGAGACTATAGTGATACACACCAAGGCTTATAGCAGCACAATTTATAATTGCTAAGTCTTAAAAATGGCCTATATGTTCATCATTAGATTAGTGGGTGCAGATATTGTGGTATTCTTATACAATGGAATACTACTCTGCTATAAAAGATAAATCTGAGTCAATTGTAGGAAAATGGATGCACCTTGAGACCATGTTAGGTGAAACAAATCAGACATAATGTTAAGTGAAATAACTCAGGCATACAAATCTTAAATATCACATGGTTTACCTTGTATGAGGAAGTCACAGTATAAATAAATGAAACACCAAAACAAAGGATCAATAAGAAACAGGGAGATAGATCTTTTACAAATGGGAAAGGGATGTAGGGAGGTGGGAGAAGGGGTGAGGGTAAGCGGATGTAGAAAGAAGATGGATTATGCACATGTACTGACTCCTCACAATAAATGTAATCATTATGTATAGTAAACATGTACTAATAAAATTTTTCAAAAAACCAATGAGCAGCTGAGAATTAAAAAGCAAATCTTTGAAAATATTTTTTCTAGCCAGCTTAAAAAAAAGTTCCCCCTTTTCTAGAGGGGTATTTTCTGTACCCTAAACAAATAAAAAAACAAAAGAATCTTTAGCAACATAATATATTTAGAAATATGGAGTGTTACTGAATTACTTCTTTTTAGCCTTAACTCTGGGCTTTGTGGCAAAAAAGTCAGCAATGATGAATGTAACAGGAAATGGTAGATATATACGGCTGCTTTTGAAGTGAGATATGTAAGTGGAAATTAGGATGCTGCTGCCTAACAAGTATCTCTCAATTACAATGTACATCTTTTGGCTGATAATGTATTTCTCCAATTTGGCTATTTACTGAAATGCACCTTTCTTTCATCTAGAAGATACTTCTCCATGACTCCGCCTGTCACAATGTTACTAGTCTTTTAAATTTCAGCTTAAAAGAATTTTCTCTGAGGCAGCCTTTGTTTAACTCAACATCCTGCATAGTTGATCACATAAACTACATCATTAGACTACAATTCTTCATTTGCATGTTATTAAACATCTACAGGACTGTGCCATCTTTATATCTACTAGTGTTGAGTACAGTGTAGACATGTAGCAGGTTCCTAACAAAGGTATAGGTTAAGTAGCCAAAAGAAATTAATGGAGGTTTACCTGTTTAATATCTACATATCATTCTTTAAGGCTCAAATGCTTCCTCCTCTAAAAAGTCTTACTTGTTTCACTTTTGTACTTAATTGCTGTGTTTTTCTACTATATTGCAAGCACATGTTTCCTAGAATGATACAAGGGGTGATCAAACATTCACCATAGTTTCCAATCACATCTAACTGATCAACAATATATGGCAATTTCTGTCAAATAAAAACATGACAGTGTACGCTCACTTATCTTATTTGCAGGATCTGATACCCTGAAACTTCTGGCTCATCCCCAAAGTCAACACGATGAAAAGTAAATGCTGAATTGATTCAGGACATCAAGGAAGCCAAGGATAGAGAAACTAAAGACACTCACAAAAGAAGATTCCAGAACTGTTTCAGAAGGTGGCAAAAACAATGAGATAAATGTGTTTGAAGTGACAGGGCGCATCTTGAGGGGGATTAATGGCAATATGTTTTTTACTGTAATATAATTTTTAAACAAATATTCACCATGTTTTGATCACACCTCATAGGTAATTGGTTTGTGAACTGAAGTCAAGGCAAATTTGCAACTGAAAAAAAATGCCAGAGAATTCTCTAGGTATCTCCTAAGAGATATAAAAATCAAAAGTTTGGAGAGATAAAGAGGACTCATTAGAAATTCTAATGGAAGGTAACCGAATTTCTTGTTTTACTATTTTTCCACATAACATTTTGGCTTCAGCTTCCTATAAATTGTAGCAACATGATTTCAACTTCTCTCTCTCTTCTTTTTTTTTTTTTGCTTATGCATTCACCACACTGTAACACCTTGGCTCTCTAACTTTAGATGGTAAATTCCTTACAGAATAGGACTGTCCCTCAATTATTATTATTTCAATTTTAAAGAGAAAATGAACAATAAAAATGATACAGAATTTCAAAACAAGATGACAGGAAATTAACAATGGTTATTATATTACATATTGTTATCTTCAAAGTACTTGCTCAGATTACCAGATATGTATATGCAAAATTGATCAAAAAATATAAGCACTAAGTATTCCTTTCGATGAACTAATAGAAATTAGTAGTACAGTTATCTTAGCTATCTTGTGTATATGAACGTATCTTTTTTCCTCTTCTTTCTTTTTTCCTTTCCACCATCCCAGGTGTTCTTTCCTTTTGGGTAGCTTCTTTCCCTTACACAATATTTATTATACCTTTAATCATTGACAAAAATTGTATGTATTAATCATGCAAACATTCTGAGATATGCATGCGTGTAAAATGGTCAAACTGAGATAAATAACACATGCATAATTTCACATAATTATCATTTTTTATGGTAAGATTACGTATCTTTTAATCTCTCTAAAAATAACCAGTGGTGGTCCCTCAATAGGGTAGAAAATAAAACCAAGGTAAAGACAGAATACACATTAAAGTGCACTTTCAGCCTCCAAATTCCTTCTCACAAGTGAGGTCATTTAAGTTCTCATGAGGAAGAAAATTCATGAATGTCTCCAAAAAAAGGGATATAGGTTCACGAATAATATTTAAGACAAGAGTAGTTTCTTGATTATTTTTAAAGAATTTTTATAAAAAGAAAATGTCTTCCTTAACATAAATCTGGTGTGTGCCAAGTTTATAACACCAAGACCGTCTCAATAGTCAAGTGATGAGATTTTAGAAGTAGATTTTAATTTTTCTTTGGAGAGCAGTAAGAGAGCTACTTTTAAAACAATGGTACGTAAGAGAAAATATAATAACTAGATCACTCCAGTCAGTTAGTATTTCATAACTAGAAAAGTAAATATACTTTACTAAGCCTTACTGTTAATAAAAACAAAAAATGGACAGGTTCGGCTAGCCATTTAACAGTGAATGCTTTTACAGTAAAACTTTGTGACAGCCCAAATCAAGAAAGAATGCATTACTCAGATATCATCAACTGTGTTCTGTCATTACATGGCAGCTCCACCCAGTCTAAGCTTGTCAAAAAGTGTTACTGTAATCCACAAAGAAGTCTCCACCTCCGGCAAAAGGGAAAAATGTGGAGGGTTGGCTCAGAACAGGTGTTGAATTATAATTCCAATGCTGAATCACAAATCTCTTTACATTAGTTTCATCTCTGACAATCATTAACTTCTCCTCTGAGGTGTCAGGCTGGGATGAACTGGTCCATCAGCAAGCATTATGAGAGCAACAAATGTAAACAAAGAGGGTGTGTAAATATGTATTTTTAACAGTGAGCATTATTCCACACACATAACTAGGCAGCTATGACAAAATTTCTTATTCTACTCAAGTGAATATGATACTTAGGAATGTCTAATCTACCCTTCAAGTGAGTCTATCTTGACTACCTAATCTTGGTAAGAACAACGATTGAGTTTACCCCATGATTCTTCAATATAATTGCACCTCAGCTTTACAAGGAATTACAATGTATGCAAACTAAGTGTGTATTCTGACTCTGACACAACTGTACAATCTTGAACAAGTGACTTAACCTCTATAAACCTAAATTTGCTCCTCGATAAAATGGGGGCAACAACTATCTCTTAGAATTATCATTGAAACTAGCAGAGATTTTTATTTAAGAAAGTTATGCCTGCCACAGCAGACATTCAAAACATGCTTAGCCCTCACCTATGCCTTTTTTATTTTTTGCAGTACTAGGGATAGAACCCAAGAGGGCTCTTGAATTCTAGGGAAACTCTTTGGCATGAAGCTACACCCACAAGCCCTGCTCCTCTTTGTGAAGAAATATGAGACAGGACTTTGTTAAGTTTCCCAGGCTAGCCTCAAAATTGTGATCCTCCTGCCTCAGCCTTCAAAGTAGATGGGATTGTAGACATGAGCTGCTATGCCTAGATGATGCTTAGTCCTTTCTTTAAGGTACTTCTGACATTGCTGCTTCCCCAAATAGATAAAAGTTTGGACTTTGATGAAGAATAATGAACTGCTCAAGATTCAAACTCATAAAGGCAGAGCTTGAATGCTTTCCACTTTATATCAGTTTCCAGTAAAGTCCAGCCTGTACTGTCCCCAGAACTAACAACTGAAATTGCCAAGCCACAGTGATCTCTTACTTCTCTTCTTTCAACAGGGCTCAATACTTGTGGATTTTTTTCTTTTTCTTTTTCTTTTTGGAGGGGGCACCTAGATTTGAAACTACATGTACTCTTTGTGTTTTTTTAATTTATCATGGCAAAATATAACATAGAATATACTATTTTAAGTACACAATTTAGTGGCATTAAGAATAGTCACAATGTGCAACAATGTTTTATCATTTGCTTCCATGACTTTTTAATTCCCCAAGGTAATTGTGTCCCATTAAACAGTAATTCCCCAAACTACTTTATAGCTCTACATCCTGGGAAACTCTAATATGCATCTATTTGTTTCTTCTTGGTAAGAGAGTAAGAGAGTGTTTCTTTGAGTAACTACTTTGAAGATAATGATACACTGTGTATTAACTTATTATTCTCTTATTATTGTTATGAAATTTTTAAATTTTTTGTAAAAAGAATTTAGTCTGTCTAATAAGCACTTTTCATTAATTCTGTCAATACCACTTCAAGATTTGAGGGACATATTAATTACTAGCTATTTGTATTAATAAAGCAATGTAGGTGGATTGCCATTTAGGTACAATCTTAATTTGAATAACTATGATATTCCTTCAGAAATCTTACTGAACTTACAGTATGTATGCATTAATTAATTTAGTTTTTTTTGGAAACAGGGTCTGGCCGTATAGTTCAGGTTGGCCTTGAACTCACTATGCATCCCATGCTGGCCTCAAACTTGGGGTAGTCCTTCTGGGATTACATGTGTACACCACTATGCCCAGATGAACTTATAGTTTTCTTAAAAAACAGCTTTATTAAAATGTAAGTCATACGCCACTATGTGCATTTCAACTGTGTATCTCAATGTTCTTTAACATATTCACAAATACATGCTACCATCATCATAGTCAATTTTAAAACATTTACATCAACTGAAAAAGAAATGTATACACTGTAGGCTATTAATCCTCTTATCCTCCCAACTTACCCACTACCATTCCCCACATCACTAAGCAACTGCCGTATTACTGTTTTCTTAATTTTAGTTTATTAGTACACATGTGCAGTACATAATGTTTACATTCTTTGTGGGAGGTTGGCACTCATACAGAACATACTTAATTTCTTCTTTCATTCCCTTTCCCTTCCCTCCCTCTCTCCCCCTCCACCCATCTCTGGGCCTCTTCTTTTTTTGGTACATGTTTACAGTACCTAATATTTGTGAGCCGTGTGTAGTTGGTATATATACATAATACATCCCAATTTCTTTTCCACTTCTATGCTATTCTTCTCCCTCTTCCATCTCTGATTCCCTTCTCCCTTGGGAAAGATCTAGACTTTTATATGAATGGGGTTGTATTTGTGACTTATTTCAGTTGGTATCATGAGGTAGCATGTATTATTATTATTATTTTTTACAATATATAGAGTCTGGCTATGTAGTTCAGGTTGCTCTCAAAATCACAGCAACCCTCCTGCCTCAGCCTCATGAGTGCTGGGATTACAGGTGTGCTAACTATGTCTGGTGAAGTAGCATGTATTAAAACTTTCTTTTTACAGCCAAACAATATTTCATTTTATCTATAGAGCATATTTTGTTCACACAGTTTTCTAGTGATGGACATTTTAGTTGTTTCTATCTTTCAGCTCTTAAGAAAAAATGCTATTATAAACATTTACGTACAAACTTTTGCATGGCTATATGACTCCATTTCTCTTCGTTACACAACTGGAAGTAAAATGGCTGGATCATATGATAACACTATAGTTAATCAATTAGGGAGCTGCCACTACTAGACTGTTTTTCAAAGCCCTTGTACTATTTTACATTCTCACTAGTAATTACTGAGGATTCATATTTCTCCATATCCTTTCAACATTTATTGAGTTTTTTATTCTACCTACCACAGTAGGTATATAAAATGGTATCTTATTGTGTGTGTGTGTGTGTGTGTGTGTGTGTGTGTGTTGTTTTGGTTTTTTGAGAGAGGGTCTTGCTGTACAGTTTGGGCTGCCCTTAAACTCACCATGTAGCACAAGCTGGTCTTGAACTTGTGGCAATCCTCCTGCCTCAGCCTCCAGAGTGGTGGGATTACAGGCGTGTGTCACCATGCCCGGCCCTTATGGTGGTTTTGATTTGTATTTGCTTGATGACCAGTGAGGCTGAGTATCTTTTCAATGAAGGTGCTTACCTTCATTGAAGAAATGTTTTCTAAGATTTTGTGCAAAATTTTTTATTGGAGTAATTTCTTTTTGTTACTGAGTTATAAGAATTCTTTACATATACTAGGTATTAGTCCTATCTGAGATGTAGCTGGCAAAATTTTCCTCCCATTCTGTGGGATGTCTCTTCACTCTGTTGTTTCCTTTGCTGTTTAGAAGCTTCTTAATTTGTCATAATCACAATTTTCCCACAACAATTTGCTAAAAAGGGTATCTGTCCTCCAGTGTATATATTTGGCCCCTTTGTCAAAAATCAGGTGGCCGAACATGTCTGGGGTTGTTTCTGCATCCTCTATTGTATTCCACTGAACCACGTGTCAGCTTTTTTTGTGCCACTACCATCCTGTTTTTCATCATTGTAGCTTTGTGACAGAATTTGAAATTCATAATTGTGATGCCTCCTGCTTTGCTCTCATTACCCAGGATTACTTGTGCTCTTCTGTGACTCTTGTGTCTCCATATAAATTTTAGGGTTGTTTTTTCTACTTCTGTGAGGAATGCTGTTGGTATTTTGACTGGGATTGCAATTCCTCCATGTATCAGTTTTGACAGTATTGGTTCTGTCTATTTAGGAACAGGATATCTTTCTATTTTCTGATGTCCTCTTTGATTTCATTTTTCAGAGTTCTATAGCTTTTGTTGTAGAGGTCTTTTACTTTCTTGGTTACATTAATTCCTAAGTATTTAATTTTTTGTGGTGATATTGAGAATGGTATTGTTTTCCTAATTTTATTCTCAGTGAGCTCACTACTGCTGTACAAGAATGCTATTTATTTTTATGTGTTGATTTTGTATTCTGCTACACTGCTGAGTGTAGTTAATAACTCTAGAAGCCTTTTGTGGAACACTTTAGGTCTTCTATTTAAAAGATCACATCATCTGTGAATAATGATAATTTGATGTCTTCCTTTACTACACATAACCCTTTTCTTTTTTTTTTTTCTTGCCTGATTGCTCTGTGTTTCCAGTACTACTACGAACAGGAGTGGTGATAGTGGACATCCTTGTTGTATTTTTGATTTTGAAAGGAAAGCTTTTACTTTTTTCACATTTAGTATGTTTGCTGTCAGTTTGTCATAAATGGCTTTTCACAGACTGAGGTAAGGTCTTTCTATACCTACTATTTTAAGGCTTTTGACTTTTTAGGTGTTAGATTTTGTCAAAAGCATTTTCTGCATCTACCAAGACAATCGTGTGATTTTTGTCCTAGCTTCTGCCATATGGTGTACTATATTTCCTGAATTGTGTGTGTAGAAACATTCTCATAGCACTGGGACAAAACCTACCTGGTTGTGATTTTTTGCCAATTCTTATAGAGAATTTTTGCGTCTGTGTTCACTGAAGAAATTAGCCTGTAGTTTTTATATAAGTACCGCCCGCTAACCGATCGTGCCACTGGAGCTTCCGAGCCTGTAGTTTTTTTTAGTTGGGTCCTTTACTGGTTTTGGAAGCAGAGTAATGCTGGCTTCCAAGAATGAATTTGGAAGTACTTGTTTTCTTTTGTTCAGCTTCATTAAAGAGTGTGAGGAGTACTGTTGGTAAAACCTCCCTGAGGGTCTTGTACAATTCAGCAGTGAATCCATGAAGAACTCGGATTTTCTTAGTTGGTAGGCTTTTTGTTATTGCATCAGGTGCGTTGCTTGTTATTGGATTGTTCAGAATTTTTATGTCTTCAGTAACCCACACATGTTTAGAAACCTGTCCATTTCTTCAAGATTCTGCAATTTGATGGAGTACAATTTTTGGAGTAATTAATAATGACTGGCATTTTTTGCTGTAATTTCACCTTTTTCATTTCTTTTTTTTTTGGTTTTTCTCCGGTACCGGGAACCGAACTCACGACCTTGCACTTGCCAGGCAGGTGCTTTTGCCGCTGAGCTAAATCCCCAGCCCCCACCTTTTTCATTTCTAATTGTTTGATGTAAGATTTTCTCCCTCAGACTTGGCTTCCATTGTCTTTTTAAACTTTTTTTTCCCCTGCAGTGTTGGGGGATTGAAATCAGGGACTCATGCATGTTAGGTAAGTGTAGCATTAATATTTCGTTAACTTTCTAGCTGGTTTTACAAGGTTCTTGGCAATCATAGGATTTACATACAGTTTTACCTCAGGAGCACATTGAAAGAGAGTTTCTACTGTGTTGTTTATTTCTTTTCTGCTTTTAGCAGTTAAGTTTTTTTTTTTTTTTTTTTTTAAAGGTGGTATCACTTCTCTCTTGCTTAGAAAAAAATCTGATTTAACAGAGGTAGGTCAGTGGGCTTTAATAATGAAGTAAGTTGTGGGGCATGCCTGTAATCCCAGCACTTGGGAGGCTGAGGCAGGAGGATCGTTGCGAGTTCAAGGCCAGCCTGGGCTACGTAAGTGAGTTCAAGGCCAGACTGAAATGCATAGTGAGACCCTGTCTCAAAAAAAAAAAAAAAAAAAAAAAAAAGAAGAAGAAGCAAAAACTTTGATGGCTTCATGCTTTTATGAAAAATATCCTAACAGCAACACTGGCAGTAGGGATAAACAGACTTTTACAATAAATTTTCATATATTCACTTCTTAATCAACTTTTCTTTTATGGCCAGTGTGTGAAATCATCACAACCAGAGTCTACCTTGGCATCTTGGATATTAGCTCTAGAGTCCTTAAATTATGTCTACCTTAATGTTGAACTAGTTTGAAATATGTTATACTATTAGCTGTATTTATTATAGTATGTTCTTTGTTACTTTTATGCTTCCGAAAACCACATTCGCATCATAATTAACTTTGAGGAACTAAAACATAACTAATTTAAACAAGGAATAATGAATGCAACTTTAACATTAGTGTAAATGACATGAAAGCTCATATGCCAAAGTCAGCTGCCCCAGTTAAAGGTAAATAAGTTTGAACAAAACTGACTCATTGTCTGGGAACCTTGGTAGATAGGTATTCCAAGAATCACAATAATCAACACTGCCCTAGAGACCTGTGCTATTTCTGACATGAGGCAAGAATCTGAAGAACAGTTGTTAATACCTTCATTTTTACTTTTTTTAATTGCTTGTAGCTTATACTGGGAACTGCAAGAACTGTTCTTTGTGTTCTTGTCCCACTGTGCCAAAATGCCTACATAGCATGTCTGGCTCACCCTGCTTAGGTTTAACCCAGGGGCTTCATTCATCTGACCATCTGATAGACTATAACTGGAATTTATGGGTTGTAGTACCAATGACCCTGTATATCTTATTCACATCTGTGTATCTAGACCTTTACATATTGTCTATTATACTAGCAAAAGCTCCATAAATACATACTAAATATACAAATCAAAATTATCATCTGTTGTGATTTGGACGTAACTATGAGGAAAAATCATTGGAACAAAAACTCTCTATCTGAGCAGAAAGTACCTTCCTACCAATAGGCATCTCTGATGTAGTCAGCTATCCAGTTATTGCCCTAATCATCAACAGCTAACATAATCAGTCCTTTCTTCTCAAAGTTACTTCTGAGTACTTGATCTTTTATGGCATTTCCTATTTCAGAAGAATTCTGATGTTTACAAGTGCCTTGTACACACAGGTTTACATAACCCATTGTTTCTCTTATATAGAGAAACCCCGAGTAAAAATAGGAATCAAATAAAAGATATATAATAGGAAGTGGGGTCTCACTGCAGAAGGGATCAAGAAATGAATGGAGCTGGGAGGGAGGGAAGGGAAAGGGCACGAGAAAAGGAATTAATGTGGGTTATGTACTTGTGTCAAGTTCCTACAAGGAGTGTAAACATCATGTATTACACATATGTGCTAATAAACAAAACCCTCCTTTCAAAACCTCATATATAAGTTTGTATATAAATATATCATGGAAAATTCTAACAGCACTACTTTTCAGTGAGCAGCATTCTGGCTAGCTTTAAGGACGGGATATGTGTTGGCGGGGTGACTGGGGGCGTTTTAAACAAATAGAGAATAAAATATCCTTTTAAAGGATGTTCTGTTTGGTAACTATTGCCTTAGTTTTGTACAAAGAGATTGTTTTTGTTCTCTGTATGCCTTGTGATGACTTCTTACTGCACTTAACAGCAATAGACGTCAGAATCTATTCTGTTTGTCACTGTTAGCTATGCAAAGAGAATGGGCATGAAAATGGTGAGATTTTAAACTGAGCAAAGGAACAGGCGCAGATTGCTAAAAACAGTAAAATTAAGACAAAGCTTAGAAAAAGTTTTAAAAAAACGTATTCCATGTAGCAAACCACAAAATCAACTATCACCTTTCACGACACAAAAGCTGCTATAAGCTAAAAAGCATAGCATTCCTATGCTGCGGCAGTACTGTTTTTAATTAGAACCCTCTGCAACAAGCCTAAAATGTCCCTTTACTACTTTGAAGTCAACAATATGCAGTACATAAAATGCCCCTTTAGTGTATATTGCCCATGTTTTGCTAATGTATTGTTAAAATTACCAAAAGCATGAGAGTGATATAATTGTCCTGGAAATCTGCCCTGATTTCCAACACCTGGATGTGACAATTACAACTGCTCAGATAAAAGTTAATCAAAGTTTAGGCTGAAAGGGTATCCAGGATACAGTTCTCATTAAACAACTGTTGAGTGAGTAAACAAATAAAATGACAAGTAGATCAGGAAATTAGTATTACAAACTCTTAATTATCAGAGATTTCTAGATTATGTATAGCTAAAAATAAAGTGCAAATGAAAAACATTTAATTCATTTATATGTTAGAAAGCATCTATTACTTGCAACTAAGCTTTAAGCAAAAATAAATTCTAAACAAATAAATAAAAATTAAGAGAATCTAAAATATGGCTACTATTATAAGTGATACTTGTTTTCTACCTGCCCCTGTGATATGTACATGGCAGGTGCTCAATAAACATTTTACAAAATGAAACTAGTCATAAAAATGTCTAAGAAGAAAATTTGGCAATTCTGTAAGAAATACAGGCTCAAACAATGTACATGACTTGGTTACAGATAGAGCAATCAATGATATAAAGGTTAGTCCATTTTGGGACACTGAAGAATGATTCAGAGTAGAAAAACATTTTAGGATCTTAGATTTAATAAAAGCTTTATACTGTATGTAGGTATTTCTGGTTGTACTAGTAGAATAGTCACTTAAATCATGGATATAACTTAACCAAAGTTAAGTTTAAATACATTCAGTGCTAGGAAACCATCCTCTACACACTAACTTGATTTTAATTGTAAACTTAACATGAAGTTTTAGTTGTAATTTTTTTTAAATAAACGCAAGTTCATAATTATAAGGAACAGTGTTTCTTAGCACATATTCAACAGATATCAAATCATTATGACCTATGCAGATTTTCAAAACAGTGAACTTAGAAAACCTTTACCTAGGAACTCTATAACCTAAATGATAACTGTCTTAAATACAGAAAAATCCTTATCTCTTATAGTTAATTTTCAATCAAAATTTCAATTATATGAAGCCTTGGATTTTTCCTGTAACCCTCATATTAAATTTTGTGCTCAGTATTAAAGGAATTAAAATCAATTTCTTTAGCAATAAATTATGGGAAACACAAATTAAGATGGAAGAATGAACTGGGAAAATGCATGTGAATATTATCCACATGTTATTTATTACATGACATAATCTGTAAATCTGGTACTAATGAGACTCAAGATTTAAATGGTTGAATAATGTGTTTGATGAATTATTGTCAATCAACGCCTCTGTTCCAGGATAAATGTAATCTTGAAAGGCAACACACCTATTATTACAAATTCCTAACTAAGTACAGTACTTCGTTATTTCAAAATGTCACAAAATACAGAGTAACAGATCCACATCTTCCCACCATCTACTTGATTACCTTTCCTTCAAAGTAAATGAAACACTATTAAGAAAAACTGTAAGGTGAACATCTTTACAGGACTAAAAGAATTAATGATCATTGAAAACTAAACTAGTTATAAAACTCCAAATTTTCATGTTAGTACAGATACAGCAAATCTTTTATCATTATAATGAAATACTGTTTTTTCAAGTTATTTTATTTCATGTAAAGTCTTCCAAACATTATTCAATCACTTCATAAACAATAAGTACTGATTTTACTCTAGGTACGGTACTAGGGGACAGAGTTTTCAACATGATTATGATAGGATCCTTACTCTTAAACTGAAAGCCTAGTGAAAGACAGAGGTAAGTAAAACAAAGTACAATAGTACAGAGTTATATTAAAACTGTCTAAGGGGGCTGGGGATTTAGCTCAGCGGCAAAGCGCCTGCCTGGCAAGCGGAAGGTAGTGAATTCAGTTCCCGGTACCGGAGAAAAACTAAAAAAAAAAAAAAACAAAAAAAAAACCCAAAAAACTGTCTACGTATTTTGCACTTGCAATAACTAAAGAGTATTATATTGAAAAAACTCATACCTGGAAACTTTTTTATTATTGCTTAGAAATCATAGTCTCCCTTGTTTGACTTACAGAAATTTTTAAAAATTAAAAGCAAACAAAAGTTAGAAATTTAGGCACAAGTGCCTGCCTGGTGAGCACAAGGTCCTGAGTTCAATTCCTGATCCCCAAAATAAATAAATAAATAAATTTTTTAAAAACTAGAAATTTCACAGGTATCTGTAAGCTTAAATTAACAAATGGTAGTATTTCACATTTTACTTAAGGTTATTTTCCTTTTCTTTTTTTTTTTCTTTTTTGGTACCAGCAATTGAATTCAGGACCCTGCACTTGCCAGGTAGGCGCCTGTGCCGCCGAGCTAGATCCCTGGCCCAAGGCTATTTTTCAAATAGAGAAATTTCTAGATTGATCAAGTACTAATGACTGAGATTTTTATTGTAGCTTTTAGCAGCTATACAACTTTAGCTAAATTCACTAAACTACTTTTTTTTTTTTTCTTTTTTCTTTTTTCCGGTACTGGGGATCAAACTCATGACCTTGCACTTGCCAGGCAGGCGCTGTGCCACTGAGCTAAATCCCCAGCCCCCAAATTTACTAAACTTCTGACCATCAGTTCTCTCATCTGAAAATAGAATCATATTAATCTGGGCTGGACTATCATCCATTTGTCCCTCAGGATCAATGCTCTATATAACCTCTGGTCCAAAGTGGTTTTCCTGCCCTCCAGTTTCTAATTAGGTTAGGTCAACAGGAAGTACTAGCAGGACATCACAATAATGAAAGGAAATGAAACTATTCTGTAGTGGTCCTCACTACCAGGCACCAAGATTGTCTGTCTGTCTATCTGTCTGTCTTTAGAGCGATCCTTCCCACATAGCACTTTTTCCTAAGCCCGGAGCTAAAATTGACTGATAAAACCCAGAGTTGACAAGATATCATGGACTGTAGTTTCTTCTGGAACATGCTTCAAACTCATTTCTTGCAAACCGACCTGCTGTTACCACCCTGAGTCACCTACAGTGTAAGCAATCCATAAATTTAGACAAGTTACTGAGTCTTGAGATCACGAAAAGACTAAAACATAACCTCAGTGGCATAAAAGGCTTTGGTTAATCTGGAAATGTATCTTCGTGAGCCTTACTTATCAATTATGCTACTAGCATGCATCATTATTTGACAAATCACCTCGCTGAAATCCTATTAAAAGTCTGCCTAACCTTTTACCTTACCTCGTCCTTTATATCTTCCTGTTGCTGGGCTGAGAATATCTCCATTGCAGCCATCAGTCTCATCATCAACTCATCCACTGTAGTGTTGCCTAACAATAAAGGGAGTATCAAACTTTATTATACATAAAATTCTCATACAAAACCTCAAAATATTTAAGTTATTAAAATGGTAATAACTTACAGGATTAATCAGAAAGCAATAACTACAGTCTAAAAATTATAAACTAATATGTTAATATCGTGTTAAAATACTTTCATGTTTTCACTGAAATGCTTCATATGATCAATAAGAAAGACTAAAGTAACACACTGACAGTTGAAATTGCAGAAATACATTGGCAGCTGAAATTTCAAAACAGCTTTAACAGACTTTTAAAGAAAAGGATTTTTAGCAGTATAAAGAGAAGCATTTCCAAGTCATGCAATTCATATTTTTTTCAAATCATGAAAATATCTTCTTAACACTAGAAACAACTACTTATCATTTTAATGTCAGTGATTAGGCTAGGCACTTTACATACTATCTCATTTAATCTGAACAACCATTAATTAAGGGAAGGAAAACGAGCCTTAACAAACTTAAATAACCCCACCCGGTCAAAATCAAGCTGGCTCAGTGGTGGGGCCAGAATTTGAAACCAGAAAGTCTGACTCAAAAGCCTGTCTTAGGGGCTGGGGATTTAGCTCAGCGGCAAAAGCGCCTGCCTGGCAAGCGCAAGGTCGTGAGTTCGGTTCCCGGTACCGGAGAAAAACCAAAAAAAAAAAAAAAAAAAGCCTGTCTTCTTTGCCACCTCAGTACACTGCCTTTGCATAAAATTATTTCCTAGTACTAAAAATTCTCTGGTGAAACAAATAGTAATTCAATTTCTGAAAACATTTGATTTCTTTTATTCCTCAATTGATATTTTCCTCTTTCAGTTGCTTGAAATGATCTTTGTGAAGAGGCTATTTAAAATGTCTGGTTTTTGTTAATATTATTTATTCCTTATCCAAGTCCATAACATTTAACACATACACTATCCCCTGAATGCATGTAAGTCATTGTTATTTCCAAGAACGAAATTCAGGAAGGTAAATAAAGATGAGGAAATTCTCTTCTCAAACCTACAGGCAGAAAGATAATTTTCTGCAGGCCCTGAGGAGTCTTTGTGTCACATTAGTGAAATGACCATCAATAGGACAATAAGGAGCAAACATCCTGGGTGGTGTTTTCCCAGAGTAGGGCTTAACTAGCATGAACTTTCACTGGTTCTTTCCCCAGTTTTCCTTTTATGATCATTGGCAGCATGGGGTTAGGGAACACTAGCAGTCTTCAGGAAAAGAAAATTTGTTCGTGTCAACTATCAAACTGCTCTCTCAAATAAGGTGGAGAATAAAGATTATTTTGGCATCAAGCAAATAGAGCTCGAACCCAAATTCCACTTATAGGCTGTATGATCTAGTACCTAGAAAATGTGTAGTACACAACAGGGGCTTAAGAAATATTTATCAAATAAATGAATAAGAGAATGAGTAGATTGTAGCTAAGAATCAATTTTTTTTGTGGGGTGTGGAGGGGTACTGGGAATCAAATTTAGAACCTTACACTTGCCAGGCAGGTGCTGTGCCACTGAGCTACATCCCTGGCCCAATTTTCGTATTTTCAAAATGAAGGTAATACTACCTCTGTCAGGTTCTTGGAATAGAGATGTGTCCAATACATGGCACGCAAAATCCCACTAATAATTTCTGTTAATAGATATGACAGCAAGAGTGGTTTAGGAGTACCTTTAATGTAGACTTTACAAGGCAAGCTATATCTCATTTGCAAACTTAGTGACTGAGATTCAGGGTATAGGAAATGAATACTTTATGGAGTATACTGGAATCACTAGTGGGAAGATACTATAGTTATATGTGGTCCTTTAGTTATACATAAGTGACCACTGATTTTCAAGTGTAAGGCACTGCTCATCATCATCTACAGGTTAGCTCTAAATGGAAGACTCACTGCCAAAATGGGCTGACAGGTATGCTATACGTAAGCCTTTAACTGATACAAGACAGAGGAAAGCTACAGCGAATGCAGTTCAGGACAAACTTACTCATATCCAACTGAAATAGGACCTTAAACTTTAACAGTCTTAAAAACTTGAAACCCTGAAATAACTTTTGTTTATGTGTGTCATAGCTGCTGACATTTCTAATATTAGAAATTAAATTGAAATATTTAACATATATTTATCAATTCATTTAAAAGTAGGAATATATAGCTGGGTATGGTAGTGTATGCTACCTCCCAGCATTCTGGGAGGCCAAGGCAAGAAAATCGTAAGTTCAAGCCCAGCTTAGGAAACTTAAAAAATAAAGGGCTGGAGATGTAGCTCATTGTGAAGACCACGGGTTTCAATTTCCAGTGCCATCACCACCCCAGACACGATAAAGTATAAACCTATTCCAGGTTAACATATTTCTGTAGTGTCTGGTTCAGTAGAAAGCAACAATACGTTCTTATTCACCTCTACATTAAACTACTCACAATATGTTGTATTGCTTGAAATTTACAAAGAATAGCTGGCCTCACCCATATGTGTAGTTGGAAAAGCAGGACATACTTTAATATATAATTGCATATATTCTTTTTGGAAACTACATTCAGACACACATCTTTGAAGATGTGTGTAAATTTGAAACTTTTATCAATAAAAATTTTGTACTTTGTTGTGTTAATCCATTGACTTTTTTTTTAAAAGGTGTGGTCTCACTACGTTACTGAAGCCTTAAACTCAAGATCTAGTTGCCTTAACCTCTTGAGTCGGTAGGACTATAGGCATGTGGTACCATATCTAGATCCATTGCCTTTTGAACAAGTTTTTTTTTTTTAATGTATGATTTTTACAGTATTATGCACTGATGCATCTAGAAAATAGTGGTTACTGAGTTATGCATTTCTTCTGAATGTTGACACAGTTCATTGTATGATATTAAAACACATCTTTGTTAATACCGTGACTAACATAAACAGAAAAGTATTTAAGCTGTCAATCTTCCTGTGGAGGATATAAATTTTTGCTTGACAATTCAAGCTTTATCACTGGCAACAAACACTATCAGCTCTTTTATGTGAAAGTGACAGGTATATTTTGTACATTTTATAGAGAATGTTTTCCAACCACTCAGGCTAAAAAGTATAGT
Organism: Chinchilla lanigera; assembly: GCF_000276665.1. Lineage (NCBI taxonomy): Eukaryota > Metazoa > Chordata > Mammalia > Rodentia > Chinchillidae > Chinchilla > Chinchilla lanigera. Next base: position 8,374,037 of record NW_004955464.1, on the reverse strand, counting down.
TTGCCTGTCAGTCATATTTTCAAGTAAAAATAATTTCTAAAAAAATGGTTCAGCTCAAGCAACTATCCATGTGCTGTTCTCTGAGACAAGCTGTGCACATTAGGATGCTATAGAAGAAATGCTTAATCCATTGCCACTGTGTCACACAAACCAACAGGGTTAAAATTTAAAATAAGTAATTTTTACTGTTCCATCAAGGACATTCTTAAATGGCTCTTTCTTTTCTAACTACAAGTACATGGCAATGAAGAATATATCTACTAATATAATCTTGTATCATGGTCTTGAATCATGGCAATGTGACAACAGTTCTACAAACCATTGCTTTTGAGCCACTAGTGCAAATGTTAACACATTTAAAAAGGAAGAAAAAATGTCTATTACAATAATGAAAACAATTTTGACCTTGCAGATCCTCTGAAAATGCCTAGACGACCTCTAGAGTCCTTGGCTCCTGCTTTGAGAACCACTAGCTGTTGCAATATTGCCCCTGACAAGGAAAGCAAGCATAAAAAGTTATCTTTATCCATATTATCTATTCATCCCATATAAATCTGATCTATCAGAAGATACCACCATCCTCCAGCACTGTGGGTCCAACCCAGAGGCACTCTGTCACTGAGCTACATGTTCAGCCTTTTTATTTTTTTATTTTTTATTGTACAGGCTGGCCTCAAACTTGTGGCCTCAGGCTCTGGAGTCGCCAGGATTATAGACACATGCCACCTTGCCTGGTTCCCCTAGGTCTTTTTAGACTGTTTATGAAACTGAATGCTATAGGTTACAGAGAAAACATAAAATGTCAAGTTTGTTTTGTTTGGGTTTCAAAGGCACTGGAATTTACATATGTCCCTTCCCTGCTAGACTCAAGTGGGGGCAGAAATGAAGTATTCCAGACTCAAGCTTTTTGCTGGGAGCGCTTGAAAACATTCTTCTGATGGTGGAAAAGACATACTGTTTTCAATTAAGCTCTGTACGAACAAAATAGTATTTTACACTAATCCTTGGAGGGCATTTGTAGCAGAAAAACAATCTTTTTTTTCCCCTGAAGAATGCACATTGCAGGGCTGGGGATACAGCTTAGAAGCACAAGTGCCTGCCTAGCAAGTGCAAGGTCCTGAGTTCGATTCCCAGTACAAAAAAAAAAAAAAAAAAGAATGTACATTGCAGTTAAATCTATAGTTCCAAATAGCTTCATGCCTCAGAGTTGCATCCTACAAAAGAAGCACACAAATAAGGAAAACCAGGTGCCACTATGAACAATCCAATTTGCAATACAATCACTAGACTTCCTGGACGACTAAAGATAAGCATTTCTTTCAATTAAATGTCTTATTTGACAACTGATTATGACCTAATTTTTAGTTTAGAGAATTCAGCAATTCTAAACCTTTAAATGGAATAGTTTATGTCTCAAGGGTTTGCAATTTTATTAAGATAGTTTGCTCTCGGGCCGGGGATATAGCTCAGTGGCACGGTACCTGCCTGGCAAGCATGAGGTCCTGAATTCGATTCCTAGTACAAAAAAAAAAAAAAAAGGTATTTTGCTCTACTTTTTATGCAGCATATTTCATCTTATACAATACCTGTACTTTCTGGAGATATTTTTCTTTGGAATTTTCTATATGTTAACATGCAAAGATATTTATCAATAGAAAGACTGTCAGCTTTGACAGTTAAAGTTGTAAGCATATCACATACATAAGACTTTACTCTCCTATGACATGTACTTTACCTTGTATCACATTTAACACTTCATTAGATGATCGCTTTCCCATAATAATCAGGAAAAGTGGAAACTGATCAGTTTTTTGAGTCCGAATGGTCTGTGCAACAACACTGCCAAAGTGTCGATTACACATTGTTAGAAACCTAAAATGAGACAAAAATCAAAGTAAATTTCATTTCAGTTTCATAAATTTACTAGTACCCTAGCAAAACCTCACTATTACTTATGTAAAATTTAGACATTTTTGTAGCGATACACGAAGTCTTGTCATATGCTGAGGTTTCAATTAAATCTTAAAATGCTTATCAAATAGGATACATCCTGTCTGACAGCATGGGATTCTCAGTCTTAAATATTGTAAGGTAGACCTCCTAAACTATGAGAAAAACAACCCAATAAATTTCAAGAGAAAAGAATTTTTTAAATAGGATAAGTAACAATAGTCTGGTATAAAGATAAATCAATTAGCATCATCCTACGAAATAGAATTTAGAAACATTTTCACAAGTCTTTAGAATCAAGAATTTCACTTTAGAATTGTGTTTTCTTTAGTAGTAGTAGGTCTTCTAGTTTTGTACTTAGTATGGGATAAAAAACAATAATTCTAAGCTTTTGACCAAAAAAAGCTCAGCAATATTAGCATACTGAAGTCTAGCATTAGTATTCTTAACACGATCTGGAATAAATGAAAAAACTGATAAAGCTTTTCTCTTCTATTAGAGGACTGTTTGAAATTAGCATTTCTTTCAAGAGAAAAGGGTAGCTTATGATATGTTTTCAGATCTGATGGTAAAAAGTAAATGTCATAATAATAATGAATTATGAAAGACCAAATGCAAATATAGAATGCTTTAATAAGATCCAATTTAATAAAGTCTGTAAAAATAATGGACTTTTAATAACACGGGTCACAAAAGGCAAAACAGTGGAAATTCTGGGGACTAGCCACTGGTACTGGCTTATTAATTCTTAATTATGTTCATGAAAGGCAACTTAAATCGTGTGTTTTCTTATGCCTTATGATAATATTTTAGGTAACAACTCCTCCAAAATATATGTTCTAGCTGATGAGCAAAGTCCTGTCATCACATGCATTAGAAGGTAAATCTATTTGAAAAGACAAACGGCATTAAAATGTCATGTGCTCAGATTCATTTGATATCCAAATTCAAAACAGAATCAAACCTCTTAATTTTTAAAGCCAATATATTTTCTGTCTATAGAAATTCATTTCAAGTTAGGCCGATTCCTTAAAAACCTGAGCTGTGACTACAGAAAGTAGATCTTGTTAAGGGCTACTAGAACTGTCAGCAAGAGTGTCAAGACAAGTTAGCGCCATTGCACTAAGTTCACTGGGAGGCAGGTTCATATACACATTTAGAGCAGCAATAACCAGACCTCAAGGCAATTTGAAATGACAAGACCTTAAGAAATCCATTGTCAGCCATGAAATATCAGTGCTGCCATGAAAATTCAAATCTTCACATTCCACAACTATTACGAGATAAAAGGTGCTCAAGAAGCCTAAGCCTCTATACCAAATTTCACACCCATATAGCTTTAACTCACCAATGCGATGTATAGATCAGGAGGCTAGCAAGTTAGGATCACATTTTTCTTTCTGCTTCTTAAGAAAATATCTGAAGGCAGTTTGACCCTGATCTGATCACTGGCAACCTCTGAAGTTAAACATGTCAAAAAACAGTTGGAATGCCATTTCTTACAAAAGAGAGAAAATAAGTCCTTGTTGTTCACGCCAATGGTTGTTTTTGTTTTTGTTTGTTTGTTTGTTTTCTGGTACCGGAAATCGAACTCACAACCTTGAGCTTGCCAGGCAGGCGCTGTGCCACTGAGCTAAATCCCCAGCCCCACTTTCATGCCAATGGATTAAATGGGTATCACACAGTAGATGTCCATCACAGCACTAGTCTCACATGAGATATTAAATTCTAAACAGGATAACCCCCCAAAAAAGGAGAGAAAGAAATGGGGGAAAGTAGAGGGATGCAGGGAGGAAGGGAGAGAAACAGAAAGAGAGGGAGAGAGGCAGGCTGGCTTAGTATTTTGTTTTTTTTTTAAGACAGGGTCTCCTATGTAGTTCAGACTGACCTGGATTCACTATGTAGCCCAGGCTCACCTTAAACTCATTGTAATCCTTTTGCCTCAGACTACCAAGCAGGCTAAGTGGTTTTGAGAATTCCATTTCAAGACAATTCCACAAGCATATTGAAAACAGGTAGTCTTTGAAGTCCCACAGTCATTCAAGTAACTACCAAACCAATAAAGTGATGTTTTCTACCAGATATAGGCAAATCACTCTAATTTTTTGGAATCACACAGGAAACATGTAACACCCCATGATCCAATACCTCAGACACACACACACAAATCTGGGGAGATATTTTAGGTCTAACTGTATCATAATTGTGATATTTTCTTCCTTTTGAACAGATAAATGTACACCAGTGAATCTAGTGGCAGGACCAAAGTCGTGAATCCAACTGCCAATGACTCTGCTTTTATCAGTCAGATTTCATGAAGGGATGAATGGTTTCTACAGCCACTGGATTCCCACAAGCCTGAGAAGATAAGCAATGACAACTGTTCTGTAATAAGAGAAAATGGTTCTGTCTTTTTATCACAGAAGACGTGATTAAACTGAATAACCTATCCATCATAGAGCTATTTGAGGAATGGAACAGGAAGTTGCCAAGTCAATCTCCTGAAATGAAAAGCTAAAATGACAAATTTGAAAAGACAAATAATAGATGCACTCATTGAAGGATTAAAAAGAGGGAAAAGGACGAAGAGAAAGCAGGGTTTAGAAAATGAATGAAAGGAAATGGTTAATCACAAGAGGTATGCTTTTATATTCACTAGTTCTTGCTCTCAGAAAACTAAGAATGAGAAGATAAGTGGTTTTAATCTAAAGTTTTGGAGAAAAATAAACAAAATATCTGTTTAGCATGTATTAATCATTAGTAAAATTTTGAGTCTCTGAAGCACATGTCTTTTCTATTTTGCTAATGGGAACAGGGATTACTAATAAAGCAGATATGAGAAAAGTAATCATTCAATTCAAAACAGGATATAGTTTAGTTCCTTTCAATCAAAGTCAAAATTACATAAGTCAATGACTTTTACTAAGCTGCACTTCCTAAAATATATGTTAAATAAAACCTAGAAATTTACAGGGAGGGAGATGAAATTCTACACACATTTACTACCTATCTACTATATACCAGGTACTAATGATAGAAACATATTTAATTTTTTAAAAAGCCCATTAAACTCTTTTTAAAAGGTCATTAAACCTCTATTAAGATTCCTGATTATTATACTTCAATGTTACTTCTATAAATTTAAAGTTAACTCATACATAAATTGGGAATAAAACTGACTTTTAAAACACTTGTCTTCTTATAAGGATGAAATGAAGATTCAGAAAACACTTGGACTTGTGTGTACAATATGGAAGGCCCTTAAAATTGGTAGTTATTTTACTACTGATGAGTGTAATGTTTAACATTTTTATTATTCTTACTGTCCTGATTAAGATGATACTTCCAGGCCAACACTGACAGATCTTTTTTGCACAGCAGGATATAATATCAACAAACTGTTGACTAACCAAAAACAGTTACTAGCTCTATTCTCACTCAGAAAAGTGAAACAGCAGGTATCATATTAGGAAAATAAAAAAACACAACTATTGATGCTGCAGTTGTGCAATACTACAAAACTCCAAACATTTAAAAGTATTATACTAAAATCACTATTTTCTTTTTAATATATTTATTTAATAAATTTAATTTACAACAGAAAATCAACATCAAAATTTCTAACTGCTTATCCTTAAGCCATGTCTTTCTGATCATGTATGAACCATTTCTCCAAAATGACATCACTGTATAGAAAAATTTACATTTAACAGTGCTGATGGACTCCTCCAATATTAACTGATAGTTTGAGGCAAAACGTTTGTATGTACTTCTTAACTGCAGCTATTTACTTACATCTTTTGAAGCCATCTTGGTGTAAGAACGCTCTGCCCTTTAAAATAGACCAAACTAGAAGTTTCTACAATAGTAATAAACTTTACTGTTTATATGCATTTATTCAGGGTTTGTCCAATTACATTTATATAGATGGAGAGAAACAGCAGAACATAAGACAAAGGAACTTAGAAATCATCTACCTATGTAGGTATCATACAACCCCGTCCCCCATTCCCTTTAATTAGAAATAAAGCTGAGGTCTTTTAACTTGTGGAGTAAGATTCATCAAGTTGTCAGCGCTGGAAAGCACACAAAACCACACCAGCCAAAGACTTTTGCCTCCTACCATAACATTATGCCATGTCATAAGCGCTTGCCTGGCAAGTGCAAGGTCGTGAGTTCAATCCCCGGTATCTCACACACACACACACAAAAGAACATTGTGCCACATGTGTGCAAGCCCATCCTATTATTCAGCTCATTTCTGGATTTCTCATTGGGAATCATCTTCAGTGTGGTGTTGATATGATCCTTTATCCTTTGAGGGGACCTTTGATTTTTGGAAGTAATCCCAAGTCTGACAATGACAGTATAGTTCATTCTCAAAAGCATGTAAAAAGATACTCAAAATAACTTAGGATGAGCTAAATTTTAATGAAAGCTACAGTATACTCATTTTTTTCATTTATCAGATTAGTAAATATTTAAATATTTGGCACTGGCAAGATTATAAAGAAAGTCACTTAATGTCACTTTTACATCTGGGTATTTAGTCTAGAGATATATTTTCATGGGAAATCACCTACATGCACAATTAATTACTGTAGGTTTGTACTAACAAAATGTTGAATATAACCAAAATGTTTACCAATAAGTGATTGTTACATTATGGTATTTTAGAGAATTGAAAGGAATACTATGTAGTCATAAAATAGAGCTTTTTATGAACTAATATGTAGCATCTTTAAGGTATAATGTTAGTGGGAAAAAAGCAAGGTGGTAAATAGCACTTACAATTTGTGCAAAATTGGGAAAAATAAATATTTATTAGTTTGCTTATACACAAATTATCTCTTGATAGATAAGTAAGAAATTTACAAGCTTGTCCCTGGGAAAGGAACAGAAGCAAGAAGTTTTTTTTTTTTTTAAATGCCTTTAGAGCTTTGATTAAAGTATTTGCCAACAGGCAGGCACGGTGGTGCACACCTGTAATCCCAGCACTTGGGAGGCTGAGGCAGCAGGATCGTTGCAAGTTCAAGACCAGCCTGGGTTACAAAGTGAGGTCGAGGCCAGCTTGAACTGCACAGTGAGAACCTTCTCAAAAGACAAAAAAAGAAAAATGTGTTTGCCAATAATGAAATAAACATAAATGCTGAAAGTAAAATAACTTCTTACATAAAATAAAAAATATATGAAATATGAAATTTCTAAAACAATCTCAATCACATTTGCCTTTATTATCAGTCTTTTGCTCAAATGTGTCTTTTTCATTTTGTAGTCAATGGCTGGGTGGTGTTAATAATCTGGCACTTGTGCCAGGCATGTTGGTGCATGCCTGTACGCTCAGCACTCGGGAGGCTGAGGTAGGAGGATCGTTGCAAGTTCGAGGCCAGCCTGGGCTATATGTTAGTTTAAGGCAGCCTGAACTGCATAGCAGGACCCTATCTCAAAAAGACCAAAAAAAAAAAAAAAAAAAAAAAAAAAAAAAATTCCAGCATTTGTAAGGACTGAATGATATTCCACTGAGTAGATGTATATGCTGCATGTTCGTAACTACCCACTAGACATTTTTTCCAGTTTTAAATTATTATACATAATATTAGACAAATATCCCCAAGTATTTCCTTGGGGAAGGGGGAGTCCACAAAGTAGAACTATTGGGCAAAGGACGGATCCACATTTAATGACTACTGATACATATTACTTTTTTTTTCCTTTTTGTATTTTGTGCCAGGAATTGAACTCAGGACCTTCCACTTGCCAGACAGGTGCTGTGCTGCTGAGCTATATCCCTGGACATATTGCATTTTTAAAAGGATAGTATAACATCAAAATAGAAATATGTGTCCTTGTTATAAATACTACCAAACTAAAGGTAATTTTAAGAAAATAGGATAAAATTTGGGAGCATCTAATTTAAAAAAGCATTAATCACCTGTTTGAGGCTTAGCCTTGCCAGCAACAGTAAACTGTTAAATGATGTCAATAAATTAGTGAAGTTTTAAACATCTATATAACTTATTCTCTTCCTTCTTTTTTGGGAGCAGGATGGTATTGGGGATCAAATGCAGGTCCTCATGGATACTATATAAATGCTCTACCACTAAGATACACTTAGCCCCCCAAGAACTATGTAATTTCTTAATCTCTTTGTTATCTATAAATTACTCAAGGTGAAAGGCTTTGAGGCACTAAATATATGACAAGACATGATTTTTGTCCTTAAAACACTAAAAATATTCTGTCTTTGATAAAGTCAGAGAAGGCTTTATATTTTAAGGACAATATCATAATAGCTAATACCTAATAGCTGTTTATAGCTATTTGGACAACTACTAGGAGAGGAAACTAGACAGCTTTTAAGAGGAACCAATTCCCACTCATCTATCCATTTCTTAGTACCAGTGTCTAACTATATTTGTTGCATAAATGGGTCAATTCACGCTTCTATAACCTTTATTTCTACTACCACAATGTTGACCATACACTCTTCCTTTTCCTCTTCCAACTACATCTGAAGTCAGTTTAATTAAAAGATGATCAATGTAAAAATCATCATGATCTCCAGGGCCCCTTTCACTTGCATCCACTGCCACAGGGTCATTTAGACCTTCACAATAGGTAGGTGTTGATCCCCAAGTTCATGATTCAAAACTTGCCTTATGATTTTTAGCAAACTGCAGGTTTTATATTATTTCATTCTGTTACCAGCCACTGAATTGGAAAAGGTTTACATTTTTAATATAAAAAATTTAACATATTAAACTGGGAATTACTACAAGCAGCATAGTTAAGAACTAAGTTGCTGGAGTCAACAAACCTGATACTGTCACTTACTAGTTTGCTTGGATAACTTACTCTGAGCTGATCCTCACTTTTTTTACTTATAGAACGAAGAATATGACACCTAATTTTGGAATGAGTCTGCAAATTAATAAACACTATTTATTTTTCCTTTCTTTTCTGTGCTTTAAGGTTGGCTTTCTCTTCCCACAAGTTAAAAATGTGGTGAATATTTCCTAAATAAATTTATTGTTGAATAACTTCTAGAGTATGTATCAGAACCATCATAAAATAATGGCCCACTTTAAGGTAGAGATTTGAATATCTCCTCAACACACACACACACTCTATGCTGTCATGTTCTCTGTTTTTCTTCTAGCTGTCAAATTTGGAGACTGTGATTTTGTTATAGGAAATATTTTCAATTTAATTTTATGTAAGTTTCTTTCTCTTAGAACTCTAATATGTATATGTAATTTCCTTATGCAGATGAAAAGAAGTATCACTGTAATGGATAAAACAATGCAGATGAGCCTTAATAAATTTCATACACAGGACAAGAGTCTTTAAAAAAATAAAAGAGCAACAGCACAAAATATTAACACTTTAGTCACTTGTCAAAGCTTAAGCAAGAGTCAATTCAGCCCAGTGCTGCATAAAGGCTCAGCTGAGACAGCTAATATTTGACAGGAAGGGTCAAATGAACATGCTAACTATCATATGTAATTATGTACAAGTTCTGTACTTGTTATGAGTTAGATCATCAAAAAGAAATATTTAAGGACCACAGCATATAAGCTCCCTAAAGAATTACTACTACTGAAGAAAGATTTAATCTAAAGCCCTCTGTTTTTACAATGGATTAATATATACAACATCTATCTTAAATAATCTGTTTTCTGCAAAAGAACAGAATAATTACATCTATTACTTTTCCTAATGACTCCCAAATAGAAAAATCAAGCAGCAAAATTCATCCTTCAGTTTGGTGTCAGGGAATCTTCAGATGAACTGATAATACTTCTACATATTGGACAGTAAGAATTGGAATGGTAAACTGTAAACTCTAGAACACAGTACCTGGTACATAAGAGAAACCCAATAAACACACATCAAATGAGCAGATGAGTGAATATATGCTTATGTTATTCTTCTTTTCTCCTTTTAACTGCCAAAATTCCAGAGCTGAATTTAGTGTGCTGGTACAAAACTTAAATCAACCCAAGTGTTTTTGAATACCATTTATTGGCTTTCATATATTAATTTCCTGTTTTTACATTATATTTACTCCCCTACAGTGAGTACATACATTTTTCAAGTAGGAAATTATAAATGCTAAATACAAAAAATGGCATGTATGTAGGAGAAAAAAGAAAGAGGAAGACTATTTTCCCAAATCAAGCTTTAATTTGGTACATAGTGCTTATAAATATTTTTTGCACAGATGGTAGAATGAATGGGTCAGTGAAAACTAGAATGTATGATGATGAAATGATTATAATCTGAGAAACACACAAATACCTTGATTTTCAGAACATATATATCAGTAAGCTGGCCCTCAATCTCTTACAAAATCTAGAAAAGTTGCTTAGTTAAATGGTTTATGAGTACTCAGGATATAGTGTTGATGAATAAGTGGAGGAATAAGTCATTAAGAACACATCGTGTCTACCTGGGCACGGTGGACCACACCTGTTGTTCCAGCACTCTGGGAAGTAGAGGTAGGAGGATTACAAGTTTGAGGCTAGCCTGGGCAACTTAGCAAGACCTGTCTGAAAATATAAAATATAAAAAGGGCCGGGGCAGGTAACTTAATGTGAAGACGCTGGGTTCAATTCCCAGTACTAGAAAAAGAAAAAAGAAACAAGAGAAAGAAAGACAAGAAAAGGCAAGACAAAACACTATATACCTGACACTAGTTGACAATGAGCTTACTACACTGAATTCTTGAACATTCCATAAGCTTGGATTATCTAGACTTCAGAAAGGCATGAGGAGATGTTTCAAGGAACCTTTCACGATAAGATTCAGAAATATATACTAAATTAAGTAAGTTCATTTACCACCAGGAAATTGTACAGTGTTACAAAACTGAGAGTGGTCAAATAGTCAACCACTTGGCTTTGTCCTGTCAACATTTTCATATATCTGAGACAAAGAAATAAAACATATAAAGAAATGCACTGAGTGCATATTCTTTCAAATCACTTCTATCACTTAATTCTAATAACTCTTTGAGGAATGTGCTTTTATCTCCATTTTATAATGCAGAAACTACACATAAGAAAGTTAATGGAATTTGCTCAAGGCTATTATAGTGTCTAGCAGCATAGCCAGAATTTGAATCTTTGAGTAAATTCAAAGCTTATACATATACTTAATCATTATGCTGTCCTGCATTCTTTCAACATCCAACAAATAATACTGAGCCTTGTAATGAAAAATGATGTTATGTACACATACTGACTCCTCATGATGTATGTAATCATTATGTACTATAAACATGTAACATAAGACTAAAAAAGAATAAGATTAATATAACTTTTACCCTTGTAAAGCTTATATGGAACTTATATTCTAAGAAACTTATACTAGAAAATAATTTAAGTATGTGAAAGTAGTGGTTTATTATGAAAAACCCAAAGAAAGTACTGTGAAAGGGAATGATAATGGGGAAGTGTTCTCTAGAAAGATTTACCAGACCTTTCTGGAGAGAGGGTACTTAAACTGAGACCTCCAGCACAGCTGAGTCACTTTTCTTTCTGATGATTTCTATTTTCTCAAACTAGTGAGGATATCTGCAAGGGTAGTAAGGAGGGGGACGACCTATTTGATGAATGTGGAGCTGTATGAAAATGATTACCCACTGGGCAAAACAAACAAACAAACAAACAAACAAACAAACAGACAAAGCCCTACTCAGAGAACCCCAGCAGGCTTGCCCAGCACTGTTGGCTGCTCAGTCCTCAGTGTGATTTTCTACAGTGGTGTTCAACTGCAAGGGTATGGGAAGGTGAAGAAAGAGAGTGTAAGGGTGGGAATTCAAAATATCACAAGGAAATGATAATGATGGATCTCAAACCCTAAATAGGACAAAATAAAAATCAGAGACAGGAAAGGGCAGAGGGAGTGAGAAAGAGTAAGGGTCAATGGGTTGGAGGACACAGGGAAATTAAACAAAAGTTTATAAACACATTTTCTTTCAGTGGTTTTCTTCTGTAAAATAAAAACAAAAGAAGATACAGAAAAAAATCCCTTTAGCATTAATGATAATTAAATGAGTGGAGTGGTAGAAAGTGGTGGTCAGAAACAGATGTGTTAAATTAAAATACATGAGGTTCCCACTGATGACCACATGTAAGTGTGATAAATAAGAGGAGATGAAGAATTTCCTAGAGATGGACATGTCTAGGAACTAAGAAAATTGTCAAGAACGAGACAGGAGTAAAGATGATATGGACTTATGGGCTCATTTGTGAGTGATACCATTTGGGAAAGCTAATACAACAGAATCTGAACCCCCAAAGATCTTGTCAATCAACTGTATTAGTAGAGAATGGCAGAGATCTAGTTTAATTTTGACTCGTTAGAAAACAAGTAAAGTTTCAGTTGACTGCACGAGTCCAGTGGAAGGCAAAAATTAAACTACAGAATAGATTGTGGGTAGAACAAGACAAATCTCATCTGGAGCACCATGCTTAATCCTTGCAAATTTAGAAGAGCCTGCGTTTAGATACCCTATCTTATGAAGGAGAGTGGAAAGAACTAATTATACTTGGTAAGAAAAGGCAGGGAAAATACGGCAAATGAGAGTTATGGTTACATTGCTAACAGGCTGTACGGAAGAAGAGAAGTTAAACTTTCAGGTTACTTATAAAACTAGAACCAAAAAACAACAAAGTTGTGGAAGGTCTAGAAGAGGCACTGTAGCAAAGACCTTTCCAGCTTTTAGAGCAGCTAAAAAATTACTATCTCTTGAAGACTTCATCTTCCTGTCCTGGCAGTACTTAGGCAAAGGTCGAAGCAACATCGTTAAGCGTAGAATAGAAAAGAGGCTTGCATGGCTGCAATTGTATGGCTGAGTATACACCCAACACTCAACTCTATGATACAGTGAATCTCACATTTATGTGTTCCCTGAGCAAAATATTAATTTCTTATACTCCTCTTATATTTCCTACAGGGTTTTTCACGCAGTAATTATTTTGTTGTTGAATCCTCTCACATGGCAAGGTCATGGGACAAGAATTATGTAGCAGAGAAGCATAGGTAGGTAGGGTGATTTTGGGTAAGTTACAGAACTTCTGTGAACCAAAAATAATTTCTTTATATGTGAAATGGAACTTTTACTATTTACCTTGTGGAACTGTGACAAAGATTATGTGAGATAATGTATACAAGTGTGTATGAAATTAGCCCATGTACATACTGTCTAGCACTGTAATTAAGTAGGTGCACAATTAACAGTCATGATTATTGTGTGTTTTGTTTTTTTACAAAAGCAGTGGTGATAGTCTTACTCTTAGTTATTGATACTTTTTCAACAGATGGCCCTTGTTAAAAGTACCATGAACTTGGAAGACAATTCTAAGTGAAAAGCAGCTACCTTTCAGGGTGATGGAAGTGAAACGAGGGAAATGACCATGGTTTCATTAGGTACACCCTATTAAAATCACTCTGACTAAATCATCACAAGCTGGCTAGGGCAGCATGCTACAATCAATCAACAAACTTTACTGTGATTTATTTTTCAAATGGAAATTTTGCTTATCTCTCATTTTTAATTGAAAATAATTGGGGCTAAATCATACTTTTAGAGATAGACGTCAAAGGTCTCAAGTCACATAGGTCAGCCCTTCTATTTTTATAGATGAACAAAAAAGACCTAGAAATGCTATACCACTTGCCTAATATCACCTGTTCTTTGTATTTCCAGCATGACTGAGCCTCACTCTTAATTGCTCCACGTTTTATGACTGATATCTGACAGCATAAACAAAAAACAAATGGTTGTATTGAAAAGTATGGTTTTTTAAGAACAGCAACTGACACATTCAAATATACGTAGGTTTTGCTTTAAGGATTGGTAACTTCATACCTGCACAGCTTTCATAATAGCCATGTAGTAAATTTCTGTTGCTGACACTGTTGAGTACTTTATATGGGGATTGTTCAAAGACTACAGCCCCTCCTTCACTACGGGGACTGGGCAACCTAATTCCCCAGACTGATGCACTGAAATCAAAGCTTCTTCATTCCACACGTAGCCCTGTCTCATTCCTTCCTTAGGTGAGGTGTACAGAAACATATACATCAAACAGGAATTTCTTGGTGCTAATCATGTATCAAGGAAAAGAAAAGTGCATGAAAGAGCCTATTTAGGATTCTTTAAGTTGTTGCTGTGGCTACAGAATGAGTTAGCCAGGAGTAGATAAACTGACAGATGGTTTTAAAAAAATCTCTGCAGTGAACCCTTTATCTGTCAACCACAGAAAACTATCATTCTTTTCTATTACCCTAATGCTATCAAGTTCATAGAAACATAGGCTTCCGGAAAGCACACCAATTCTATTCCCCAATGAGTTAATAAAACATATAAGAAACAAGACTTCACTTTATTCCCTAATTCCAGACAAACAGAAACTTGTCCATTTCTTGGCAGTAATATTTGATGAATAGATCATTAAGCTTGTTAGGCACTAAAACTTCTGAGAGTGTCCATCCAGACTGACAGACAAATATTGGAGAGAATGTCAGAGAAGCCACTGTCTATATGTAATTTTTTATGACTGAAATAGCCAGTACTCATGAAAGAGAAGAAATGTACTATCAATCTAAATGGCATAGGTGATATGATTAGTAAAAATTTTTCAGAAACAACCATGAATATAAAAATTATTAACAATGACATAGTAGTTAAGGAAAACCTTTTGAAATCTTTCAATTTCAGGCAAGAAGAAAAAGCCAAACCCATGACAAAAATATATATACTAGATATTAAGATATTTCATTTTAGAAATGCCTTATTTTTAGAATTTGTTTCATTAGTTAACTCACATTTTGTAACACTAAACCAACTACTTGTGGCAACCAGAGTTTTTAAAATCTGTATATCCTAAAACAGAAGATAAGAAGCTATTAAGAAGGGCTGGGGATTTAGCTCAGCGGCAAAAGCGCCTGCCTTGCATGCGCAAGGTCGTGAGTTCGGTTCCCGGTACCGGAGAAAAACCAAAAAAAAAAAAAAAAGAAAAAAGAAGAAGCTATTAAGAGTGAATATTTGTACATAACTGTTCATGAGTATATGTCAACACATCGCAGAACAGGAAAGGATTCAGCAACAGAACACAAAGGTGCTAAGGCTCAGACTTAAATGCCCTGAGAAGGCAATCATTTCTTTTAATTCTTGGCTCTCATAATTAAGATGCCAAGAATATTTAAAGTACGAAAGATTAAGCAAAAGACTAAGGAGAACATCAATACAAGTAGAGTAGTAAGAAAGATCTAGTGTATGAGAAAAAAAGATTTGGTAAAACTTTCTAATGTTTTTTTGGGGGGCTGGCTTGTCAATATCATCTTTGTAAACTGTTCTTTTCCAACAGGAGTTTCATATAGACTGTATATTGACAACTGTATCTGAGTTAAATGTGTATTTCCTGAATAGCATTAATCAGATTAACAGGGAGGGAAAAATAGGATTTCCCCTCCCCTATCCCACTAATGCTGTGAATCAGATGTGATACATATACTATGAAGCAGTCATGATCTCAGGACTAGGTACTAGTATGGGAAGTATCCTATATTCGTACACCGGTGATTTTAAATGTTTTCAAAGGACATTTTAAAAAGGATAATCCATTTTTTAAAAGAGTGAAGAATGTATTACACACAGTTTAACCATCATCTACAGAGACTGTCTTGTTCTCAATCCTAAAAGGTCATCACCTTTTATCAACCTTTCCCCTTTTCCTTCCTTTTAGTACTATTAGGAAAGTATTCACAAGTGCACTCCTGGACAATGCTGAGCAGTAATTATGACTTGCTGACAAAGAGATATGAACAATTACTGAGCCCATTTTGAAACCCTACACTAATAAAGTCATTAGATGCTGCCCTTGCCATGATCCTTCTAAAAGCTTCTGAAGTTACAAGAACACACGGCATTGTTTGCAGGGACAATTGCTGCTGGCAGAACGCAAACCTTGAGTTAAACCATGCTGCAAATTGATCTTGACATTCTGTTAAGACCGCCACTAAAAATCAAAAGCAGAGGAGAAAAGGAGAAAATGAGTGGGTAGGATGTAATCATGGAACAGGAGGGGTTCCTCCTCACCTTCTCTCCTCCCTCTTCACAAAACAAACCAGGGAGAAAATGATAAACTCTCCTGGTGTTTTGGAACCTTTATTTTAAGGCATTAATTAAGCCCTTGACCTAGGATGTTTAGGATGGCAGTACACTTCCTTTAAAAGTACTGGAAAGAAAATGTTGCATTAAAGGAATAAAGAAGTTTTGGGGGAAATCTGGTATGAATGCTCTTTGGAAGTCATAGTACCCTGACCACAATGTGTTCATCTGTTTTATCAGCTACCTCTGCGGAATCCATATTTGCTCGTGGGGTAGCAGCTGGAAATTAGCACTTCTTGTGTCTCCATGCAGACCCCACACCTGGGCTGTATTTGCTGGATCGAATGGAAGTGTAGGGTTAGAGTAACATGGTCAGCTAGGCTTCAGGCAGCATGAACCACTGAGTAGCTTGCAATTAAGGGTAAGCCACTGTGAATATGGTTAATTACCGAGATGGAAAGTACAGATGAAGACAGCCTATTGATAATAATTGCTTTAAGTCAATTAACTCTTGCCAAAGATTAAGTAATGTGGAAAATTATTACCTGAACACTAAGACTAACAAGTACCTGTCACGGTAGCACAGGGCAGCACTGGAAGTTTGCAGTAACCTGAAATACTGCACCCAAGGGCACTAAGTTAAAAAGCTAGTATTTATAGGTAATAGAATTTCTATAAATATTGGTTCCATGATTACATCCTAACTGTGTACTGTGTTGAGAAAACTCAACACAGTACTCTACACATGTTATATGTGATCTGTGTAACCCAGGTGCTACCAGCAATTCCTAGGGAACTGTTTGCAGTTACTCTGAACACCACTTAGAAATACTGTACAATGCCTGAGTTAACACTTTGTAGTATATTACTGATGTGTGAAACATTTTCACCTCAGGAACTTACATATAGGCAATTTATTTTTCAGTATTCCTGACTGCCTGATTACTCACTTGACAGTCAAATTCAATGTTTGATTTTAAGTTTTTAGAATTAGATAATCTATACCAGGACCTATATTTGCTTTGTTGGCCCTCATGTTCAGAATACCAGATGTTCACTAATCCACTTACTACTGGCTAGTACTGTGATTTACTGTGTCACATATGTGACACAGAATTCCTTGGTAAGTAACTTCAGCCATGAACCCAGGCAGCATGGAGGGCACTTGTACCAATGTTCCCATACACCCAGTATGTGTCCAAATAACTTTAATAAAGCAAAATAAACACTTACTGTACTGGTGCTTGTATGGTATTACTTACAGTTTATTTGATGCTGCCCAACTGGAATGTGCTTAACAGCTCAGCACATCTCACCTAGCACTTTCGTTTCGTGGACATGTTTACTTTAATCAATGCTACTACCACTACAGAAGGTTCAGTACCATCCAGAATAGCCCAATTTGGGGGGCCAATTGCTGATGGGATATCACAGAGTCCTGGTGAAGAACCAACTGTGGAATCACTAGGACTTATGTAGGTGGAAATTCAAGTCCCTTTCCGATGGCCTGTGGATACATGGGACATACCAACATAGTCACGATGTTTTGGGTTCTACAGGGCCAGCAGAAAACAAGACATCCAAATAGACACTTTTACTTCATTTTACAAGGAGAATTAACACTTTAGTTTTATTAGTCTTACTGGTATTAGTGGCTACAGAGGAAGAAGACGACACAGTTGGAGAACTGTGGCAATATTTCCAGTGCTCTAGTTATTAACAAGCGGATTCTCTCTTATCATTTTTTAGTAAGCCTATCAGAAATTATTTATTACCAATACTTTTTAAAAGAAACTGTGTAACACAATGAGATTATAGACACAGCATCTCCTAGACATGACAACCTAACAGGCAGATACACAATAATCATACAATGTACTAAGTGCTATTACTACAAGCTAATACAGTATAGAGGTATGTGGAAACATATAGAAGGTGCATTTTAACAGAATGAAGCAAGGAAAGGATGGGAAATGGCAAGGCTTCTTTCAGTGTGATTTTTCTTGAATTTTAAGAAATTATCCTTTCACAGTTAAGACCTAATTCAGTAAGAATACAATGTACTGAAAATATTTTTATTGTACTAGTTAAATACACGATGGCTTTCCACATTCAAAAAAGATACCTGATCTCTGCTCAATGCCTACTTATAACCATGCCTGAATTGGGATGAATTATTAACAAAACTTTTTTGAATCTGTCCATCCCAGTTGATTGAGTTTAATCCTCGATCTGGTTCAGATCATACAGGATTACACTAGCTGGCCAACTCTTCTCTCTCTTCTTTCTTTCCTGTACAATTATCTCAACCGCTGACCCTTCATTCCAGATACTATGATGCTTTAAATACCACTATCCTTTTACGAAACACAGACAAATCTGAAACCTAACAGACTATGAATACTACTAATACAAAAATCTTCAAGTAGAGAAAAATTCTTATTTTACCTTTCTGTGCATCATTTCTTTCAAGTCCTTCTTTGACCCCTCAGGCACAGTAAGCCACTATGAAATTCACAACTAAAGAGCTTGTACACAGCTCTTATTATATATTAGCTGTCTGCCTGTCCTGTTTACTATACTATGAGTGTCTTCAGGGTTAGAATTGTGTCTTGTTCAACTTTATATGCCAAGTTTATTGCACCATTTCTGGTTCATATTAAATTTTCAGTAAGTATTTACTCAATGAATAAACATGAAGGAATAAATACTTAAGATATTTTTTAGTCACATCCAGCATTTTGTAGAAAATCCTTGTTTAGTGTTAGCTATCTCTTTTTACCTCTTTTATTTACAGATACAGCCTATTCTGTATCTATCAGGATCACTGGTCAAATGGTAATTTAAATTATGCCCTCTAGCAGCTTTTAAGATTTCCAGTGATTTTCTACATACTGCTCTAAGAAACAATGATCCTGAAGCCAGGTGTGGTGATGCACACCTGTGATCCCAGCACTTGGGAGGCTGAGGCAGGAGGATCACAGTGAGTTGGACATCAGACTGGGCTACACAGTGATTTCAAAGCCAGCCTAAAGTACACAGTGAGACATCATCTAAAAAAAAAATCTTGATATCTAACTAGACATGGCTATCAATAAGAATTTTCTAAGAAAGCAAGCCCATTTAAACATACATTTTAAGTATATCATTTTTGATGGAATTCGATACACATATTTATTGCCTAAATACTTACTGAGCTTCTTTCTCGTAGAAATTTTTTCTTGTTTTTTTTAATTGGTACATGTTTGCAGTACATAATTACATTCCTTGTGGGGAGTTGGCAGATGTATACAACACACCTTAATCTTTTTTTATCCCTTTCCCCTCCCTCTCAACCCCCATTAACATTTTTTCAACTGGAATTTTTTGAAATGTTTTGCTTAATGAGACAAAGTAACTAAGTCCTTCCAGAAGCTCACAATCCAGTTAGGGAGAAGACAGACACTAATCATTACTGCTAAAGTTCTATGTCTTCATAGTTTGAATTTTCCATGATTGTTCTAGAAATTTTATATAGACATGGGTTGGTCAATCTAAGTATTCAATTTAGAAAGAAAGTTATGAGCGTCATTTTAGAAGTTGAAAATCCAAATGATCAACATCACAGGAGCTATGACAGTCTATAGAAATTTTCTTTTCCTTGTTTTTGTCTGTTAGAGAAATCAGGATATTCAGTGTATTATAACCAAATGACACTCATATTCTAGAAACCTTTCCAATGCAGTCACTTAGTTCAGTATCTGTCACTCAGGAAAGATTCACAGTTACACTGCGATTAGGGGACTAATGTTTTTATAGGCTTAGTCATAATATTGCATAAGCAAACTATACTTTGTTTAGCAAGTTCCTTCCTGTTTTGAACACCAGTCTTCAGAGGAATAAGATCAGGTGGGAAACCTTGAAAACAACTAAAGAAGCATCAATGCCAAATAGCTCACAGGCCTGAGATTCTGTAGATTAATATGATTCATCTGAGCTAGGGAGACCAAAAGAACTAGCCACTAGTAATTTATTTCCAGACTATTACATCTGTTATAAAGAAATCATAGTTCAGAGAAAAGCCCTAGCAGCAATCTTACTTCTGATGCCTAGAAATCTCTTCTGTATTTCACATATTAATATGTCCCATTCCAGTTCTCTAGTAATTTTCAAATGCAGCATAACAACTTTTGGTATGTAGGTTGCTGATAATAAATATTTGTGCAAGCAGGCTTCTACTGAATTGAAAATGAAAATTTGAGGTTTTGTTAGTCAAAGTCAAAAGCATCAAATGAATGATGCAATCAGTGTTCATGATAAACACAGTTGGATAAATGTGGCATAAAAATCCAAGATCAGCAGGAAAATCAATCAGACAATTTTATTTAAATGAATCTACGATAGGTGATAACAAAATTGTGGCTAAGCTAAATCCTTTTTTGGAGGAAATGCACCAGCCTAATTAAGTAATTCTCTTACAGTTTTACATACCAAATGGAACCCACTGTTACTCTCTTTTGGGACTATACCATTCTATTAATTTTTATTCTAGTAATTTTTATCTTTTGTAAAATAAGTATTTTTTATTTGCCTTAACAATGATGCGACTGTACATTAAAACTAACTACATTTTATTACTTTAATATAAAGTGGTACATAAGTTAAAACAGTTTTACGTTTTTAATATGAATGGAATTAGATTTTGAATGCCAATTATCTTAAATTCAAGAAATCTTTCCATTATCTTTCTTTGCAATGTCCCATTTTTAGTTACCGGGTTTGTTAAACTGAATTCCTAGATGTTTCTATTTCGTCTTTAATGTCTTTTTATTTTCATGACATCTAATAATGGGATATGTTTTTAAAGCGTAGACTGAAATATCCTATCATACTTCATAGTCAGCTCTGCACCTCATTGAAAAATAGCTCTAAAGCCTTAAACAAGGGCTTTATTTAGTGTTTTTAAAAAAGTGTCATAAGGAGTTAATAGGACACAGCTGTACTGGCTCTTTCTAATAAGCAGCTTCTGTCGCTTTGGTCACCACAGGTGTCTCTGTAACCTGCAAACTCTTATTACTAGTGTATCAAAGTTGTGGTACTTAACAGACTTCTTTAGTAAAACATAACAAAGCAATTACATGGCTGTTGATTGCCAGTCATAAAAAAACCCCTCAAACACTGTTTTTCAAAAGAAACTACACTGCAATTTTTTGTCATTGTAAAATAAAAGGAACTAAGGAATTAAATGGAGGATAGAACAAAATAACAGCAGGTAGCCTGCTGAACTTAGCCACTACAGATGGTTTAGAAATAGTGTTTCCTTCTCCATCAAGTTGTGGATAAAAGGAAAGGAGGAGATTCCTCACTGCCAGTGAATGGCAAAAGATTTAGCCAAGTCTCCCGTCTATATATTTTGCCTCATGAAAGACCTTCGATGCTGCATTTCTATCTGTTTTTGGCACTGCTTTCATCACCTTTAACTGAGTGTGAATAATAACCTGATTTAATTTAAACAAATACAGGTGCTAAAGGTTCTTTATTTATGTATAACAGGGAACATTTCCAAGGCAGAACGAAGTCATCCTAGGAAATTTCCTAACCATTTGCTTAAAGAAATGAAGTATTAGATGAAGAAATTGCTTCAACATTCTTTTGCCTCACATTTAGGGGAAGAATCATCTTTCTATTCGGATTCAGACTGCATAAAACAAAGTCTGAATAATGATCAAATATTCAGGGAGCCACAGAAAAAGTAAAAGGTAAATCAGATGATTTCTAATTCTTCTATAATTGCTTAAATTACATAAGTACAATAGGATTCCCTGAAATGAATTAATTTAATCTCCCTGTTTATAGGCCAGTAGCCTATGATTATGACTGTGTTAACACACCCAAAGTAGCATCATAGAATGTTATGGCTACTTGTGTAATTATGCACAATGAAAATATATTGCAGATGGGAAACTCAAGTAGGAAAAATACAAAAGAATAACTCATCACTCACAGATATGATGATTAATCAACTAAAACATACTGAAAGCAGGAAAGAAATTTTTTTTTCCTATTGAGAATATGGATGCATTGCTGGCTGTGTGCGAAAGAATGTGTGCAATAAAGCGACTACATCAATTAGCATATGCTAGAGTTAAGCTATTGCCACGCCACTGGATGGATGCACGATGTCCTGCCTTCTTCACTGATGTTTATTAAAAAAATAAGCTTACTACTAGCATTATATATTAATTTGCTTTGCCTTTTATGAACATCATAAAAACAATTTTTTAAATAAAACCTACAACATACTAGAAATAGACCACACCTTACTGCAAAAAAAGATGAACAAAATGATGTATTTTTGTTTTCAGGTGATTTCTGAATTTAAGCAGCGTCTGGCTTAAATTAATGTATATTTTCACAATTGTAAATAACTGCATGTGTCAGTTATAACAAGTAGCTTTTATGTAACAAAATACAATGGAAGAGAATTTAATGCCAAGGATGAAAAATATTTATGATAACAAGAAGCCAAACACAATGATGACTTTTTAACTTTGTGAACAGAAGTCCAACTTTTAATTTGTGAACAAAAATATTACCTTGCTCTGTTGGCGTCCTTTGTCAGATCCCAAGCCCAGGTTATAAAATTTTGACTCAGATAAGAAACAATGGATTCAGCACAAAGCATTTGTGAGCAGAACACGTTGGTTAGTACACTTTCATCGTGATGGAGGTAGATAGCAAGAAGCTTTCTCTGAAAAGATGAGAAAACATGGATCAATTAGAATATCCACTAATGTAAGACTTCTTGAATTTTGTATTGGCATAATCAGTGTATACGAATAACAAATACAACAAATGCTACTCCCTAAGAATACCACACATTTGGAGTTCCTAAACCATCTACTAGTAGGAATGAATTTTGCCTCCTTATACTCTAAAGAGGCAGGATGATTATAATTAGTTTTACAGACTGCCACCCCATCTCATTTCTGTTAACATGTACAAGCCTATTATTCTGAAAAGAAATGATAATAAAATTACATTTTCTTTACGTGGATTTACCATTCTTTACATTTAATGCAAGCTTTTGTGTTATGAAAAATATTAGCCCTGAACTATTCAACTATACAGAAAGAAAAAATACTCACTAAGACTGGATGGCCAAATCCCTTTTATATATTTTTAATGTTTTTAATCAGACACTGAATAGTGTATTGTATTTGAAAGGAAAAGTTATGAAAGTTTGGTTTAGTTCCACAGCTAATTTCAAAGTCCTTAACATTAAAGTCCTTATTTATGAGCATATAATATTTAATGTCCTTTTGAAAAAGATAGAAGAATTACCAGTTCATGTGAATTCCTTATAGTTTGTTTCAGAAAATGTCTAATGTGGTTTCTCAATGGAAAATTATTCTTTCCTTTTTCCCATGGTGAAAATTTGCTTTAAAGAACTGACATCTGCTCTCCTTAAAAGTGTCCTCTATTGTGGTTGGATAGTCAATAAAATAACTGAAATAAAAAACTAAAATTGGACATGATAGTTTGCAGCATGTGGGCTTTAATGATCATAATGAAAGACCTAAATTCTTGTTGACTAACTTCTTGCTGCTACATTATAGAAGAGCCGAGTTTAAGAATGGTCACACTTACCAGGAAAAGGAAAGGTAAAATTTTATGGCCAAACAACATACAAACCAATCTGTGAAGTTCTGTCAAAGGAAAATTTCAAGGAAGCTTTAGGATCTTTTCCTTCATGTTAAATAAAGATGTGATGATAGTAAATGAAAATTTACTATGTGGGATCTTAAACAAAAGACACTTACAGAGAAATACAAGGCTCATGCTAATGAAAGGCTTTAAGTTTGACGCTTGTAACTATCCTGATCAAGAATTCCAATTATAATAACAGAAAAGTAATCATTAAATAGATGATCAGAAGTAGACAGGTATATTTGGACACCAAAAGCATCTATTATGATAGGATATGCTCTTAGTTATTTTTGCAACTATTATCTATATATATTCTCTGGAATAAACCTGTAAAATACTACTCATTCCAATATGAGGAAACTGACTTGTCCTAAATTCTACAGCTAATTTCTAAATACAACTGGGACTGAAACCTAAATTGTCTGAATCTAAGTCTAGTGTTCTTTCTCTGATACGACAGTGTTAGTGGGGAAATCAACCACACTGTAGTCAAGGCATGTGAGAGCTTTCACACAACAGATGCCAGACTGCTTATAACATCAGTGCTTCTGAGCCTCAGAGACAGCATGTAATGGGAATAAGGACAGGACTCCTGTATATAAATAGTTCATCTGATCCCACCCCGCTTCTGCGTGTTAATTCATTCATTCATTTATTCAACAAGCATTTGTTGAAATACTCATTGTGTCAGGCCCAGCAGGAAGCACAGGCGATAAAATAGTGAACAAGAACGACTCAGGGTTCCTTCATTTATGTTGATGTCTGCAGATAACAGTAGTTCGGTTTCTAGGAAGTTAGTAATCAGATACATTGTTGGAGAGACACTTATCTAGTAAATTTGACTTATCCTTTAAGGCTCAGAGCAAATGCCTTTATGAAACCTTCCCTGATTCCCTCAGGCGGAGTTAAGAGCTTCCTTTCCAGGGCCTCCTGCTCTTCCTATTAGTATTATAATTATTTACCAGTTTCCCCTCTAGACTAAGTCTCTTAAGGGCCAGGACTGGGCCTCTTTCAGTTTTCTTTGCATCCTTAAACTAGCAGAGATTTCAGTCTGTTTCATGAAGGAAATGTGAATGCTGATATTAATTACAGTTCCCCACCTCCCCAGGCACAAAATGGCCATGACAATGTTTTGAAAATCAGTTTTAGTAAATGAATCATGAATCTGTTGCTTTAGGGAAAGGACGGCGAACCTGGCAGCACTAACAAATTCAGAGCTCCTCTTCTTAGGAGCTCACTAGCTGAATAGACAGAGGGATGTCAACCTCTAATTCTGCTCTATCGTATCTCAGCAACTACATTTAATGAGACACTGGGAACAAGAGAGCCATCCACTTTTAAATCAGCATATTTCTAACCAAACAATAGCAATGGCTAGATCTTTAAAATGCCTATTTTTCTCAAGAACACTGCAATAGAACATTTAGACTTTGGGAAAGAGATTAGTGATTTACATCACTATCTCACTGATTTAATTTAAATGCTCTTCCAAACCAAACACACATGTGCCCAAGAGACTACTAAGAAACCCAACATGCAGAGTTCCCTATAAGTGCAGCCGACAGTGTTGACTGAAACTAAACTTGGAAATCCAGGGCACTAATGCACAATATCAAGCAATAAAACAGCATCTCTTTGGCAATATTTAATTTTAAAAAGAAGAAAGATGCAGGCGAAGATCAGGCACTGTCTGTTTTCGCGGATCAACCATTCTGCATTTCAAAGCATTGGTCCCTGCAATATCCAGGTTACTGTGCTAGAATCTCGACTATTATATCGCAGTTGTGAGAGGGAGGGCAAAGATGTGTTTACTCAGTGATTAGGCCCTTAGAATAAGCCTCTAGCTCCTAGAGAGACAGCTCACCACTTATTCATTTGGGCCAATTCACAAAGCCTAGGAAGATTAAACATCCATGCTGAGAAGACAAGCGAATGCAGACGGTGAAAAAGAAATAAAAATTCTTTAAAAACTCTGAGATGACTTCATTATTTTTCCACAAGGAAACTTTAGGAAAGTGTTTAGTTAGAGAAAAACCCACATTGACCTCTCTCTAAACCCTTAATCTTTCCTTTGTGGTGGCACTGCTTTGTGGTAAGCGACCGGCTCGCCTTGCCCCTCTTTTCACTGGAAGCTGAGAGAAAAAAGCCTCTGGAGAAACAGTTTTCGTTCCAGGGACACAAACCCCTGACACTGTTAAACATCAGATGCCAGGAAAACACACTTAAAAAAATTCCCACTTTAAGCTCCAAACCGAATGTGAGAAAGAAGATGACAAGGAGAGTACCAGAGGAGGATCTTTAGGCTGGGTGTACTCCCACAGTAGCCTTCAAAAGGGAAACCTAAACGAATCTTGCCCCTGTAACAGAATAAGCTTTCAACAAAAATGTTTTCGTCTATTATGATAAAGTTTTCAAAATATAAAGACAACAATATGCAAATACCACTAAATCTGGGCTACAAAAATCTGATTAAGTGACAGGCACAGGTAAATGGCTCCACACTCAGATCTCTGATTATCTTACTGAGCTCAATTAAGCACAGGAAAAAACAGTAAGAACTGAGTTCCGCATATCGCCAGATTGGGAGAGTTGAAATGGCAAAGTAATCAGAAAACTGCTACTGTAAAGAAAGGGCACCTACTACACAGAAAAAACAGGACAAAAATGTTTTATTTTCTATTACTATAACCAGTTTTTCCTTTGATCCAGTAATAATTTTAATTCAATAATATTTACCGAGTGTCATGTGTTAGGCATTAAGAATATAAGTATGAATAAAACAAAGTTTCCTAGCTCTGAAAGAATAGTGGGGTGAGTATGTGGGGAACTAAACATGTAACTGTAGCACTATATAACAAGTTATGCTACCAGGACACTAAAAAGATTCTATTTTATTTGTCCTTTCTATTTTGGCAAAGAGAGTTATGTCTGGTAGACCACAAAGGCAAGCAACCCAGCTTCATTACCCTCAGACTCCCTCTCCGTGATGTAGGTGTTAGTAACACCGTGTAACTATGAAAGAAAATCTCCAAGCTTTAAAGTAACCGAAAGCTCTGTTCTAAACCCAATTCTGCCACCAAACAGCTGTGTGACTGTGGAGCAAGATGGTATGTAAGAACTGTAGACAAAATAACCTATTTACTATGTCAGGCCCACAGTAGGTATAGTGAATAAAAGGTAGCTGTTAAGATGAAGATTTGGAACTATCCATGCAAAATAAAGGGTTTTCAAAGCAATTCCAAGACAAATGATAGCCATGAAAATGTATTAAAGAGTAAGCAGTGCCTTTATTTTCTCTATTGGCAATAGTATCTGGGATGCTTACTGTGCTTTCAGTGCCTTACTAATCTTTACATTCAAATCCAGAAGGTAAAGTACTAAACTGATGCTTAGGAAATGCCCAGCTGTGTGACTTGGCCTTGAGTTATGGTACTTAAACACTCAGTATCACATAATCATAGAACATCAGAACAGGAAGAAAGAAACTGTACCTCAAAGTAAGCCAGGCATAGGGTAGACACTCAGCAAGTATTTGCTGATGGACTAAAAGGAAGTGTTTCTTTTTGAGCACAAGAAAATTCATAACTTTTGTGTTCAATGATTTTAAAGTTGATATGACAATTTCTTAAAATGGTAGCTTGCAATTTTTTTCAGTGTAAGAAATAAGTTATATAATGATTTCCTTTGTGCAATTTGGGGCCTGACTTTATTTCTCTCCTTCCTGTTTTGATCCTTTTTTCTTCATTCTTATCATCACTATAATAATAAAAATTGTTACTACTATTATTCTTTTGTTTTGCTTTTAAATTTGGGGATGGTTTATCAGTACAAACAACTGATACACTGAAAAACAAATACCATTTTCTTTACCTAGATTTAGCAATTATTAACATTTTGGCACATGTGCTTTATCATTCTTTTTATACTTTTTTCCCTGAAACATTTGAAACATCTAAAACTTCCACCATAAATACTTCAATGTCAGTTTCCTTCTAATAGTACATTTCCATATATAACCGCTGTCTTTATCATACCCAAGGCATTTAATATGGCCACAAAAGCATTATCTAATATAGAATCCATATTCAAATTTTCCCCGTAATGCCCAAATGGTTTTTGTAGCTGTTTTACTATTTTCAATGGAACATCTACTTTGGATCATTCTAGTACACTGCCCACTTCCACAGTGCTATTCATGTAGATGCTCATAGGTCCAGTGTAGCACCCAACCACAACTCTAAATAAGTGGATGGTGAGAATAGAGGGAGGGCAGCATGAAGCCATACAGATTCAAATTCCTGCTCTGGCACCTCCCAGGTGTTTGGACCTTGGTAAAATCATTTCCCCTTTCTGTGCCTGGATGCCATACAGTTGTGGAGATCAAAGTCTAACACCACCCAGATGGGAATGGTGGGGAGATAAGGCTAGCAAATAGTGGTCATGAGTTCTATAACAGAGATGATTCAATGTTCTAGTCATAAATACCAGATGGGCTGATGTTTGCATCACCTCACTGTAAAGGTGATACTTGAACTGAATTTTAAAAGTAGGACAGAACAATTGACTTCTCTATGATTTAATTTTAAATTTAGGTGATAGTAATATAGAAGAAATATAACTCCCATCCTGCCAGATGTCAGATTTGCTGACTTTGTGCCTCCTGAAATAGAAGAAAGAGTTCCAAGCAACAATGGAAATTAAGAAAGATTTATTGAGCAATAGCTCCTAAGAGACAGGCAGGGTCCAGGAAGCTTCTGAGAGACAGGAGGGGTTGCCACTGAGGCCCTTTCTCTAAGAATGTTTTATAGAGCAAAATCACAAGATGGGTACAAAAGCACAAGGTGAGTACAGCATGGGTCAAACTATAATCAACCAATAAGATTACCAGAAGAGCTGCTTCGCCAATATTCATCCAATAGGGAAGCAGGTCATGTAGCAAGGATACATGGAAAGAACAAAGGCATATTTAGGAAGATAAGGGTCCAGATGAGCTGGTCACCTACCCACTTGGGTGACTGCAGTCTATCTGGACTTTATTGGACCAGGTGCTACCTATTATAGTATAATCTCAAGCTTACCCTTTGGGGAGGCATGTAGGCCTGGTCATTACATCTTAATCTTGAGGCCTTGCCTTCAAAGGATGCCGATATGACTTCACTATAGTTGTGATGTGTTTTCATCTTCTGCATTGATTCCCTCAAGGACCTAGTTTTGTCTATTCATTTATATCTAACTTAGGTGCCTATAGTAAAGCAGAGTGGCAAAGTAAAAAGTTTGGAGGCTCACTTTGCCAGGGAGGCACAACCTGCCCAGAGAACTCAAAATATTTTTAAAGAATAAACATGGGTAGGTTTTATGGTGAAAAGAAACACAACATTTTGCCTTGTTTGGTTCCCAAAGATGATTCTGAGATCAACAGGCAGCAAATTAAACTGGAGAGGGCCCAAAAGGAAATAGCCAGCTACTAAGGATGAGGACACCTTTCTCCTCTCATTTCCTGAAAGAGATATTGGGATAGCATTCTGAAATCTTGGGAACACAGATGTCTTTGAATTTCACATAGTGAAAAGTCTCATATGGAAGTTAGAGGGTTTAATAAGAAAAAGTCTAAAGTAAAATCAAACTCTCTTCATAAAATGAGATGGTAATGTTCAAGATATATCTTGATCAGTTTTTATTTCTAAGATCCTAATAATATTCAGGCTATAAAATCTATCTTTGAGGAAGGCCAACAAGTGATAAAGTTTTTTTGAATGAAGAAAGTAGACGCTGAAATGACTGGCTTTTACAGCCAATTGTAGAAAAATAATTACGCTTCTGGGAGAGATTAGGAGAGGGAGTGCGGAGGCAAAGAAATAGCCAGTTTCAGCCCATATCAAAGAACTTGTCTCATTGATTTTTCAGGTGAACACTGAGGAACGGTACTGAAGACTAGAAAAGCAGCCTCTTAAAAGTGCAGGAGGCTGAACTGCGGACATCTTCAGGAAGCCTGGTGAGTCTGGGCTCTGCCTCCCTGACCAGCCTGCAAGGCAGGCAAAACCTCGGGCACCATCTGGGGCCTCGGTGGCTACCCGCCACACCCATAGTGTCTGCCTGGGCTGGGCTAAGCCCCGGACGTCTTCAGGAAGCCCTGTGATTCTGGGCCCTGCCTCCCTGACCAGCGTGGAAGTCAGGCGAAACCTCAGGCACCCTCTGGGGCCTCCATGGCTACCTGCCACACTCCTAGTGTGTTGCCCCAGGCTGGCTAAACCCCGGACATCTCTGGGAAGCCTGGTGAGTCTGGGCTCTGCCTCCCTGACCAGCGAGGCAGGCGAAACCTCGGGCACCCTCTGGGGCCTGCGTGGCTACTCGCCACACCCACAGTGTGTCCACCCAGGCTGGGCTGCCACCACTCACCAGCACAGGAGCTACACTGAGCACGGGGTGTGTGTGTGTGTGGGGGGGGGGTGTCATCTTCAGACTCTTGCCCTGCCACTCACACGTAATCAGCACAGTGAGACTGCATTATAAGGAGTCTCTGGTTCTTCAAAAATGACAAAACGAAGGAGCAAAGTGCAATCCCAGACTTCCACACCACCCAAAACACGTCTAGGAGGCATCAATACAGAAGAGCATAGAAGTCATACACCTGAAATTTCTGAAATGATAGCAACTGAAGTAAAGAAACAACTCTTATCAGGCCATAGAAGACATCAGATCAGAAATAATGTCTCAGGTAAGAAAAGAAATAACAATAATGAAAGGGATTTTCAGCATATCTAAAGATGACACAGACAAGAAAATAGAAGAACATAGACAACTGAATGAAACCTTCAGGGAACAATACAGAAAAGAGCTAGAAGATATGAAACAGATGCAAACAGATATCCAGGAACTTAAAAATTCCACTGAAAGCTGTCAAAACCGCCTGAATGAAGAAGCTGAAGATAGACTTTCAGACCTTGAAGACAGCATTGCCACCAATAAACATGAAAGGAGGGAATCTCTTAAAAACAACACAGAACCAGGAAATAACAATTCAACAACTGCAAGATGAAGCAAAGAGAAAAAATGTCAGATTAATAGGTATTAATGAAACGGCAGATGTTGACATAAATGACATAAGAAGACTATTTGCAGAAATAATAGCAGAAAATTACCCAGGCATGGTAAAAGAATCGGACATCCACATAAGTTAAGCATATAGAACTCCAGTTAATCATAACCAAAATAAATCTACACCCAGACATACAGTGATCGAGATTCTGGAAACTCAACAAAAGCTCAGAATATTAAAAGCTGTTAGAGAAAAGAAACAGATCACCTATAAAGGAAAGCCTATCAGAATCACAGCAGACTTCTCAAAACAAACCATCAAGGCAAGAAGATCTTGGAGTGAAGTACTTCAGGTACTGAAAGAAAACAACTTCCAACCCAGATTAATGTACCCCTGCAAAGCTATCTTTCAAATTTAATGGAGAAATAAAATATTTTCATAATAAAGAACAACTGAAGAAATTCACGAGTGCCAAACCAATCCTACAAAGAGTACTCAAAGATATACTAAAAAGAGATAAAACAGAAAGCAACTTCAAGAATAACAGAAAGGAACCAACAAGCAGAGCAAGCAATTAGAGGGGAAAAAGGATGATCCAACAGCAGGAAAACAGCATGATGAAGATAAGCCAATACATATCCATTATAACCATCAATGTAAATGGTCTCAATACACCAACAAAAACAAGCAGACTTGCACAGTGGATTAGGAAACAAAACCCAACTATATACTGTATACAAGAAACACATTTAACTCAAAAGAAAATTCAAAGACTGAAAATTAAAGTATGGAAAACAATACTCCATGTGACAAGAACCCAGAAAAAAGTGGGTATGGCTATTCTGCTTGCAGACAATGTGAATTTCAAACCAAGAACAATCAAGAGATAAAGAAGGTCACTACATACTTGTGAAGGGGAAGTTTCAAGAGGAAGAGATAACTATCATAAATATCATGCACCAAACATAAGAGAATCCACCTATATAAGATAAATGCTAACAGACATGAAAAATGAAATAAGTTGCAACACAATCATAACAGGAGATGTTAACACACCACTGTCACAAAGAGATAGATCAACTACACAAAAAATTGGGAAAGAAATAATAGAACTTAACCAAACTTGTGAACATATGGACTTAGTAGACCTTTACAGAGTGTTGCACCCAACATCAGAATACACATTCCTCTCAGCCGCACATGGGACATCCTCTAAAACAGACCATATACTAGTACATTGAACATGTTTAAATAACTGCAAAGGAATTGAAATTATTCCATGTATACTGTCAGACCATAGTGCAATGAAATTGGAAATTAATGACAAAAGAAAACACAAAAACTCCATAAACAGTTGGAAATTAAATAACATCCTCCTGAACAACCAATGGGTCACAGATGAAATCAAAGTAGAGATTAAACACTATTTACAAACAAATGAAAATGGAGATAACAACCTATAGGAACCTGTGGGATGCAATGAAAGTAGTCCTCAGAGGGAAATTTATAGTGGTGAACTCCCACCTCAGGAAAATAGAACAAGCACAAATAAACAATCTTATGCTGCACCTCAAGTGCCTAGAAAAAGTAGAGCAAGTCAAACCCAGAGCCCAAAGAAGGCAGGAAATTATAAAGCTCAGAGCAGAAATTAATGCAATGGAGACTACAAAAACAATACAAAGAATTAATGAATCAAAGAGTTGGTTCTTTGAAAGAATAAAGAAAATAGATAAACCCCTAGCCAATCTTATCAAAAAAAGGAAAGAAAAAACTGAAATACATGCAATAATGAAGGAATGAAAGGGGTGAAATCACTACAGATCCTGAAGAAATTCAGGAGATCATCAATACCTACTTTGAAAATCTTTACTCTCATAGAATGGAAAACAGAGGAAATGAACAGATTTCTAGATACGTATGAATTACCAAAGCTGAAGGAAGAAGATATAAAAATCCTGAATAACTCAGTATCAGCTAGTGAAATTGAGAATGTAATTAAAAACTTGCCAATGAAGAAAAGCCTGGGTCCTGATGGATTCACAGCTGAATTCTACAAGCAATTTAGGGAAGAGTTAACACCAATACTTCTCAAACTCTTTAATGAAATTGAAAGGGGAGGAATTCTCTCCAACTCATTCCTGGAGGCAAGTATTATTCTGATACCAAAACCAGAGAAAGACCCAACCAAAAAAGAGAACTACAGACCAATCTCTCTAATGAATATATATGCAAAAATTCTCAATAAAATACTAGCAAACAGAATACAACAAGTCATCAAGAAGATTATACACCACAACCAAGTGGGATTCATACCAGCATTGGAGGGATGGTTCAATATACACAAATCAGTTAATGTAATACACCATGTCAATAGAGCCAAGGACAAAAATCACATGATCATCTCCATTGATGCAGAAGAAGCCTTTGATAAAGTCCAACATTCATTCATGATGAAAACCCCACAGAAAATAGGAATAAATGGCCTATACCTCAAGCTGATCAAAGCCATCTATGAAAACCATCAGCTAACATCATACTAAATGGTCAAAAATTGAAAGCTTTCACTTTAAAATCAGGAACAAGACAAGGACGTCCACTGTCACCACTCCTATTCAATATAGTTCTGGAACTATTAGCTAGAGCAATTAGACAAGAGAGAGAAATAAAAGGAATAAAGATAGGAAAGGAAGAAGTGAAATTATTATTTGCAGATGACATGATACTCTACATAGAAGACCCCAAAAACTCCACCAAAAAGCTCATGGATTTCATAACCAAATTCAGTAGCATAGCTGGATACAAAGTTAACATTCAAGAATCAATAGCATTCCTGTACACAAGGAACAAACAGACTGAGAGAAAAATTAGGGAAACCACACCTTTCACAATAGCATCTAAAAAGATGAAATACTTAGGAATCAATCTAACAAAAGAAGTAAAAGATCTACAAAGTTAAAATTATAGTGTTCTGAGGAGAGAGATCAAAGAGGATATCAGAAAATGGAAAGGAAGAACCAACATTGTGAAAATGGCCATACTTCCAAAATTGTTATACAGATTCAAAGCAATCCCAATTCAAATACCATCAGTATACCTCACAGATCTAGAGAAAACATTCCTAAAGTTCATCTGGAACCAGAAGAGGCCTAGAATAGCAAAAGCGATCTTGGGAAACAAAGGGAAGGCAGGAGGCATCGCAATTCCTGACTTAAAATTATATTACAAAGCTACTGTGATAAAATCAGCATGGTACTGGCACAAAAACAAAACTGAAGATCAATGGAACAGATTTGAAGATACAGATACAAGTACTCAGTCACGTCATCTTTGACACACTCAATGACGTTATCTTTGACAAAGGGGCCAAACATGTTCAATGGAAGGAAGATAGCCTCTTCAATAAATGGTTCTGGAAAAACTGGCTTTCCTCATGCCAAAGACTAAAACTAGACCCATGCCTTTCACCATGCACTAAATTAAAGTCAAAATGGATCAAAGATCTAAATATTAAAACAGAAATACTAAATTTATTGGAAGAGAAAGTAGGTAAAAATCTTGACGACATTAGGGTAGGCAGAGAGTTCATGAACAAAAACCAAACTGCACGGGAAATACTTCAAAGAATCAACAGCTGGGATCTCATCTTATTAAAATTTTTTGCATATCTAAAGAAATCATCAATAAAGTAAAAAGAAAACCCACGAATTGGGAAAAAATTTTAGCCAACTGCCCCTCAGACAAAGGACTTATATGTAGGACATATAAAGAATTAAAACAAAAATCACACCTCCCAAATTCGAAGACCCAACCCAAAAGTGGGCATCTGAGATGATTACACACTTCTCTAAGGAAGAGATACTAATGGCAAATAAATACATGAGAAAATGTTCAGCATCATTAGTCATTCAAGAAATGCAAATTAAAACAACACTGAGATTCCATCTCACCCCTGAAAGAATGGCTATCATCAAGAGATCAACCAATAACAAATACTGGAGAGGCTGTGGGTAGAAAGGAACTCTACTCCACTGCTGCTAGCAGTGTAGACTGTGGAAATCAGTGTAGAGATTCCTCACAAAACTAGGATTGGAAGTCCCATTTAACCCAGCTATTCCCCTTCTGGATATTTTCCCAGAAGAATTAAAGACATCATACCACAGTGATACATGTGTACCCATGTTCATAGCAACACAATTTGTTATAGCTAAATCTTGGAAACAAGCCAGATGCCCACCCACTGAGGAATAGATAAAAAAGTCCTGGTATTTTCATACAATGGAGTATTACTCAGCTATTAAAAAAGATAAACTTGACGCTTTTGTAGGTAAATGGATGCAACTAGAGACCATACTCATAAGTGAAATAAATCGGAACCACAGGTGTAAACATCATATTGTCTCCTTGGTGTAGGAACCTGAAAGACTTGGTAAAACTCAAAACGTACAACAGATGATAGGAAAGGGAAAGAAACTGCTCAAAGGAACGAACGACTGGGATAAACAAATGAAGAAAAAGCAAAGAAGGAAGGCAAAACATAAATATATATATGAATAGTTGTGATGACTGTTGCTCATGCTGTCTGATGGTGTATTGAAATGAACAGTTAATGTTCACTATTTTTTATTTTCTGATCGACTTTGCATGCTTGTATCTGGTGGTCTGAGCAACTGACTTGAAGGTAACAATATGCAATGGAATTACGATGGTGAACTCCTGTGATTTTGTCTAGTGAAACTCTGTATTATCGCTAATGTTTTATTGAACAATTACTTTTCTTATTCTCTTTAATGGTTTGAGCAATCTTTCATTCTTACCTCCGATAATCTGAGAAATGTATTTGAGGATAGCGATATGCAATGTAACAACCACTGTTGATTTGTATTAATTTGTCTTGAGACCTTGTATCACTTTGAATGTTTTTGCTTTGATTTGTTTTTGTTCGTGATACTGGTATGCTTCTAATGTTCTATTTGTTTGTTTCTTTATTTCTCATGTACTACTCTCTTTACAATAAAATTTTTTTAAAAACTGCAGAAAACAGGCTGGAGATGTAGCTCAGTGGGAAAGCACATGGTAAGCACACCTAAGGCCTGGAATTGGATCCCTAGTACTACTACACACACACAAAAAAAAAGTGCAGGAAGGATTTTTTCTCATCCTTTGTTACTCTCCTCTGAGAGGGACAGATAATACTATCAGGCCTGTTAAGCAGGCAGAATAACATGAGTGTGAATGCGAGGTGCATAGTTTGAAAGGCAGCAGTAAATGAACACTCTCCTCCCCAACCTGTAGGCCATCGAGGAAAAGAAAAGGAACTCATAGTTCTTTCTACATTCTAAGGAATGAGGGAGCCACAGCAATAAAGAACTGAAGATAAATTAATCCCATTACAATGTACTAATGCCTTCTTGCCGAAAAACACAGGAATTACAATGATCTGTAGGTACACACATTCAGTATCTCTTCCAGTGTTACCTAGCAAACAGATTTCAAAATAAAGTATTTTAAATTCTAAAAACAAACTGAATTTAAGCAGATAGAACTGCAATATTTAAACCTTTATTTACTCTAGGTGTGAGACTGTTTGTCCCTAAATATTTTTCAGTTCTTCCATAGTGAGAAAAACCTCTCATTTTTTAAATGGGATCAATGGTTGACAACTAACATTTCTTTTCTCAAATTTCCTGAAAATCAAATGTGGCTCTGTAACTAAGTTCTAGACAATTTAAGTAGCAGTGTTGGCTAGGCTTCTAGTGGTCATCCTAACTCATGACATAAGCCAATCTTGCCAGTGAAACATGACAGAACGAATCTGGGTCTCTGACTCTGTTATGTGCCATACTAAGGCCTGGACAGTTGACCTCAAGATTTCATGAGAGGAAGAGAAAAATTAACAACTTTTTTGTTCAAGCCATTATTTTAATATTATTGTTTTAAAAGTTGGTTATTAGTATAATTTACATATACACAAGGATCACATTATCATAGGAAATTTGTACCTATAAATGATATATCCTATCTCATTTTTTGATTATCTTAATTTTTATGTTATAAACAACCAAAATTTCCACTCTTACTTACAATTGGCTAACTATAAGAAATCCGTAGTCTTATATAAAAGTGACAGTCTATAGAACTATATCATTAATCTGTTAAAATAAGAAAAGATATGCATTTACAGATTAGCTTTTAGATAGTGGAAAGATCTCACAGTCTACCAGTGGGCCCTGAATCATACTTTAGTGGATTATAATTACCTTTCACCTGAGGCAAATAATCAGAGTAGTCATTGAGAAAACACTACGTTGTACATTTGTTTAGTGAGAAGACAGAAGACCTATTCTCAGAAGGCCAAGCAGGAACCATGACTGGAGGAACACAAAGAAAGCATGGAGGTTGTTGCTCGAGGTGATGCTCGTCTTGTGTTCATGCAAAGAGGCAGACACAATCTCCACTGAAAACATGTGGTCCAGCCATTGGAAGGTACCGGAGACGGCCTACAGGGTTTGAAACAGCATGACTGCATCTGCCTGAGATGCCAAATGTACATACACTCGACATTCAACACAGAGATTGAAGTCGTAGTAAGGAGTTTGTGTAGGATTTTTACTTTTTAAGTTTTTGTCCTCTATTTATCTACTTACTTATCCCCCTATGTAATTTTTAAAACACAAATACATATGCACAGTACATGCTACTATACAAGCTGCTTTTTTCATACAATATACTTTGAACACTACTCTGTATCAACATAAACAAAGTAACTTCTTTTTTTTTAATGGTCCTATGACATTCCATTATATGAATATACCATTATGTATGAAATCAGTATTTTATTGGTGGGTATTTAAGATATTTCCAATTTTTGCTATTTAAACAATATTACGTTATCTCACTTCTCACTGGTACAAGTACATATGCAGAAGCATTTTTGCTATTATGACAAGTGAAAAATGATGATTGGTTTAATTTATATTATGAATACATGAAGATCTTTTCAGATTGAGTCTTTTTTATTTCCTTTTCTATGAAATACTTTTTGTACTGTTTGCCCATACATTGGTTGTTATCTTTTCCTTACTGATTTTTGGAGCTCTTCATAAGTACGTATTTCACAGAAACTAGTTTTTTGTAGTATATGAATATTTGATATTATTACTCTTTTTAAAATTTTGTTAAGCACTCCAAGGAGGATGGGGGAGCAACAGGATACTAGAAGACACATGTGGTCTGAAAACATTCACAGAAGTGGACATGTTATAAAATCTGGAGCCAGTAAGTTTGTAAACTATATTGTGCTACTCCTGTACCATGGCTTTCTAATCACTGTTTGACGATCCATAACTACACATAGACAAACAGATCAGGCTGTCACCGATTTTTCCCAATTCATACTTCCTGGACTTCTGTGACAACCTGAAGTTATCCTCTGCCACTTCTCTCTTCTAGTATTACCTATCACTCTCTCACATGTATCCTATATCCCAATTAAACAGGGCTATACATCTGTTTCTCTCTTTCTCTCCCCCCCATATATGTATATGGGCTACTATTAAGAATTCATTACTCCCAGTTAGATTCCATACCAAGATATTTTTAACCTAATTTTAGAGAAAAAATGGAGGTTTATATAACTAGTCAGTATCAGTGCCTACTTTCAAATCTAAGTCTGTCTGGTTTATTCAATATCAATCTAGTGTAAACAAACTATCTCATATATGTTTTCTAGACATTTCAAGGACATTTACATATACAGTATTAAATTTTTATTATTGAACAACATTATGAGGTATTACATTCAAAGTCTTAACTGTAGAAACTGAAGCTCAGAGAATTTGAGTAACCTAGTTAACGGCACACACCTATTAGTAATGACTAATAAATGGAAAGGAGTCCAAATTCAAACCTGTTAATTCTGACTAGTACTCTTCCTACTATACCTCTTATTTTTAAGTGAAAATGTTTAGAGATGGAACAGATTTCTTTAACTTACATGTGAAATACCTAGAAATCTAATTTAGCTTTTTATCCTTTTAAACTAGCTAATCTAAATAAAAAATACTTGCTAGAAACATGGGGGGTCTTTTGGGAGAAATGGATGCAAATATGGATAAAGTCCTTGGATGGAAATCAGTCTTGTACTTGGTAGTTTAATAAATTTTACCAACAG
The DNA here is from genome assembly GCF_000276665.1 of Chinchilla lanigera. Lineage (NCBI taxonomy): Eukaryota > Metazoa > Chordata > Mammalia > Rodentia > Chinchillidae > Chinchilla > Chinchilla lanigera. The sequence goes on along the minus strand of NW_004955464.1, from coordinate 8,335,070 downwards.
TTTTTTCAAATATGGCTTAAAAAGATGATGAATAACAGTAAACTAGGAAAAAAGTTTTACATGGCACCATATTTTATAACTAATAAATCTTTTACTAATTTAAAAATAATTTTCATGTGGGCACTGAAGAGTTTTACAACTTTAATTAGGAAGACCTGATAGCTAAGTTGCAGAAGCAATCAGTAGCACATTCTAAACGGTGCTAACAATACACTGCACAGGAGAAATCATTATAGAGTTGTATATTTGGCATACTCATATTTGCACAAAATATATCAGCTTTTTTCTGGGCGTGGTGGTACATGCCTATAATTTCAGCACTCAGGAGGCTGAGGCAGAGGGACTGCTGAGAGTTCAAGGCTAACCCGGACTACATACTGAGATCTTGTCTCAAAAAATGAAAGAAACAAAACAAAATGAAACAAAACAAGTTATATATACCAGCTTTTTCCATGACATACATATTTGTAGAGTTTTTTTAAAAAACAGCTTTAAAAAGTAACACACAATACTGGTTATTTTCAGGTTTGGAATTAATTATGCAGTAGCTCATTTTCCTCTTGAAATGCATCTGTAGTATTTTCATTTAAACAAGTGTTATTCATATAATGAAGATATATTTTTCTAAAAAAGCATTAGCATCACAGATCCTGTCTTATTTATGTACAAAAAGCTGTACTTTTAAGTCGAAACTGAAAAGATAACAAACCAGACGAGCAGACTGTGTATAGTCTCCAAAGCTCAGAGTTAATTTGTTTGGTTTTCTGGATGATGCAGTACTAAAATCTAGCCAAGTACAACTGCGGCCTCAAATCTATGTAAAACTTACTTTTCTTAAATGATATTGATCAGTGATGGCATTCAGATTTCATTCCACCTGAGGCAGTAGAAACAGCACTATTTTAAAGAGGCTGATTTTTAAAAAATAGATAATAAAACTTGATAAATAACAAGCACTGTTAAAGTGAAGCACTCATTACAACAATGGAAATGCTGCTCTCAGAGTTCTCAAAATTTCTTCCTGGAGCAGCAGCTAGTTCATAAACTGAATGAAAACACCAGTTCTATTATTTACACACATTTCTCAAATTTTTCCAAAACTGCTCAATGGCATCTCCTATCTTAGCCACAGGGCTGGGTGCATTTATGGATAGCATTCCACTTAATCCCTAAAACAACCATGAGAAGTGGATATTATCATCATCTCCTTGCTTTTTGTTTTTCCCCAGATTAGATACAGGCTCGTTACTTGTTTCGGGGGCACAGAACTACTACGCAGAAAGAAGGGACTGAACACTAGCTTCCCTATAATATTTAGAAAAAGCATGGTGCCTGAAGTTCAGATGTAGGAACTGTCACAGGATTACGGATATCAAATCCCAGTCTCCCAAGTGATGTCTGGGAAAGAAACAATCCTTCACATGGCAGATAAATCCTGGCACTAGGATTTTTACTGATGTTTATTTTTAGTTACTACAAATGTCTAATTATTCTCTATGGTACTTTGTTGTGCAGAAAACAATTCACTGGGGCAACAGGCATGAGAGGTAGGGAGACTATCAAGAGAAAAAGAATCTTTAAGAAACTAAGAGAATCATGATATGGGCTACTGGTAACTCTTTTGCAAATCTCATTAAGGAGAATAACAACCACTGGCTGCCACTTAGCCAAAGAGAAAATCTAACCTTCATTTAAAAAATCTTTTAAATGCCTGCAAATACAGAGTATGAGTTCTTTTCATGCCTTGACCCTCACTGATCTTCCCAGAGTCATCCCTTGCAATGCAAATCTCTGGCATTTTTTTGCTATAGAAATACCAAACTGGTTGTAGTTTCCTTCTGTTTACAAGTGTTATTGGCCTAAATATTTTTATCATTTGAGATTCAGGTCAAAGGTACCTCCTCTAGAAATCTTTCCCCTGAACTTCTTTTTTTTCTGTAACATAATGCATTATATGCATTTGTCAGTATTGTTTTATCTTTCCCACTAGACTGTGAATTTATGAAAGGCAGGAAATCTGTCCCAAATCCTTAGTGGGTATGTGATAAATATTTATGGCCCTCAACTGAATGAGCTTCTTTCTTAGTTAAGAATAAGAAAAGAGGTCATAAAGCTGATCAACATGTTATCAGATGTCAAAATTATGTCACAACATATTTAAACACAGGAACATAGAATACCAGCTTTGCTGAAGTTGGAACTCTACTTTAGACAGCACTATGAATTCCTCAAGAAAAAAAGGGAAAAATAACTATGAATGCTCTTACCAAGAAGTACTCTCAAATGAAATCAGTGTGAAGCAGTTTTCATTAAGATGGATTGAATGTGGCATCGTGAGAAACACTTTATCAAATGTAGTGTTTTACTTAGTGATTAACTATATACCAGTTGATGAAGCTCCTCAAATCCTTTGTAATCCCACCACTCCAATAAACATTTAATGAGTATATAAGTTCAAAAAGCCTAGCGAGGATTTAAACCTTCAATCTTGTTTTTATTTACTCTTGGAACTCAATTTCTCACTTCCAGTGAAGAAAGCTGGTGCTTGAGGCTCATCTGTTGCCCTGGTAAAATTAATGTGCCTCCCACAGTTTAAATTAAACATGTGACATTTAAGATGAAAGAAACTTAGCAAGAGCGCCACAGTATCAGTCATACTTACCTTGAAATGTTTGAACATTAATGAATTGTTTTCTTAAAAAGTGATTCATTCAGAAAGTTTAAAAAATAATATTGAAAAAGATTTATCTTAATTTTCAAAGGTGAACTCTGAAAAGTGGAGATGAAGTTTGACAACTGAGTCCTGCAGGACCACAGGCAGGAGTGAAAACTAAAGTGTGAGAGTATAGTGTAAACCCTACTTGTGTTGGAACATGTAGGCTCTTATTTGTACTCTACTGCTTATTACTGGTGCATCTTTGAACTAGTCATCCCTCCAATGGGAATACAGACACTAACTGTTCCTATCTCACTGGTTTGCTATGGTTAAAATGAGATATATAGAGGAAAATGTTTTATAAGTGATACAGCATTCTATAAATCTGAAGCAGTATTACTATTACAATACTGTACTCACACAACTGAAAAGAGATGTGTACAATTTGCCTGATGACTGTAATAAATGTACTGGCTTAGATTTAATTTTAAATAGTTTACCCATAATGAAATTAAGTTTTATTTAAGTTTAGAGAAATGAAATAAACTATGTATAAATTATTGATCTCTAATTTAGAAAACAGAAATAGGGAAAGAAAAAAAAGTCTTGAATAAGGGGAGAAAGATAAAGACATTTTAGTAGTCCAAAGATGTCAGGGTATTTTATGAATCTATTATGAAGTAAGACATTTGGTTACATGAACCAATAATTTTCATCTGCTAAAATACGTAGACCCTAATAAAAAGCAATCAATTGTTTCATTAGAAATATCCAGGAGTTAATAAATAAGAGCTTATGTTCCTTGGGGATTAACAGGCTGAATATATCTAAGTGCCAACTTACTGTACAAGTTACTTAGCGAAAGTTCTTTTATCTCTAATATACTGTATATTTAAGTGTTTGCATTTAAAAGTATATCGGGTGAGGTATACACAGTATATCTTACAGACACTTTTCAAAGAGTTTAAAAAATATCTTTGCCTATTTAGGGAGTTTAAGTTATGAAAAACACTGACATTTTCTGTTTATCTCAACTGCTTAGCAATTCTGCTACAAAACAGAGGCAGATATATCCAAATACACTCTTATAGAGGAATAATTTGGATATGCTTATATCCTACAATAAGCGATCACTTAAACATAATAGCATGCCCATGTAATAGAAGATTCCATAATCATTAAACTCCTGTTTTACTATAGCATTCATCCTTAGAAAAGATTCTTACGAATTTTTTTACTTGAATCTAACACAGCATTTAGAAAAAATACCCATTTTTCAGGAAAATACAAAAACTGTAGAAAAAGGTAAATAATATGAAGAAACAAATGCACAGATCCAGCATTTGGAACAATCTACAAATTGCGTGGCCTAACTTCTTCACAAAGCAAATGTCATGGAAAAAAAGAAGAAATAGTTCTTCCTCAAAAGATATTTAAGAAATCTCATTCTTAAATATAGTTTGTGTTCCTTGAATGGACTGTGGTTCCAAAATGAAACAAAACAAAACAAAACAAAACAGCTAAAAAGTCATTCTGAGACAACTGGTGAAATTTAAAAATGCACCAGGTATTAAATAATGTTAGGGGATTATTGTTAATTTTGTTTCATATGATATTGGCATTGTGATGAAGTAGGAGAATATCATTATTTCTGCAAAACGCATGCTGAAGCTTTCAGGATAGAGTAAGATATTATTTCCAGTGCTACCTTGGTAGTTGTTAATCTGTTCCAGGAAACACAATGAGTATCCAAAAGGACGAGTAGTAAACAAACTGTTTTGGCTGGAAAGGGTAATGAGTCACAGGGCAGCTGACACCGACAATTCTGATTTGTGAGGCAAGTACCAAACAAACGAATTAGGACCAAATTTGATGAATTTCACAGCAGTCAAATATCAAGATATGACTGTACTTTGAAATATTTCAGTAAAAATTATGAATACATAAGATATCCTATGTGTTCAAGTACTAATAACTTTAAAAGTTTAACTGCTATAACATAAAAATCATTTGAAATTTTCACTATATAGATCTTACATTTGTTTTTATAAATTTTGAATAATATTTTGTGCCTTTGTGGTGCTGGGGATTGAACTGAAGTTCTCACGCATTCTAAGTACATGTTCTACTACTGAGCTACATCTCTATCCCTGAATAATAAAATTTTAATGTATTTTCTGTTCCAACCAACATTTACCATTTTTAATCAGAAGGAAACCAAAATAAAAATTCATCATAAAAACTTATTCATTGAAATTACAAATCCAAATAAGCACAAAAACATAAATATTCAAATTTCAAATGCTGCTTTTTTGTCAGTTTGTAGCAGTTTAATTTTTGAAGTTACTAAAGCTTAAAACTCTTAAGACTTTGGGATGCTTACATGTGAAAGAAAAATGTATGACATTTTTTCATAATTATTGAATCTGGGTATAAGGGAGTTGGATGTTCATTGTACTATTTCTTTTCTGTGCTAAATTTTTTATAGTAAAAAGTTAAAATATTAGAAAATAACAAATACTAAACAAATGACAATATAACAATAGAAAGGAAAAAAGCTATGATAATAGGATTGTATAATGAATCAATTTTACATCAAATATCCATAAACATATACACCCAACACATCATAAAAAATAGAAAGAAGATAAAGTCATACCTCAGTATTCATCATTGATTTGTCCTGGAACTCATGATAAATGGGGAGTAAATTTTTCCCCATAAGAAGTAATGTAATTAGAAATAATTCATGAAAATTTTCTAGAACTTTTATATCTTATGGGGCTTTTACTGGGCTAATATAAGCCTTTTTAGGTCTAGTGGTACCACTCTTAACTGTTTTTTGCAAGCCAGGAGTAGCAATTAAGATGCATAACAGTACTATAGGTAAAGACAAACGTGGGGGTTCTGTGCTGTTTGAGAGCTACGACAAGACTGATGCAACTCTGAAATGCTGAAACATTTTTCTCATCAAAATGCAACAAGTACCAAAATATGACTATACAGAATAAAGTTAACTATTATCTGTATTAGAATACTTTCTCTTTGTTTTGTGGTATTTTCCATAAATCTGTATTTATAAAATCCATAAACTTGTAGGACACAGCTCTTGCCAAAAGAAAAACTAACCTGGGAAGAAAGATACAGAATGGATAATTATAAACAATGTGTTAATTGTAACAATAAGAACAGAGGGTTTCAGAGTAAAATAATAAAATGGTGGGTGTGGCCAATGTGACCTAAGTAGAAGAGTCAGCAAAGGTTAAGTCTCAGAGAAAGAGGAAAAGGAAAAGTTGTCCAAGCAAAAAGCTAGATAAAAGGCATTCTTGGCAGTAGGGAGGTAGAGTAAGTGTCTTAGTCACTTTTCTCCTTGTTAGGACAAAATACCCAATGCTCCCAACTAAAAGAAAGAGAGGGTTATTTTAGCTCATGTTTCAGGCCATAGTCGGCTGGCTCTAAGGCAGAATGCTATGGCATAGTGGCCTAGTGAAGGACTAGCTTCTCATCTCATGGCTGTCAGGAAACAGAGAGTGAAGAGAGGAGTTGGGAAGGGAGATATACTACTCTCCAAAGTCACAACCCAGTGACCTGCCTCTTTCAATCAGACCCCCTTCCCAAGAGCAAGCCAGTTACCCTCATAATCCAATCACCCTTCCAAACACATGAGACTTTGGGGGTCATTTTATCTCTAAACCGCAACAGTGAGATTATGGGGAAAAATAAATGGTACACTACATCAGAGAGACAGGAACTACATTTGATGAGGGGCCTTACTTGGGGAGGCAGAGGGAGAAGGAGACAGAGAACAAGGAGACCAAATTCCAATAACCACAACTCCAGAGATGAAGGCCTTAATGATTCCAGGTGGTACCGTGGGACCTAAACATCTTTTACAGGACAGTACTCTTCTACATTGTCACAACAGGAATTAAATGTCAACGTAACTTTTGGAGGGGTCATTCAAACCTCAGCAGAAGGGAATAAGAAGAAATTAAGCTGTATAGATAGCTGGGGCAATTATTGAGGTCTTAATTGTTTTTATTAATACACAAATAGTGATGTAGTTTATGTAATAAGTGTACATAAATACATTTATTCATAAATGTATTTTATAAATTCTTCTAATAAATTTTAATCTACATGATTTCAAGATCACAAAGCCCATTTTTATATTCAAAAAATCGTAATTTTGCCCATAGTGACTTTTGAAGAAAGAAATACTGCTATTATTAGATATAAAGAACAGCTTCTCCCTTACCTGTGGTCAAATGTGGCCTGGAAACATTAAATGGGACACTGTAGAAATAAATAATGTGTAAGTTTTAAACTATGTGCCATTCTGAGTAGCCTGATGAACTCTGCCGAGGATGTGAACGCCCCCTTTGTCCAGCTTGTCCATGCTGTCTATGTCTCTTGCTCATTATTGTTGTCTAGTAGCCACCTTGATTTTCAGATAGATTACCAAGGCTTCCCAATGCTCATGTTCAAGTTACCCTATTTTACTTAATAATGGCTGAAAAAGTGCAAGAATAGTGATGCCGGTTATTCATACCTGTTAAAGAGAAGCTGAAGAGTGCTTCTTTCAGATGAGTTAGTAGAAGTACAATAAGAGATTGTAAGACAGAGACATACACACATAGATACTACATTCATAACTTTTATTACATATACTGTTGTAATTGTTAATTTCTTACAATGCCTAATTTATTCATTGAACCTTAAAATGGAGGTGGGTTCAGTGGTAGAGGACATATTTAGCACGCGTAAGTTTGAGATTTCAAAACCTAGCACCAAAAACCAAATGAAAAATCAAAAACAAAATACTACACACACACCAAACCAAAAAAATCTTTATCATAAGAATGAATGGTGGGGGGCGGGAAGCATGGTACAAGCTGAAAATTCCTTATCCAAAATCCTTGGGACCAGAACTGTTTAAGATTTTGAACTCTCCCCACCAATTTGATAGTACATACACAGATATTACTGGTTGAGCATCTCTAATCCAAAAATGTGAAATACTCTAAAATCTAAACTTTTTGATTGTCATGGATGCCAAAATTGTTTTAGGTTTTGGATCACTTTGGTTTTCAGACTGTTGGATTAGGAATGCTCAGCCCACATACATAAAATTTCGTACTGTGTAAGATTTTAGACATTCACCATGGGGTCTTAGAATATAACACCCTGTACTGTTACATGGAATAGCCATTTTGGGAAAAATTGAAGGAAAAATCCTGTCAAGAACTTGTCATTTATACAAGTGAAAAGAATACAAACATATTGCTTGGTCCCTTGTAAGAAGATCTACCTTTTTTCTCCTGTAAAACAAACAGACAGACTTAAAATAAGCAGTACCCCCTTACACTAATGCCCCCACTAAAATGGGCACTGGGGTAAAGATAAGGTTGGTAGATGAACCAGAAACAAAATCAAGTCTTTAACTTCAAGGTGAAACCAGAAAGCATTGAGGATGCTTCAGGTCTACAGTAAACTCACAAGATGGATTTTCTTAATTAGAAAAGGTAGTGTGTACTTACATCTCGGGCTTTCACATAGAAGGCCTCTTGAAAAGCAGCTTCTAATGAGCCAATAAAAAAAACAGGATGGCAGTCACCATATCTATAGAAAAAAATTGGGTTTATTAAGATACATTTCAAATTCTCCTGAAAGTTCCTTAAGCCTTATCAATGACTCTTCAATGCTGGAGCTAAAGTCTAGTGTAGACCACACATTTTTTTAAAAGCAGGGACATGAGACTCAACATTTTTTAGAATTCTCCTAACCCTATCCTATTGCAGAACACTGCACTTTTACGTATATCCAGCAAGTGGATTTAATAAATGCTCTGAAGTCATACCATTTTTAAAGAACAATTCTTGGCTATTCATTTTCATTAAGATTACATTATTATGTTAGCCTTAACCTCCCCCTTCGTTCATATACTTGGGAACTGCAACAGGGAGGGAGGAAAGGTTCTTATAAAGTTTGTATATTACATCAGAAAATAACATTAAAGAGAAATATCATTTATTCCAAAATTGAAGGTTAAATATTAATTCTCTTTATTTTTAAACATCTTAGATACTCCTAAATGCATATAAAAAATTTTATAAGTCTTCAAAGAAGAAATGCTGAAGAACTCCAAAATAAAAATTCAATGAAAAAATTCACTTACATTTAGAAATTTTAAATTATTCTTTTAATATTATTTAAAACATTTTTTGTCTGTCCTAGGATATACTAAAAATCAATATCCTACATCTTATTCTTTTTGGGAACATAAAATTATGACTTTAATCTATTTATTACATTCTTATAATGATACAGAGTAAGTTAAGTATGTCTCTTAAGTGGCATGAATGGTTTCCTAATTATCTCACATGGAACACTATGTTTCCCTATAAGGACATACATTGATGATATACATTGGAAATTTTTAAGAATAAGTTTTAAACATTCTACGATTAAAATTTTCCCTGAAAACATCACAGTAGCATAAAAGAATGTCAATTTTATATAGTTAATATCCTAACCCTACCTTGAAGAAAACTCTGCTGTAAATTGTAATAAGGCATCTCCTTCATTTTCTGCGTTTTCTGGCACTAAAAAACAAACAAAAGAAAAAACAAAAACAAAAAAACCAAAACAAATAGACACAAAAAACAAACCACATAACATCTAATCCCACATATAAGAAATATATTTAATCAATAAAGAGGAAATAAAATCAAGTTTTAGCTTCTGTGATATATCTGAGGGGATACTTTAACTCAATATACATTAAGAGATTTCATTACACTAGAATCAAAAAGAGCCTTTAAAATATTCCAAGCTCATATATTTTGGAAATCAACAGACACAATCCTCTCAAGCATCCAAAATATGTGCCAGTTGTCAAAATTTCAATGTTTTCTTGAAATAGACATCTTGTGATTAAATTATGTAAAAGGATCTGAAATTAAGTATCTCAATAATTGGAAAATTGTCAATTTTAACTAAATATTACATCTATTTCTGTTCATAGTATGGACTTCTCTAATTTCATAAATCAAGTGAACCATTTAAAGACATTGTGATCATTTTGCATATAGCACTGCTTGTCATTCTATAATATGTATCTCCTGAGTAGAAGGGAGAAATGGCACATTTATTTTATACTGTTTTCCTTCCAAACATGGGTAGCAGTGAATGAAAAAGTACCATTGCTATTCTTCACATTGATATCTCTGATATGATATGGAGACAATACTCACACAAAATATAGGTTTTTGTAGGTTTGGAATAGAGAGTCAAAACTCACATATGAATCGAAGGTTATATTCTTATGAATGTTTGGAGATTTGATTACTGCATTAGGAATCTCTGGGCTTAATATAAATCAAAACTCAAATTATGAATGTCCACTGTCAAAACCTAAAGGCCAGTAAAAGATTTTTAATGTCGTTGTTTCTAACTTTGAATACTAGAAGGGAGAACTGTAATGCTGGCCCCAAAGAGCTATTAATACTCACTCATTGGAGATTTTCTCAGGGCAGATGACGGCATGCCGAATACTTCTCCATCATCCACCCCAAATTCTGAAGCATCTTCAAAGTCATCTCCATCGCTATCACTAACCATATGAACATCGGTGCTTTGCTATTTAAGGAAAGTCCTCATTAGATTCATGGTAACTTTAGGATATGAAATTCTAAAGTTATGTAACTGTCACAAGACATTGATGTTACAATAGCTTTGTCAAATATGAAGTTATTTGCTAAAGTTAAACTTAATACTTTGCATTTTAAGGCTCAAATATATTTCTAAACTTGCTGTCAAGCTTGTAAACCTAAGGTTGGAGACTGAGAGAAAATGAAGGCTGCTAACAAATTCAATGAAGATAGGAATCTTTGTTTTATCCCTAGTCTACAGTTAAGTCCTTAATAAATGAGAAAAATATGTAACTATGAAAGTCAGAGACAAAGCAAACTATGAGTTTCTCAAAAAGCTCATACCGGTCAATGCTCAGCAGGCAGAAACGATAGTAACATTTTCAAACTTGCCATTTCCACACTGCAGGGGTTCTCAAATTTCTCATTAATAAAAAAAAGATACATATAGTACATTATCCTTAGTGTTACTGGAAGATAACATGTACACTATATATGAAAGTTCTGTGTAAAAGGAAGGCTATTAAACATGAGATGTAATAATAATATTTTAATTCAATAAACGTTTATTGAAAATTTACTACATGCCCGACAATGATAAACATGCTCTGTTTATTTTGTTTTCAGCAACACCAGTTGAAACTTACATATTAAAAATGTCAGCTTCAATGTAGGAACTAGGATGCTATTCTAGGTTAGAATAAAATTCCAAAATACTGAGATTTAAAACATTTAACCTGGTTGAGAGTACTAGCAAATACTTATTGTCTTGGGTGAAAAGAGCATCCAAACAAAGTATATGGCTAAATGCCTATCACTGTGCTAAAAAAATAGTCTATGAGGGCTATTTATTAAGTAAATTTTTTATTTTAAAAAACATGGTGGTATGTACTTAAGTTATAAAAATAGGGAACCTATTTGAACCTTCAGAATCAAACTCAAAGCCTAACTTAGAAATGAATATTTGCCAGTAAAGCATTCAAACAAACAGAATCAAAATCTTATAAAGTAGAGCTACAAAGAATATTAGAGATGAGCTACTGAATCACAGATTTTAAAGCTGGAAGAGATCCTAGAGATATTTCATCAGTGGTTTTCTAACTTTTTCCCATAGGGTTACTGTCCTTCTTCAGGCTCAAACAAAATATTACATAAAATTATAATGCATAACATATAATGTGAATACATAATTATAAAAGTAGGTTGCTGTGGCTGAAGGATAGGGAATATAGCTGATGTGCCTCAGAATAAAATCAGGATACCGTGGAGCAATTTTAGAGCTACTGACCCAGTTAGTCTGGCAGTTCTAAATAAGGAAGTTGAGCTATTTACTCCCATTGACTTAGTATGCTCAGTGTTTCCTTTCCAGACATATCCAAGCATTAACACAAAGAATCATATTATTTTTCCTCTCATCTTTAAGACAGGCTTTTTAATGCTTTGCACAGACAAGATAATAAAGATGCACTTTGGAGTAAACTAATGAATGGTCCTTGCTTTAAGCCATTTACTTGCTATTCTGGCTCTACCACTATTTCTTATAAAAGCCTTGATTCTACATGCAATCCTAATCCTTCCTCAGTATTTCATTCTCTAGAGCCAAGCTCTCTTCTTGGATTAAGCTATTCAACATTTAAAAAATTCAAAACCTTTTCTCATTTTAAAGCAGTGAAGGAGCCTTCTCTGCAAAGCAATACACTTACTAGGACAACTGCTCTTGAATTGCCTTTGTATTTCAGGGTGTAAAATATCTGGAGCATAAAGTTTCTTTTAACTTTGAAGTGTAGTCAAACAGGTAAAGTCTCACAGTCTACAAAGTACATTCCATGTTTCTTTGCTACGCTCATGATTCACAGGAAAGAAGAAGAAAATAAAGGACCAACATGACAAACTTTGAATCCTCTACGAGCTAGGGTCTCATCTCAGCTATCACTTCATCTCACCTAGTGTCCACTCCTCCCTTTGAGATAAATCAGGTTAAGAAGGAGGGTTGAGAGACATGGTGCAGGAAAAAAGAGAACATTTTATATAGCATACTTTTTTTTCTTTTCTCACTCCCTTTACCTTACTGTCCCATATCTATCCTCTGTCTAAATTGTTTCAATCAAGTCACATCCCCTTTCCATAACAGTACTACCTCATACTACAACCATGACTAATTTTCGACAGGTGTTCCCCAAACCCATTTTTCAATTTTCCTTTGCAAAGTATAGAATATCTCAATCTCTTAAAATCCCCGAAAAAAAAAAATCCTACAACTGTAAGATCTTTAAAGGCAGGTATCTAAAAAGCAGATTTTGTTGAAAAAGTATATTTCAAATATGAATAATTGAAGTATCTGCAAGAATGAGCTACTTAATTATGTATAAGGGACTCCCAATCTCTTCACATTTTCGTATCAGCCATCTAACAGGCTAGGAAAAGCTTTTTCTAAAAAATGAGATAAACAATCTTTTTTTCATTAATGTTTGCTGATGAGAATAGATAATCTCTTGGTATCAGTCATGGATGCCCTAAAATTCTCTGAATCTAGAGAACTATTTAATCAGAATTTTAAAAACAGCTTAAAAATCTGTGATTCTATTTTCATTGTTTACTGCATTCATTTATTTCCTTTATCATTCAACAAACATTTACAAACCTCGCCTGCACCACGCTGTGTACCTGTGTGAAAGATGTAGTCTGCGGTGCTCTCCAGGAGCACCATACAACATATACAGATATGACACATAAATTCAGGGAAGAGTACCTAACTTATCATGCAGGGAATGGGGGAGTGGTCAGGGAAAACTTTCTGGAGATGATAACCAAACTGTTTGAGATAAAAATTTAGGACTCTTAGCGGTATTAAAGCAAGCTCATAATTGAAACAGAAGTTCCTTTCGGCAGATGTTCACCAACCACTTAAGTTGAAGCACAAGTTTAAAAGACAGAGAAGCCGGGCATGGTGGCACATGCCTGCAATCTCAGCTACTTATGACACTGAGGCAGGAGAATTCTGGGTTCAAGGACAGCCTGGGCAACTTAACAAGATTCTGTCCCCAAATTAAAAAGTTATAGAAGGGCTGGGGATATAGCTCTTACCTTCCATGCATGATCCCCAAAACTTAAAAAAAAAAAAAAAAAAAAAGGCTAGGTATACAGAGATCAAACATGGTGCTAGCCTTCAAGAAATTCCCATTCTAAAAGAAAGATATGCAAGGTTCTGGGCTCAATTCCTAGCACTGCCCCCTTCAAAAAAAAAGTAAGAACTTTCTGTACACATATATTATACATATCTCTGTAGCTATAGCTGTATATATATTTTTTCAATAGCAGAAGAGACACCAGTATAGATGGCTGTTCATTAGAGAATGAATTGAGAAAAAAAAAAAAAATCACAAAAAATTTATAGAACGGGAGTGGCTGACAAAACTTTACATTTAGGAAGCTAAAGATTCAAGAAGAAACAACTGTGGTATGTGAAAAAAATAACAACCAAAGAAATCTGAATTTATAATTAGAAGGGGTAGGGTTGAATACTGTATCACTTTCCAGATAACTTTGGGCAAGTGCCTTCATGCTACAGTTGTAGAATATGAAATACAAACTTCCAAAATACTCTAAACATTAAAGGACATAACACCACATTGTATATTATAAAAATTATACCCCTGGCTTTAAAAGTTGAGTTCAGCTTTAGTCACAGACAAGGAAGAAGTCCACTGTGAGTTAAGTAGAAGATGAACTAGAGGCATCCCCTTGAAAGGGATTGTGGGATCTCAGCCCCTTTTTCTTTTTTCTCCTTCTTGGTCATGTAGGATGTGAGTGGCTTTGTTCTACCATGAGCTTCCTAGCCTGATGTGCAGCCTTGTCACAGGCCCAAAAGCAAGGTGATCAACTGATCACTGACTGACACCTCTTGAGTTGATTATCGAAGAACTTTCAGTAATGGAAGGCAGACTAATATAGTAGCTTTCATCTTTTTTGATAACAACCATGTAACGTGTGAGGTGATAACTTATTTTGATCTAAAAATCTCCATTTCCCTGATGGTAAATGATGCTGAGCATTTTTAAAATACATATGTTGGCTATTTGTATATCTTCCTGTGAGAAATGCCTATTTAGGTCCATCAGGAATTTTCAAATGGATTATGTTTTCTTGCTACTGAGTTTTTATTTTTGTTGTATATTAACCCCTAATCAGATGTATGATGTACAAATATTTTCTCCAGGCTATAAGCTGTTTTCTAACACTATTATCTGTTTCTTTGGCTGAGTGGAAGCTTTTTAGTTTGATGCAGTCCCTCTTATCTGCTTTTGTTTGTTACCTATCCTTATGGAAAAACAAAACTGAAACATCATTGCCCAAGACAATGCCAAGGAGACTTCCCCCCGTTTTCATGCAGTGTAGTTTTGTAACTTTAGATGGTATGATTTAAGCTTCAGATTTTATTTTTATATGTGGTATGAGATAAGCATGCAATTTCAATCTTTATTCTGAAGCAACTGTCCTTTTTCCATCGCGTGTTCTTGGTAAAATCAACTCAACCTTATAAACTCATAGGTTCATTTCTGGGGTATCTAGTTCTAGTCTATGCACCTGTTTTAACAACAGTACCTGTTGTAAAAGTATGCTGTTTTAAATATAACAGCTTTGTAACATATTTTGAAATCAGGCAGTGTGATATGTTTAAGTGTAATTTTTTTGCTAAGGTTTGCTTCACTACTTGGGGACTTTTGTGCTTCTGTAAAATTTTTAGAATTTTTAAATACTTCTTTGAAAAACATTATCGAGGTATTATTGGAATTTTGATAGAGACTGAATTAAATTCATTTATAAATTTGGTAGTGAGTATATCCTAATTACAGATTTGAGTATAAAAAACCATCCTTCCATCCTAGGGGAAAGTTCCATTCAATCATAGTGAATGATTGTTTTAATGTGCCACTGAATCTGATACACCACTATTTCGTTGGGAATTTTTACATCTATGTTAATCAGAGATATTGGCCTCCATAATTTTCCTTTATTGTAGTGCTGTTGTCTGGCCTTAGTAACAGAGTAATGCTGATGTTGTAAAGTAAGTTTGGAAGTATTTTCTCCTTTATGATGTTTTAGAAGAGTTTAAGAAATCCTGGTATTCTTTAAACGCTGGTAGAATTCAGCAATGAAACCCTGGGGGCCTGTTTGTTTGGTTGTTTTTAATGGGAAATATTTATTACATACTCGATGTCCTTACTCTTTATTGATCTATTCAGATTTTCCATTTCTTCTTGATTCAGTCTTAGTAAGTTGTATATTTCTAGAAATTTACCCACTTCTTCTAGGCTACCTAACTTGTTAGACAGTTCAGTAAATGCCCCTTCCACCTCTTTTCACAAGAAATATGTTCAAACACCTCCACTGAATGGTCCCAATCTCAAATAGTAACAACCCCTACATACACTGTGATTTTTTTTTATATGTCAACACACAAATTTGATGCCCTTTCCATCTTAAGCAAGCACTTATTATGCACTTAACTTTTACAGTTTGGGATAAAACAGCAAAATCCACATGATTTTTCCTTTTTTATACATTTATGAGGAGAAGAGTCATTCTTTGTCCTTCTTTGGTCAAGACATTTACCTTTTCCCATAAAGGAAATATTCTGCAGCTTCTCTTCGTCTGTTAAGTTGATTTGGTATAAAGTGTAGTACAAATTCAGTATTTTCTTAATGATTTGCTGCCTAGATGATCTGTCCACTGCAGAAAGTAAAGTACTGAAGTCCCCTATTATTATTGCTTCCCCCTTCAATTGTCTTAGTATTTGTCTTACATATTTAGGTACATGTATTTTTTAAATGTTAAATCCTTTTAAAATCATGGTAATAACTTCTTGTAGCACATAGTATGAGCTCTATTAATAGTTTTTAAATGAAAAAATGGTAATGCCTATATTCGTTCATCTTTCAAAATTAATATAACCAAGGTCAGAGTTAGGCCTGGAAATACTACCTGTAGGTATGGAACAAAAATAAAGTACTGTCTTTTAATATTCACACAGAGGCACAGCATATATATAAACATGTTCAATCTTATCTACCCTTTTGGTTTGTCTCTTCTTTGTGTGTATATTGCTATTATTGTGTTTTTTGCATTATGCCGTCATTACCAGTTTACTGATCACCCTTCACTCTGAGTACCCTGGTATAGCCACGGTGTTATCCACCTTTGTTACCCAACATCAAGCAGCATCTGGCTCATAGAAGATGCCCCACCCAATGCATTCAAAGATCTCCCAGGATCAAGCCTGTTAAATGTACTCAACTATATCGGTATGAGAAAAAATAAAAAATTTCCTTGTCAATGTGACAGTTCTAAGTAAAAATCATTTTAAGCATCTGTCTGAATTCTGTCTGTTGAAACATGAAACTAACAGAACATGAAGGAGCCCATTAACAATAACCTTGCATGGAAGGCTCCTGCCTTCACGAATTTACTGAGACTTTATTCACGCCACATTAACTTTACCAATTCATTGCTGTGGCAGATTAAAAAAAGAAAAGAATAGGAAGTGGGCAGGTGGGTTGAGGACACAAGCCTTCTGTTCAATGAAAGCTGGCAAATGGGCTTACCTCTTCTGACTGCTCCCGGGTCTGTGCAGGTGAAGACCTTCTTCCCACAGTGAGTCGATGGCAGGGATAAGAGAGCCCTGACTCAGCAAGACACATCTGCAGGGAATAGAATCCAGCTTGTGAACAAAATGTGGTTATGTTTCAAAAAAGAATTTTACTTTTTGGATATTTTCAGTTTTTCTATTATTTTTGGAACTAGACTAGAAAGCTTAAGTTTTTCCACATTTGAGATATTATGGTCACCAAGGCTAACTGTCATTAAATGACAGACTGGAGCTCCAGAAAACTGTGGTAGTGAACCATGAGGCAAATCATACACCCCCGAAGTGCACTTCTATTTTCTAATTAGTACAGTACCACCTCTATTTCCTAACTCGCAGTACCTGGAAGAGTATATGCTGAAGGCATTTAGTTTTTTTCTCATTTTAACACATAGTTACAAAGTGCTTCAAGCTTTAATCTGTATTAATACACAATTTCAGGAGCTGGGGATTTAGCTCAGCAGCACAGCGCCTGACTGGCAAGTGCAAGGTCATGAGTTTGATTCCCGGTACCGGCAAAAACAACAACAAAAAAAACAAAAAAAAACACGATTTCATATATTGTTAAAGCTTATAAACTTATAATACTTGTAAACAATCTAGCATGGTACTTGGTACTTAGTACACAGTCAGTTTCCCATCCTCATTATCAGTGTTATCTAAAATAGTATCAAAAGAACCCACGTGACTTAGCCAAAACAATTAAGGCAGATATTTACTTCTATTGTAAATATCTACTTACAAATATTTACTTCTATTGTAGTTTACAGTAGGTCAGAAAGTAACAATTCAGAAGTTTAAATTAAATTTGGGTACACATAAGCAAATATGACTTCATTTTCAGTTCTATGAATACTAACTGATTTCGCTTCAAACAAAAGGGTCTAATAATTCTTAAAAGATACATTTAAAAAATTTATATGTTCCAACAATTTATTCGTCCCTATTAATTAATATACATGCATCAAGTTATCAGTCAACAGTATCAAAAGGAAGGAAGTATTCAGGGTAAAAACTATAACTCCAAACCCAAGAGATAACGAAAACAGAAAAACGTAATTTTTTTAAACAGCAAAAGAGGACCAGTATTATGAAAAAAGATCTTATGCAGCTTTTTCCCAGCAATTGCAACATTATTTATGTCCCTTGCCACCTTAAACTTTGTTGCAGTACACAATTTTCATCTCTAATGGGTACAATCTTAATATATTACTGAAAAGACTGGGTTAAGCCATCTGTAGGCTCCTTGCCTGCATGTGGCATACCTATTAATGCAAATGCACAAGTCTGACACTCTAGTTTTATTATTTGTGTATGTTTTTAAATAAATCAAGTGGTAAAATGTGATCCTCTGTGTTTTAAAGGGAACATTAATAAAAGAAAGGTTTTTTAAAAATTGTATCTCAAGCTTGTCATTGTTCTAACAATGCACCAGCACAGTGAATTCCATCCAGGCTTGAGAATGCTAGTGGGCACTCGCACAGAACACAATCATTGTCATACTCTGAGGAGATGAAGATAAATATGAACAGCACTGAATATTGCTTTAATAAAGGGTAACTGACCTACAATAAACTACATATATTTTGAAGTGTACAATTTGGTTAAGTTTCAACATATGTATACAAATAGTATTTTTTAAAACACCTGATTTTTTAATTGTTATGAATGAGCTTAATATATATTTAAATTACAAGAAGTGCTTTACATGAATTACTGTACTTAATTCTCACAGTAACCCTGGTGGGCAGTTATTATTATAATATACATTTAAAAGATGAAGTTACAAGTCAGGTGTGGTGGCACACACCTATAATACCAGCATTCAGGAGGCTGAGGCAGGAGAACTTTGAGTTTGAGGCTCACTTGAGCCAGATAGCAATATTTGGCCTCAGCA
Source organism: Chinchilla lanigera (assembly GCF_000276665.1). Classification (NCBI taxonomy): domain Eukaryota; kingdom Metazoa; phylum Chordata; class Mammalia; order Rodentia; family Chinchillidae; genus Chinchilla; species Chinchilla lanigera. Next base: position 8,316,222 of record NW_004955464.1, on the reverse strand, counting down.
AATCAAACCAAACAAAACAATAAAAGATGAAGTCACTAATGTTAACAGAGATGAAGAATCTTGCCCAAGGCCACAGAGATTCTGGGTAGTGAGCCAAAATTACTATCAAGTAGTTTTATCTCCTAGCCAATAAAAACCTACACAATTAAACAACTATTAAGACCCTACTATATCTTGTCTTGTGGTCTGATAAACAACAATTGTGTTCTTTGGCTTAATTAAAACAGCTACTCCTAGAGGCCATCATTTGTCAGGTATTATACATGTCTACCATATATGACAACTCTGCAAATTAAAGATTATGATTATACAGACCACAAAACAGGCTTAGAGAGGTAGAATAACTTGTCTAAGGTAAATCAGTTACTAAGTGGCAAGCCAGTTCTAACTCCAAAGGTCATGGAGTTTTCTACTACACAACCTTCCCAATACAAAGCCTTTTGTGATTAAGGAGTTCTGAGGATGACTGATGTCAGGATCACTCCTTTAAATTTTCAGATGCTCACTGTTCAGCTGGATAGATTATTGAGGTCGTTTTAAACTAAACTGAGCCATGAGGCTGGAACTTAATTTACTGCCAACCAGAGCATAAATCAAAAAAGCTTACTTATTTTTATTCACAATTCAAACTTTTTTAAAGAATGACTTATATGCAAGCAAAGTCACAGAGCTTTAATGTGTGGCAGGCTGAAGCAAGCTCATTGAGAATGCTAGTTACCAAGTACGTACTCACTTGTCTGGACTAGCCCACTGCCACATTCTTGTAGCAGGGTTAAATAGCAGTTTAGTCACCTCACAAGAAAGCACACTGTTAAAAGGAAATGACTAATAATATTCTGGAACCAATCAAATATTAAAAGAGATATGCAAGTCAAGATCAATTATCTACAAAACTCCTGTGTAAATTGCTCAGAAAACTGTTCACTGCCTGGCCTTGCTGTGTTACAGTCTTCAACTGATTTGGCAAGTTGATAAGATTTAATGAAATAAATACCAACAGTAACAAATTTTGAGTTTTTTTCTTTTTGCTTTGCACACAAATGCACGCAAGCAAGCACAGTGCAAAGAAACAAGGATGTCCACTATAGATGATGCCTTCATTTTAGATTAAGATAGAGTTGGTAGGTCTTTAAAATTCATCAGTTGCTAGTATCCCATGCAAGAGGCCACAGATCTTGAAGCCCTAGATGAGTCACATGAAATCATTATACTTTCCCCTGCTAAGCATCCTCTGCCCCATTCCAAGATATGAATGAGAATTTCCAGGGAGAAAAGACAGCAAGGCTACTATTAAATTTCTATTATTAGTAGCCCCGCAATCCAGAAAGATTTCAAATGAGAGGAATGTTTCTTCCCTCACAAAGAACTAATGTAATACTACTGTTTACCAGGGGAGAAAACTGAGGTACAGAGAGGTAGTTGTTTCCCCTATGTCTCATATCTATTTAGTGATAGAACAAGCATGTTTTCTTGACTCTGAAGCTAGGTTTTTCTAAATAATTTTATGATTTTTTAAAGATGTTATAGCTAATTACAGAAATACAAATTATCTTGGTTTAATTATCTCATATTTTCTTTAAATGATTTTAGAAATGTAAATGAAAATAATTTAAAATGCCTCTGACGTGTGTGCGTGTGTGCATGTGCGTGCACCTGCTGCTGAGGCCTGAACCCAGGGTCTTTGTGCTGAGCTACATCTCCGCCCCTTTTAAATTTTTAAAATTTTTGATGCACTGCCTAATTTGCTCTGTTTCCCAGAATGGGCTCAAACTTGTGGTCTTCCTGCCTCAGCTACCCAGAGGGCTGTGGTTACAAGGACACGCCATCATGCCAGTGGTGCAGTGGTGGGGTTTCTTTTTTTTTTTTTTTTTTTTTTTTTGGTTTTTCTCCGGTACCAGGAACCGAACTCATGTCCTTGCGCTTGCCAGGCAGGCGCTTTGCCGCTGAGCTAAATCCCCAGCCCCTTGGTGGGGTTTCTTTTAATCTGACAGCATCCAGGAGAATCATCTGATGCTACTTTCTTCTCCTTAACATTGTAATTGCCCATATCTATGCTTCCTCACATTGGTCCAATATGATCTTGGGTCTTCTCTACCAAGAACAGGTTGTTCTACACAGGAAGTTTTTTGTTGTTTTAAATCTTCTACTGCATTTCAGCTCCCCCAACCAGATTATACCTTACGGAGATAAAAGAGTTGCTTCCTGTAATAGAATTAGTGGAATTTCTAGGCAGATACATTTCTATTAACTAAACATATAGATACCACAGTATTCTTGGATGTTGTTATTTATTCTAGTGAGCACAATGGAAGTTTTAAGTACTTCAGAATACTTCTGAAGACTACTAATTTATACCAAAGAATTATAGCCCTACTAAACAAGCTTAACACTACACAGTGGCACAGTATTTCACAGACCTATTTATAGAGAACATTCAGGTTTGCTTACCATAAAGTACTCACTAAACAAGAAGATGGGCAAGTTGTTATTGCAAGATAACTTTAAACCAAGTAAATCATTTCAGTTGAATCAAGAGTTTTGTTTCAAAGTCAACTCTTTTGCACATAGGTCAACATTCCATGCTGTGAATTAAAATGGCTTGTTTCTCATATCTTGTATTGCTTTATATAATTGCTTTTGAGCACCCTCTGGTGGAGGGCAGAAGAGGAACATGAATGTATTATTTCTAATCAGGGAGAATTGTGAAGGGAAAAAAAGTTTAATGTGTAAATTTCTTTTGATTCCTCATTTCTTCCCCTTGTTATTTAATAATTGAGGTCATTCAAGAATAAGTCATATTAACCATGTAGTCACTCAGAGTCTATAATTCTGTCATTCAACCATTTTTAAGTTCTTATACATATATCAGGCACGTGGATGCAGGTAAACTGCACTTAAGGCCTATCTTTGATATTTACCAGGCAGGCTGCATGACTTCACAAGACCTCAGTTTCCTCATCTGAGAAATGGGACTAATATCTTTATTAATAGCATTAATGGACTTGATGAATTCCATATTCATTTTTCTCACCTTGAATGATTTTTTTTCAGTTGATACTCAAGGACATAACCTGGCACATCCTCCCATGTACTACATTCCACTATATTTTGTATACTGTATATAGATTTGTTTGTTCATTGATCAAAAAATGTGGCATGCACTTGCTTATTCTTCTCTCTTTATATTGCTGCTGTCTAGGTTTTCCTTAGCATTCTGTCCCACCTGTCTACTTCATAGCTAAGTGAGGATAACACAAGAAAATGTGAAAATACTTAAAAACACATCTCAACTTCTTAAAATGTGGTGAACCTACGGCACACAGAGCCCTCTCTGTTGGCACGCTAGCCAAGTAGCCTCAGCATTGCCCTAGCAGCTGAGCATTAGCGGTGACTTGTCTGAGCTTTTGCATGGCCAGTCAGGTTTACTTGCAGTGCTGGCACTTTGCAATAAATAAGTGGGTTTGGGGTTGCAGTTTGGGCACTCAGGAGCTAAAAGGTTCACTATCACTGCTATATACTCTCCCCAACCTTAAAGTTTTCTGTGTCTTCTTAAAGCACTTGGTGTCTTTTGGTAGTCAGTCATACCCAATGACACTTCAACAAATCTTCCAAAATGAACATCTTTTATTCAACTAGTTCCTAGGGGAAGACCAGAATCCTAGATGAGAGCTAGGCAGACACAGACAGGGGGTATGTCACAGGCAGATGCTTTATGTAGGTGGGCCAAGGAGCTGGACCTGACTGAAGAGATAAAAACAGAGATCAAAAACTGTTTTCATACATTTGTAGGACATAGCTCTGTATGGCATTTCCGCTACTGGGGAAGGGGTCATCCTGAGACAGACAGCAATGGTGCTTCAGTGAATGCAGTGGATCAGCAAATTTACTGTTTGAGGCTGGGGAAAGGAATAGAGAGTGTCCCACTGAATGTGGAGAAATTCCATCCTAAAATACTTCCCTATGTTTCTCAAATCATTTTTACTTGCAACAAGGAAGTTCATGGAAAAACATGCATCACTGTAAGGCTATTTCTTTTGTATATAGATGTCATATGCTTCCTTGGGTGGGTGTAAAAAAAAAAAAAAAAAAAGAGTAACTATGAACTTGGGACTCCAAAGCCACACTGCCAGGGTTTGAAATCCTGACTCTACTCGCCAATAGCTGATATGACTGAACAACTCTGATATTTTCTTAGCCTCAGTGTCTGCTTCTGTAAAGTTTAATAGTAACAAAACTGTTGTGAGGGTATCAGTCTACTTATCATACTTGACGATGTGGATTTTGCTACATAACTGTGGGAAAGAAACTACTTGTTTTAAGTGCAAAAAACTACTATTTACTCACTTAACCAAGTTACTGAGCTGCCACCATGGGACAGTTTCTGCTCTGATGGAACGAATGGTCCACTAGGCTATAGGCTTACAAATAGAGCGCTGTTTTATTCTGCTACATTTAATCCTTATTATGACTTGTTAGAACGAACTTGGCCGAGTCTGCCACAGTGCTATTCCACAAACAAAAATGAGGGTCAGAGTCACTCATGATCACGGAGCTAATAAAAAGTAGAGTGGAAAGTTGATTCCTACCTTTTTTTTTTTTAATAACAGCACTTTTACTTGAAATATGAACCAATCTGGTTAGCTTGTTAATTTTTTTGGTGCAAGAACATAGCAAAATTAAATTATGAAAAACAATCTTAAGTTTTAGATGTCATTAAATTACCCAAAATGTAGAACTATACTTTAAGGCATAAAAAGACAATGAAGGAAATAAGAGTAACCTATTAGGATTTTCTTTTTTAAAGTTAACTTCAGGCCAGGGATATAACTTAGTGGCACAGCACCCACCTAACAAGCACAAACTACTAAGTTCAATTCCTGGTTCAAGAAAAAAAAAAAAAAGTTAACTTCAACAGCAAGGAAATTTGTAGTGAAATATAACTTTATACTTCTTAGGTCAGATGTACTTATTACATCATTTGAATTATTCTGTTGAGTGAAGTATACTTTGAAACCACTGTCATGAAAGAAAATGACAATGGATTGTGCTTGGGGAAGACATTAGAAAAGATATATCAAATGTTCCCTGATTCTTCATCTATTCAAATATACCAGTGTTCACAGGATGATCTGTAGGTCACATCTGACTCATATATTACCTTGTTTCATGTGGGGCAGTGTTCAATACAATGAACATTCTATAGTAACTGAAAACCAAACTTTTGAGTTATTTTTTTAAAATTGTGAAAGTATCCTTTTCCAGAAGAGATTAAAATTTTCTATGTATCACTGGAGATTTCACATACAATGATTTAACAAAGCAAGAAGTATGAAAAAGTTTTGCTGCCAAAATGAAAAATACAAATACCAAAAGAAATCACGTGTTAAAATAAAAACATGCACATCTCCCAATAATTTGTATTCCATGATAATTATTATTGTTGTTATTATTTAATTAGGTTCTATGGAACCATCTATTGAAAGGTATTCACCAGTTTATGTTAAATGGGTGAAAAATCTATCTTGGATGCAGTGAGTTTGGGTTGTAAAAGCAGCAGTGCTTATTTTATCTCTCCACAAAGTGTTGCTGAGATAATTACTGCTGACAGCTTTATTCAAGGTTCATTTCACTTTTTCTGCTATTTTTCTCTGGTTAGAAGTTCAACGGAGCCCATGGGAAGCCACACCCCTCACACCTGTTAGGCTTCTTCATGTTACTGAGGGCCAGTATGGACATGTCACTTCAAATTAGTATTGTACCAGGGCGCTAACTGTGACAATTACTTATCACAGGTTTAACTTTAAAAAAAAAAAAAAAGGAAAAAAAAGTTTCTAATTCAACCACAAAAACAGTGTCACCAAGTGTAATTTAAACCTATAAAAGTAGATTGGATAAAAACAGAGAGCTACAGATAGGTTCCCAGGGTTGAGCTTTGTGCAGTATCTGAATTATGCAAGAATGCTATGCAACTGAATATTTCCTTTAAAACAAAACCAAACCAAAAAGGTAAACATGGCAGAGAGAGCAATTACACTTCACCAGCAAGCCAGCACCTCAAGTTTTCTTCTTTGTGCTTTAATGTTTGATTCATTTTGTTAATTCTTCTGTGTCAAGTAACTAATTCAATAATGAAATTTCCAGCCAAAATAAAGTAGCTACCTCTAAATTTACCAAAGGAAAGAAATAGTTTTATATTAGGAAGGAAACATTCTTCCGTTTGTTTTTAAGTCATACTCAAGCCAGGAAATTATCAGAGTGAGTAGATAAAAAGGAAAAAACTCATACTCTTAAATGTGCTTCAAGCTAGTTATTATAATGCTCTCTGTTTCAAGTGCAAAATAATCTCAGAATTATGCCACCTCTGAAAAGACCTGGGATGGTTGGGGATGGTTAATATGGACTGCTGTGAGGCTAATTGTGGATCTTCAGTTAATTACTTTCTCCTGTTAGGGGATTTAAAAATAAATAAAATGGTCTTTTATTCCATTTTTATTTCAGTTTGGACTAAAGAAAATATAGAATGATGACGGCTAAACATGAACACTTCATTGTTTGCTGCTGTTATTTAGATGAGGAACCAAAAGACATGGGAAACATATTCACATGGTAACCAATACTAATGTGCGCTGGCTAAACATCAGTAAACAGATCTGCACTTGCCACAGTGAACATGACGTGATTCACAAATGTCCAGGATCCAGGTCACAGTTAACAGAAATTTCAGTGTCATTTCTCTCCTCTCTTCTTGCTCCTCTCTGTCTCTCTCTCTGAGACATACACACACACAGGAAACGCAAGCCATTACTAACGAAAACTGGCTATGTAACAGCATCTAAAAGTATTAAACACTCAGAAAAAGAAAAGGAGAAAATAACAATATGAAGTTTGAAATTCAATATAACAGTCTGCAGAAAATCACACCCATTGGTGAGTGAAATTACCTCAACGATAATCTTGGTAGGTAACATAATTTCATTACCCTAACAGTTTGGGAAATTTACAAACCATCCTACACACAAAAGGCACATTGGAAATACAGGATTTTTCTCAAGATATTTTCCTAACATTTATGAAAACACACTAATAAAAGTTTGTAAAATCAATATAGAAAATATTGACTATAAGTAAGAGTCCAGGATCTTATGAGAACAAGCCCTTTGCCTTATTTTACAGTCACAAGATATTCACACAGCAAATTAAAACCAAATCATCAGTTACAAAGGTGCTTTTACCTCAACTGGTTCCTTATTTTAAGTCTGACAAAGAGATTCTATTAAAGGAAAAACAACTATATTAGAGAGCTGCTATATTCATTAGTGGCTACATTAACCCATCAAAACTACAGAACCTTCACATATACAAGGATACATCTCAAGCCTGCTTTGTATGCAGAAAGAGTACCAACCAACCCTTTGGCAAATGTCTAGTCAGTAGCGGGATGCCATTTACCCCACAACACTGTGGAACTCTGGATAGCAAACATATGAGCACTGGATATTTTTCCAGCAGCATCTAATTCCTTGGCAAAATTTGGGTAGTTATGCTAACAACGTTGGTCTCTGCATACAGACAATACTTCTGGCTTTTCATCCTAGAAAATACACGGTCTGAATTAACTATACCAAATTAGACATAGCAAGATAAGTGGGTACTATCTAAAAATGACAAAAAATAATTTTACTTTCTTAATCCCTGCTGGCCAATCACAACCTTTTTTCTCCTACATTCAACTCCCATAACCCTCATTGTGAATCTCTAGAATTCCTGGTTTAAAACTTGGGAGGGCCGGGGATATAGCTCAGCGGCATAAGCGCCTGCCTGGTAAGCGCAAGGTCCTGAGTTCAATTCCCTGCACAAAAAAAAAAAAAAAAAAAAACTGTGTTAACTTTGGGCCAGGGATATAGCTCAGTGGCACAAGCGCCTGCCTGGCAAGCACAGGGTCCTAAGTTCGATTCCTGGTACAAAAAAAAAAGTTGGGGGCTGGGGATTTAGCTCAGCGGCACAGCGCCTGCCTGGCAAGCGCAAGGTTGTGAGTTGGATTCCTGGTACTGGAAAAAAACAAAAAACAAACAAACAAAAAAAAAGTTGGGAGGACTGGAGATGTATCTCAGTAGTACAGCCCTTGCCTAGGATGCACAAGGCCCTAGGGTGTGTTTGATTCCCAGCATTGAAAAACAAAAAGTTATGGTTTAAAAGAATCGTAAGCTTGATTGTGTCTATGTTTAGATATCAGGTTCTAGGGTCCTTGAACACAGTCTTGGCCTTATATTCTAATTTTAGCTACCACAGGACATAAGAGGCTGCTCTGATAGGCTGGCCATGCAGTAAGTATCTATTGCTTTAATTTGAGTGGACACTTTCCTTTCCAAGATAAAATACAAAAGACTTCTTTCTAGAGTAATACATATTGTGCCTACATCTAGAATTCAAAATAAGACTCTCTCCAAAGTAAGATAAATACATACAAATACATTAGCATTTAAATTGCTATAACTGAGCTCTGGGCTTGAGTGAAAAGTATAAGGCACAGAAATATTCTGACTTGAGATGGCAAGATATATTTCATTCAGTAGTTGCTGAGAACTTGAAACCAATCAAAATAAGCAAAATATAGACTATTCAAATTCAATATAAACATAATTTCAGCATATGTGTTTTCATTCTTTGATAAAGGCATATTAGTTTTATTTCATACTTAATGTTTCAGTATAATTATTTTCACATTGTAATATATGTAATCGCTATAGACTACAGGAGAATTAGAATAATTTGAGCATCATTTCAACTTGACTTTGTAAGATATGATGGTTTTAGATGAATGCCTAATGTAACTAAGAAAAACATTTTCAGAATGGTATAGAAACTAGGAATGTAGGGGCTGGGGATTTAGCTCAGCGGCAAAAGCGCCTGCCTGGCAAGCACAAGGTCATGAGTTCGGTTCCCGGTACCAGAGAAAAACAAAAAAAAAAAGAAACTAGGAATGTATATTAGATATAAAAATATTAATAATACATTTAAATATCTCACTTAAGAATAACATACCTAGCATGATCTGATAATGATATCTGTAAGTGCTATACTCTCACCTGAAGGTACTTACTAGAGACAAAGTCTGAGTTGTCCTCTATGTTCTAGCCAGCATGAGTGATTTCTAAGAGGGATGATATGCGGTGTTATAATATCTCATTTTTTCTCCTAGGATTTCCACCAAGTTTTGCATTGTATGTTTTGAGACTGTTACAAACTAGGTTCATCTGAGTTTCAGCATTAAAGCCTCTTAGTGAATAAATCTTTTTCCATTATGTAGTTACTCTCTTTAATATGTTATCTTAAAGTCTATTTTGTCAGCTATTAATGTAACTATACCATCTTTCAACTTTCAGTATGTCAGTTCTTATCCTTTAGATCTCCCAAGGGGATGGGACAATACACTTGGCAGTATTTTATACTTTTAAGGTTCTCATTCAAATTAATACAAGAATCAGCAAATCCCTCTATAAACATATATATATGTTTACTTAGTGGTTCACTGGTTCTTATACACACACAAATACCCCAAGAACATACTTATATTTTTTAAAAAAGCAAAATGAGAAAATCCTCAGATACAATCATCTTTTAAAAGCTATTTGACACATGGAAAAAAGCCCTGGTCTCAAGTAAAGTATGTCTTCTTTGGACAAATGCACAGCTATAGCATTTACTTGTGTCAATGCTTCAAATTTACTATGAAATAAAAGCTATGAGGATTTAACTCTTCAAACAGAGATAAATCATTTTTGGGTACTAACCGTGTAACTTCTATTTTTAAAAGTAGCCTGTAACTTTGAGCTGTATAAATTTACCGAAAAATACATTAAAAAAAGAAAATGTGAATCTAACAAAAACTAAAAACTGAAAACTTTTTCAAGAGATAGAGGATAAATCATACATTATTTTGATGAAGACAAAGCAATATTAGAAATCTTTAAGAGAAATTTCTCTGCAAAATGAAAAATCATTTTGGAATTAACATAAGCTTTATTTTTAAAAAACTATTAGTACATTTGTCATTTAGGAGTCCTATATTATTTTAAAGTTACCTATTTTTTAAGTGATTCATTCCATTTACTAAAGAATTCTAGAGTCAGGAGAAGATTTGGACTTGGAGGTACGGACAGTGGTGGAGAGAAATGGAGATGAGTCCAGCATTTATTGGACATCCACACACTTTAGATTCATCCTCTCACGCCTTGCTAGTACAAGGGTTTTATGAGATAAGTATTATTACTCCTGTTTTACAGGTAAGAAAACAGAAGTCCTCAGAATACTTTGCTCATTGTGGGATTGATATTTAATTCTAATTCAAGCTGTTCTGATTCCATAGTCTATATCCTTTCAACCACATGAAAAAATCTTTTATTTAGCCAGAAAGTTTATATTTATTATCTCATTTAATCCCAAAGCTGCTAATATGGCCATATGACAGATGAGAAAATTCAAGTTTTGCAAAACCACTAATTTTATCTAGTAACATATTCTATATTATGGTCACTCATATACATTCTACTATAACTCACTTGTCTCTTGAGGAAACCGAAGTCCTCAGGCCTTATATCAAAGAGTTAGCTGTAGAACTATAGAGAAAGATTACAAACTGCCTCCAGGCTCCAACGCACCAAACTCCTTTTACATATTCTGTCATTTAAGACACTCAAACACACCTATCACTACCATGTGACCCAAGTCTCCCAAATAATGCTATACAAACTCTTCCCCAGCTAAAATGACATTCAAGTCTCTTTGACAAAAACCAAACTAACATTATCCAAATTGGACTTTCTCCAATTTCCTAACACTAAAGACTTTTACTCAATACGTCCTAGTGGGGAAAATGACCATACTGCAGTCAGCTGTGAGTAAAGGTTGCTAAGGAAAGCCCAAAAACATCTCTTGCTATGTGAATTCAGGAGGGATTTGGCATGACTTGTTGCTTGAGGCCTAAGAAACATTAGGCTGCCATTTTGGATACATACAGGCAGCTAAGAAGCAAGTGACAAGGACCTTTCCTTTACTAGAGTGGAGGATCTCCCTGGGAATACTGTGAGGAGGGGACTCTGCTAGTATAGCTGTGCATATCTGGGTGTACAGGGAGGCCCAACTGGACAAAAATGGGAGGCAGCCTGTAGCTCTTTCTAGACTCTAGCCTCATCCTACCAAATTCTCCTCTAGGATCTAGTTCTCTCTCCCTCATCATCCCAGACTTGGTAAATCCTACTGTACCCTAGTATCTATTCCTTAAGGCCAATATCATCTCCCCCTACAAGAGCATATTGTCTGCTACACCACAACTCTATTCTCACCAGATCTCAACTTTATAGAATCTTATCTGTATTGAGTCTTATTTTCTTAAAGCTGCAACCATCTCAATAAATGCATCAAATTTGAAGCAGCCCACATCAAGTGAAGAACACTTAAAATTTTGCAGGACTATGGCATTTGGGGGGGGGGCAAGTAATATTCTCTAAGTTCTGGAGAATGGAGTGTGTTGGTTACTTTTCTCTCATTGCTGGGACAAAATACCCCAAACTTAAAATTAAGAAAGGAAAGGTTTATTTAGCTCATAGTTTGTGGAGGTTTCAGCACCTAAACAGCTGGCTCTAAGGCAGGGTGGCATGGCACAGGGGCAACACTTCAAGGTTGCAGATGACAGCAAAAGCAACAAGAGCAAAAGAGAGAGCAAAGCAAAAGCAAGCCTCTTTTCCTTCCTTATACTGAAAGCAAGCTACCGCCAGCGTGGGTGTAGTGTTCACACCATCTCCACGCCCTCCTCTTGTACAGGTTGAGGGTGTTTACAAAGTGAGGACTCCAGACCCTCGTGGAGTTACTTAGTTAAACTTCTCAACTAAGTTCGTTAGTTAAACTTCTAAACTTCTGTACTAAACACAATGTATCAACCATTACATGCACTGAGGAAAAGCAAGAGATAGAGACCTGAGACTTGGAAAACAGGAGAAAGTGATGAGAGCTAAAACTGCCAGGAATGGAAGAACTGGGGGGAGGCAGATCAAAGGACGAAAACGATGAGAATCAAAACCACAATACTTCTTGACACTTGTTTGCATAATTCCAAGGTCACAGTGAAAATGAAGACTCACAATAATCATTAACAAGAGTCTATCTGCTTGGACATCATAATAACAAATTTTCGTAGCGTTTTATGTTTCCACATATACAATTTTACTTGACCCTTCCAATAATGCTGGATAGTTGTAGGAATGGGGAACTGAGGTTTATTTGTTCAAATTGTATTTATTAAGCAGTTACTACTTGAAGGTATTAGTTATGCATTAGTGAACAGAAGTAGGTATCTGCCCTCATGGAACTTAAAACTTAAAGTGGGAAATAACTGCTTACACTAAATATAAAATTACAACTGTGGTAACAGGAAAAAAAATGGTTGCGGTGGAAGAATGAGTATAAGTCATACAGAAAAGATGAGGAAGGAGAATGTAAGGCCCAGTGACAGCACATTAGGAGAACTGTCAGAAGACCCATATAGCCAGATGATAGAGAACATGGAGCAGTGAAATATATGACAACCTAAAGAAGTAAGCAACCATCGTACTGTGCAGGTCCTGGTCATGTTAAGAGTCTGGTCTTTATTTGTGGAGATTTTAGCAGGGAGATTACTCAAATAGATTTAAATCCATTTTTAAAGGGATTATTATTATTTTTTCCTTTTTTATTTTAGAAAGAAAAAATAAAATAAAATTTCAAAACATGATAATAGAAGGGTAACAATGGTTAATAACTGCATAGTGTTCTCTTTAAATTATTTACTCAGAATACAAGATATATGCATTTAATTGCCCAAACAATATTAGCATAAACCTTTCTTTTCAATGAACTAAGAGAAATTAGTAGTATAACTATCTTAACTATCGTGTGTGTATACACCTATATATATATTTACATTTAAAGGATTACTTTGATGTAGTTTGGAAAACTGAGAAAAGTGGGGTTGTGTACAAGAGCTCAGTTTAGAAGCTTCCGTAACACTACAGATTAAAGAAGTTGGTGGCTTACTTATATTAGAATAGTGGAAACAGAAGCGGACAGAAGTGAAAGGATGGGAGATATGCACGTGCTAAAACTGAAAGAAATGATGAAGACTGGATGAAGTCATCAAGAGTACAGTAACTCACATCTGGTTTGTTGAATTAGGTGGATGGTGATACCACTTAGGGAATTAAGGAACTTCAGAAGGTCACTAGGTATGGCCAAGAAAGAATCTGAATTCAGTTTTGGATATGTTGAATTTAAAGTCCTTTAGGACATCTATGTATGTGGATATGATAAGAAGATTATTACAGAACTGACATGGGAGGACAAGATGGTGAACCTTTTAGAGCTTTCAATGCTAACAAACAGCTTGCAGCATTATGTGGGCCATAGGTTTACCACCACTGGACTAGATCAATAGTACATACTATATGAATCCATTTATTAATGCTCAAAACCAGGTAAAACTCTTCTTTGGTTTTCTATCTTGGATAAAGGAAACTTGATGGAGGGCTTCTAGTGTGCTAGAAATATTTTCTTAATCTGCACACTGACATAAAGATATAAAAATTTGTACACTAATAATGCACATATTTTTCTGAATGAACATAGTTCAACAGAAAGTTGTTTTTGTTTTGCTTTGTTTTTTCATGTGGCTAAGTCAAGAACAATGGGAAATGAAAAGGCCTATGTGATTTATGGGAATCACGGGCACTTGAAGAAACACTATCCTAGTGCAGAAATGGACTGAAGACCAGAATGGTGAGATGAACAATAAGTGAAGGGGAAAAAAAAATGGAGGTAATAACTATACATGACTGAATTCTGGCTTCAAAGAAGAAAGAAAGTAATAGCTAAAGGCAGGGAAGATTCATTTTTTATTTTCATGGTCTGCATGTCAGTGTGCATGCATGTGTTTCTTCTGAAAGGATAAATTGTTCACATTTACATGTGTGCAGAATATCTAGTAAAATGAGATTAGTATACTAACGAGATTTTTGATAATGCATAGTTCCTGAGAAGACAAAAGAGGATATGGTACAGAGCACAGGTGAAGAACTATCTTAGTCAGTTTAGACCAGAAAAAAGGGTTTGATCCCCACAGCTAGTGATCTTTTTCTATATACAGTGGTAACCTTGGTTCACAAACTTGACCTGTTTTACAATTTGGGAAGATGGCTGTGTTCGTGTATAATCCAATGCAGAGTCTGCAAAAGGAAGCAAACTTTTGCCAAACATTTTTGTTTGCAAACTGAACTGTTTGTAAACAGAAGTGTTTGTGAACTGAGGTATTACTGTAGTTATGTTTCGGAAGTGTGAGTCTGGACTAGTAGCAATATTGTAACATTCAATGTAAAGGAGCTTCCAAGTTCTAGTATGTCTCTGTGGCCTTGGACAAGTTTTTAAATAGCTAGGCATACTATCTTCCATGTCTAAAATAGTGATAGTATTTAATATCATTTATGGAATTTTATGGATCAATTAATAAATACTTGGTTAATAGCTTAAGAAATGAAAAAGGACAGAATGATACTAGCTTTTCCTTCCTGATGTCAAAAGATTATAATTAATTAAATTTGTAAACTGTCTTTACACTGTGTAAAATAAAAGGAAAATACTGGCAGGCATGGTGCATACAGTGGTGATTCCTCATAACAGATTACAGGAAGATCTAGATACCATTTCCATACAACATTCCATAAAAGCAGAACTATATCCACAGTGAATGCAGCATGCTCATCACTGAGTTGTTCCATAGTGAATATTACATATGTAGAACAGCGAAGTTGACAGGCCAGTGATGGTGAATCTTTTAGAGCTTTCAATGATAAACAGCACCCTGCGACATGTGTGCCCCAGGTTCACCACCACTGTGACAGTCTTACAGACAACCTGTCACTGATCTTCCCCTGCTACTAGGAGAGCCAAATAGTGTGGTAAGACCATTTTGTTTGAGTTCAAATCCCACAGCTGCTTCCTAATTTTGTGGTCATATAAAGGCTGTAGCTTGCTCATCTGTAGAATGGGGTAATCAATAGCCTTCAGCTTAAAAAAGTTACTAACAATATCAAGTAAATTAAGGATGTATTGCTACTACGAGTTCCTTGTATACAGTAATATCAATATTCCTGGAGAAACAGGTCTAAAGTGAGCCCAAGGCACTCTTATGTGATCAAAGAGATTCTTGAAGAAAAATTTCTAAATGTGCATGGTAGTAGTTGAAGATGAGAAACTAGAATAGGGAAATAACAACAACAATTGGGAAATTTTAAGTTTCAGAAAGAAACCCCTATGGTATAGTGGGAAGATGCAGCCTTGTGAGCCAAAACTGGGCCGGGACCTCCTTTCTACTACCTTTTATGTGTGTTGCTAGACAGGTTATAACCACTGTAGACCTCAGTTCTCTCACACATATGCACAGGCACAGTAACATCTACTTTTAGGGAAAATTAGAGAAAAAAAATATAAAGGCTCAGCAAAGCACTTAGAACAAAGTAGAATGAATGTTTATTATTGCTTTTATTCTTGATAACCAAACACTAGTTACTGAGGTTAAGAAAAATGGTTAAATATCATCAAACTGTGTCCAACATATGGCACTGCATAGCTCATAACACAGCCCCCAGAAGATTGCAAACTTTTAACATTACTGTGTAATTTTTAGCAGTACTTTTCATGACTTGACTGCACAGTCCCTGAATGTGGTCTGTGTAAGTGACAACAGAATACTGTGTAGGGGAGGGTACAGTAGCTAATTCTGCGTCCTGCACTTACCACACAATCAAATCAAAATCCCATTGTGTCAGGTGTTACATGTGCTTATGGGACTTAGAGAATAAAAGGCATGTAAGACAATGGAAAATGTATAAAATATATAATACAGTTAGTCTATTTTAAAAAGCTTCCTTTTACAATGTATTTATTTGCTGGACATGGTGGCTCGTATCTGTAATCCTAGCACTTGTAAGGTTGAGGCAGAAAAATCCCATGAGCTCGAGGCCAGCCTGGGTTACACAGTGAGTTCAAGGTCAGCCTGGACTATATAGTGAGACTCTATCTCAAAAAACCAAAACACTAACTCAATACATAAATAAATATTTTTGTAATAACATTTCCAATATTAGTGATGTTAGATATCTAATTATAACAATCTCAAGAGCAAAAAACTATGTGTTATATTTTTGCACTTCCTAAACATTTAACATTAATATGTGATTTTTAGCTATATTTTTCCTGACTGGATAGCATGGTGTGTCAAAACAAACTTTATAGGTAATAACAACATGCTGTGCAGGGGAGGCAGGCACAGTGCAGTGCTAAGTCTTCCACCTGTGCCTGCCACATGCACTTGTTCAAATCAAAACCCATGTGCGTCAGATGTTGTGTGTACTTGTGCGACTTGGCACGTACAGGGCAACACAGCAATTATTAATAATGGTCTTTCAGCCTATCTACAGGTGTATGTGTCTGTGACCACAGATTTTACTGTTATTAGGCAAACAGGTAATTTTTCTTAATTATTAAACTTGGACTTATGTTATTTGATGAAATAATTTAATAAATTAAAATACCTTTTAGCACTGCACTGTGCCTGCCTCCCCTACACAACATACTGTTATTACCTATGAAGTCTGCATTGACACACCATGCTATCCAGTCATGAAAAACATAGCTAAAAATCACACATTACTGTTAAATGTTTAAGATCTTACCAGGCCAAGGGGCTGGTGATTTAGCTCAGTGGCACAGCACCTGCCTGGCAGGCGCAAGGTCGTGAGTTCGATTCCTGGTACCAGAAAACAAAACCAAACCAAACAAAAAAACCAAAAGATCTTACCAGGCCAAATTAATAGCTGCCAGGGCCATATGTGGCCTGTGGGCTACTGTTGGGCATGCCTCATTTATACTCTTTGTTTCTTTTGGCTCCTAGGGGGTCACTATGTAGTGGTAACATTTTATACAATAAATGAAATTCAACTTCTGAAAGATATTTTCGTTCTTGCTTCAAAACTTGTCATGTCACAGTAAAACACTAATTTTCACTGTATTATTCTTTATTTTATAATCATCTAAAATAGATGAATATCACAAGGCAGATAAAATTTTGGAGCTCCTGAATTTTCAGAACTAATGTGTCATGCTACTGAAAAGAATCAATTCCTGCGATACAATAAATGTTTCCCTCAAATTTCTAAATTATTGGTGACCTGTGCTAGATGAACAAACCATTCAGATAGCAGATGATGAGGGCAAAAAGCTAATTAGTCACTACATTTTCTGAGGGACTACATGCTTTTCTTCCCTATTCTTCAGGTTGTATTTTTTTCTTTGGTTTATTTGTTTTAACAGCAATTCTAAACTGATATTTATCCATTATAAGACACTAGGAATTATACGATATGACCTTGTCAATGGATGACAAATTTTGAGAGACGCCTACACGGATAACCACAGTACCAAAAAGCATATCATTTAATAACACATTGTGAAGTAACAGTGTTTATTAAAGGTCATGACTGCCACTAAAAGTAACCTCTTTTTGGTCTAAATTATAGGAATTTAAATATTATGAAAGTTCAGTTTACATTTGCTCTAAATAAAACTAAAAGTTTAGAAACAAATAACATAAATCAGATTCTTCAGTTTTCAACTGCATGCATTATTCAAAATAACTGATTAAATTTTGTTGGGCTAAATTGCTCTTCTGTGCCCTCATCACGTACTACCCATGTTTTGTTCACCTAGCTCCATCAACAGTTCAGAAATCAAGGAACACAGCTACTCATTCTCATCTCTTTAGATCCTAAAGTTATTTCTCTATTTAGCCCATTCTACTTGCTTCTTGTTTAACCTTGAGTTACATTTAAATTTTCGGGTAATAGCTAATGCTTTGTCTCTCCATTCTGATTTGCATATCTTAATTTGGGGTTAGTGCTATTTCTCCTTGTTCCCCTCCTCCTTTTTTCATTATCATCAACTATACAGACAGTAATTTTTAGCTCTGAAGGTTTCCCACACTTAGCAATTGTGACTGGAGTTCTTCCAGAATTAAGAAGATTAACTTTTCTAGCTTCAAGGTCTGGGAGGAAAACAATGGCTTCTTATGACCTCTGGGCTCTTCCCAGGTAGGACTACTCTATTTTAAGTTATTTCTTTACAGCTCCCCTTCCCACCATTCCTCATCATCATGCATATTTTCTTCTTAATTTGAAGCACTTTATATAAGCTGTTGCTTTATAAAGTATCCAGTTTCAATTCTTCCACTGCTGAGAATACTGAAAGTAGATTACGGTAAACCTACGAAAGTGTCCAAATGAATCTATTTGCCTTGAAATAAAATGTTGACACAATAGTGTCAAACGAGCAAATGAAAGCTAACTTCTAAACTTTCAGATGGAATAGCTTGTGGTATTTAGAAATCTAGAAGTAGGTCATATTTACTTATTTAGCAAGTGGCTAACTATATCACCACTAATAGCTTAAAATATCCAAATCAACTTGTTACATATAGTTGGGGAACATGTATTGATTTTTCAAAGTTTTATTTGTAGTACCACTCCTGTATTTTCTAACCTGTCATAATTAATTCAGCCCTCTTGCACTTTGAAATCTCCACAATAATAAGAACTTTATCAGGCTGGTGTTGGTATGAAGTGGCATAGCAAACTGAAATCCCACTGGGAGCAGTCCACAGACTTCTCCTCTAAGCAGCAAAAAGCTGTTATCATTTTCTGAATTACAGGAACTATAAAAGGACACTCTACTCAAGCTGCCGCTGAATGTCACCTGAAAAGCAATCACAAAAGGGCTCTGTCTTGGCTTATCTCTGAGCTCTGTCACTACGGCAACCAGCAGGGAATAAGTATCTGTGGGTCTATGAATTTCAGAATCCCATAAAAGCCAGGGCTAAAAAGGCATGTGCAGCCTCTCAGAGATTGACTGCATTAATACATTAGCAAATACTGTGAAACACTGGATAAATGTCAGCAATTATGGAAAAAGCGTCTAATAACGATATTCGTTGCCTGTCAAACCCCCATGAGGTTTGATATGTAACTGCCACTCAAAGCTGTCTGTAATTTTATCTCTTTTATACATCTGAATCCACAGCATTCAAATTTGTACTTTCAAAGTAATAAACTGTAAAGCAGTTCATTCCATGTTGATCACAACTGTCAACAAACATACAATAAAAGAACAAAAAGACTTTCACTGGCTTTGGAAACCATCAGTACCAACAATCTCTTGTGGATATATTTTTTTAAATATATATTTTCTACATGTGGAATATTAAATAATGGCATGATGTAAAACAGCAATTGATATGACTACCGATTAAGTCACTTTGAGCTCATGCATGAATGTTCATTTTAAGCCTTCTCTTTGGATTAGAAAATTGCTAAGAATTTATAGCCAATTAGACAAAGTTGTCAACGATCCCTTTTTTGCACATAACAAAATGCCTAGAATTTCTTTACGGATCCCAAACAGGCTATAATGCTACTTTCACTATCTTTCTCAAATACAGAATGATAGGCAATTGATTACATCTAAAGCCCAGGGGCCTAAAAGCACAATCTAATAAGCTGAGATTATCACTCTTCACATTCATATTTCTACTGCTCAAGGAAATGACTTATTAAGAAATCTTATCACATATGTTACAGCTGTTCAAATGCAATAGACAGCATGTTAACTTGCAAACACAAATGCCAGAGATTAAGTGCCACACATATGTATTATAAACAACCTCCTATTTTTCAGTTATAGAATGGGGTCAGGTGTAAAGGTTCCAACAAGACCTTTCTGACTAATAGACTAATAGAGAAAAAAGCTTGGCTTCTAGAAATACAGTAAGGGTACCTGTGAAGCAACTAGTAATATCTATGGGAATATTCAGCTAGCAGTTATTGCTAATTCATGTTTCAATTTTTTTATTAATGCAAGCAATGTTCAGTGTTATTTTGTGCCAGAGACTAGACTAGGAACTTTGGACATAAAAAGAAGCTACACTTGCTTCTTGCCCTCAAGGAGCTCAGAGTCTCATATAGAAAAGTCACTGCAGATACTCTATATATGAGCTAGCTAGAAGGAAAATGCAGTCTCCAGTAACACTGAAAAAAGTTGAAAAAATAGTAACTGTATCCCATACTATTCCTATCACAAAATATTTACTTATATTCTACTACATGGCTTAAACGAGCTCATGCACGTCAAATATGCTTTCCAATATACAAATCACTATACAGTGCCTCTTAATGTATCACAAGCGCTATGCTAAATGTTCCAAAACAGACTACAGTTAATTCCCTGCTATATTAATAATATGGCTGCTATTCAAAAACATATACACAAACAAACAAAAATGCCACAGTGCGAATGTGAAATTCACTTATATTCAAAGAGCCCAACGTTACACTTGTTTCTGCCTTTTACTCAAAATTAGAAAGCTTCAGACTCAATATGAACACTGAAAATCTCTAATTTATCTACTTTCCACCTATAATTCAAAATACAAATCATTTCAACACTTTTTTTATACTCCAGAGTAATTTAGGTTTTTAGACAATTTAATTTTAAAAACTGAGATAGGTCAAATATGGAAATATAAGAATGCAAGATTAAGGTCTAGGGATATGGCTCAGTAATGGAATGTGTGCTTAGCATGCAGGAGGTCCTGAGTTTGATTACCAGCAAATAACAATATAAGAAGATTATAATTTAAAACCTTCAGTAAAATACTGGAATTGCATTAGATCAATCTCTGAAATGCTTCTAAAATGGCTCACTGGAAATTCAGTTAGATAGCATTATATTAGGTACTTGTGGTATAAATGTTAATATTCACTACTCCTCGCATTAAAAATAAGGCCTTGCAATCAGGTGTGGTGGCACACACATATAATCCCACCACTCTGGACGTTGAGGCAGGAAGATACCCATGTTTGAATTCAAAGCCAGCCTGAACTACATAGCAAGACTTCATCTCAAAAATCAAACAAAGAAACAGCCTTCCAGGCTACTATTACTAACAGTGAAACATCATTTCAACAATCACCAAAGCTTATGAAATCTAAGTCATTTTTTCACTTTTTCCCTATCACCTCTAATATTCACTCCCCAAGTCCTGTCTGATGGCTCTATGAAATATCTTCACAAAACATCTTCTCCTGTATGTGTTTACCATCATTAAGCAGCACATTAAACTCATTTCTGCTACCATCACCACCAGAAGTCCACTGCTCATCTCAAACCTATTTTAGAGTCCTCTTCATTCAGCAAATTCATCGGTATAGTTCAACACATTTGCTCATTATTTACTTTGTGAAAAATCACTGAACCAGGTATGAACACAGAAGAATATAATTTAGGTATCTCAGCATTACAGAAGAAAACATTACATACATATTTATATATGTATATACACATATGCATATATGTGTATACATATATATTACATGTATACATATGTGTGTATATATACATTATAGATGTATACATATACATCTATATACATATATATTAGTCTCTGAAATACTTTGTATAAGTATCTTTTGTTTTCTCTGTCAATGTCCCCTACACACATACACATATACATTTAATAAGTTCTACTCTTAAAAGAAAAAAGTCATTAATGTGTAGCCGAAAGAAATGATTAGTAACTAAAGAATGGAAGTTTTTCCAAAAAGACTTAGTAAGAACTTTACTACAACCACACAGTACTGAGTTATAATAAAACATAAACCAGCCTATAATCTAATATGCAGGAAGGACCAACACTCCAAACAAAACAGATGAAGTAAGTTTATGAAATAAATAGAAAACATGAAGATAAATATTATAAAGATTAACAATATTTCATTGAAAATGATAAATCTTTTTAAGGTTAAGTTTTTCTTAATGAATGACATAGGCTTGAATATTATCTTTTCAAACCTTGCTTTAGATCTTAATAAACATTCAGAGGGTGAGTTCAAATCAGTAAATTTTATACTTGTTCGATTAAGAAACAAATTATTCGTTACTTGAGAATCAAAGGAACCTTCTGGGTTGTGGCAGTGATAGAGTGCATAGCTAAGAATGGGAGACACCTTGTGTTCAATCCCCAATAACAACAAAAGAACCTCCAAGAAGGCTACAATTTATGGAGAACTTGTATCACTTCAACTGCAATTCTAAGATTATAGCAAAAAGTCTTGAATGGAGCTAATATTTTAAGGCTTAATCTTTTTTTTTTTTTAACTGTGAAAGGGCCCATCTAAAAATAACAGGTACTGAAATACTTAACACTAGATGATATACATGTATTTTACTTACTATGACTACTGTTTAGTTCTCTTTATTCCTCCCGCTATGGGTGTAAGTTCCATAAGGGCAGGAATTTTAAAAATCTATTCACTACTGCATTGTCAGAGCATACATGGAGGGTTAGGGAACAGCTGATATCAGTTCTCCTAGTGTTATCTTCATTCCTTTGTGTTTCTCTGTATGTATGTGCATCCATATGTGGTTTATTCTGATAACAAACATATGAATATAACAAGAATTTAGTACAATTAGTGGTTTATAATGCTGCTTCCTTGTTTATTCCCTAAGTCTTTATCTGGCTTTACTTTTAGGTTCACAGTCTACTATGAGATCAAGATACACCTAACTTGCAATATCCTTAGAGATGTAGACCAGATTTTGGAAGACTCTTTAAGTACTTTGGAAAGCCTATCTATTTCTGTGACTTGTTACTATAGTTCCCAAATTGTACCACAGTACAATGTAGGGAAAAATTGTGCTGGACAGTTAAAAACTGAAATTACTCTGAGAAAAATATGCACATAGGAAATAACATGATATAAGAGAAGGGCAGTAGTACCAGGGAGGTGATTTTGTTGATTTCTTTTTTTTCATCTAGTTGACCTATTTCTGAGAGTGGTTGAGGTCCTCCACTATAATTGTGTTTATGTTTAGCTGATCTTTTATGTTTAGTAGTACTTGTTTTAAAAAGTTGAATGCACTGTTGTTTGGTACGTTTATGTTAACAATTGCTACCTCTTCCTGATGGATTGTTCCCTTAACCAATATGTAGTGACTTCCTTTGCCTCTTTTGATTCCTTTCAGCTTGAAGTCCACTTGATCTGAATACAAGACAGCTACATATGCTTTTTTATTTTTGGATTCCTGTTGCATAAATACTGTTTTACATCCTTTGGTGGTTTTTTTGTCCTATGAGTTTCTCTTTGGATTAAATGTATTTCTTATGTACAGCATATGACTGGATTTTGTTTCTTGATCTATTCTGTATCTTTTGACTAGGGAATTGAGACCATTTACACTGAGAGTAATTCCTGATAATAACTACTAATAGGTATTATTTTCTTCATTTCATTGCCTTATTTTTCCTGTTGCTGATTCCCTGTTTTTCTTTTAACTTGCTAACTCTACCCAGTATGTTCATTCGATTAGAGCTTGTCATTATTAGCTTCAATGCTTTCTGGCATTAGAGCTTGTGGTTATTAGCTTCAATGCTTTCTAGGACATCCTGTATTTCTGGAAAGCTGTTTTGGTGGTCGTGAATTTCTTTAGGTTCTATTTATCATGAAAGAATCTTACTTCTCCATCAATTTTGAAAGATAGCTTTGCAGGATGTATCACCCTGGCTTGGAAATTGATTTCTTTTAGGACTTTGAACACTTCAATCCAAGCTCTCCTGGCCTGTAAGATTTGTGTTGAGAAGTCTGTTGTCATTCTAAAGGGTTTTCCTTTATAAGTGATTCATTACTTTTCTCTAACAATTTCTATTATTCTGTTCCTGTGTGACTTCTGAGATTTTGACTATGATGTTATCATGGACAGGTTTATTTCTGCTCATGCCTACTTAAGGTTCTATACATTTCTATTGGTAGGTTAAATTCTTTTACCTTATTTGTGAAGTTCTCGGCTATTATTTCCATAAACAGATTTTTTTAGGTCATTTGTACTATCTTCTGATTCTTCTCTTCTTTCCTTCCCATTAAATTAGCCTTCTTTGTGTCGTTTAGGACCTGCTGGATCCATTTTTCACATTCTCTTGTTGTTTTTAAGGTCTATCCCATTAATTGGTCATGGATAATAGCTCTGTCTTCTAGTTGTAAGACTCTGTCTTCACACTGGTATACATTGCCCATAGAATTTCTTAATCTTCTGAATTTCTATTTTGAGACCTTTCATGGACTCTCATTGGTTTCTATGCTGTTCATCCATGTTTTGCATTTCTGTGATCTTGCCAATTGTCTCACTGAACTATTTTGCTATTTGCACTGATATGATTTTAAATAATTTGGGTGTGAGGCTATTGGTTTCCTTCCCTTTGATGCCCCATGGATCAACTACAGGGGAGTTGGGAGTTTGGGATTTTATTGTCCTGTCTTCTTAAATTACTGTTTGTGTTTGTTTTGTGTTGAGACTGATTGCAGTAGAAAGCTTTGTATCTAGCACTGAGACTTCTTTTGTTAACTTCTACTTTTTGTGGTTTCCTCTAAAAAACCCAAAGAAGATAAAAATACAAATTAGAAAACTCAAAAAAGACTGAGTCAAAGAAAAAATTCCTGTGTTATTGAATAAGTGGTTTCTTTCCATAATCTGTAGTCTTAAGAGTCCAACCAGACATGATTTTCTATGCCTAGCTTCAAGATTTATGGGTCTCTAAGGTGCTCTCTTTGCATGAGGTCCCTCTGTCCATTCCCCCCTCCACAACTGGGATTACCTTGCACACCAAGGCATGACCTTGATTCCATTACTAGATGATGAACGTAAGCAACCCTTTGTTCTCTGCTGGATGGAGGCCACAAGGTGGAGGTTCGAGAGAGCTGTTGTACTTAATGTCAACAGTCACGAGGTTGGCTGCTCTCTTCTCTGGATGTTGTCCCTGTCCAAGATCAGGTGGGTGGGTTAGTCTTTGCCTCTGACTCCTCTGGCATGGATCAGCTCTTGAATATTGGTCACTGTCTGGTGCTGGTGTGCTCTCTCACATGGGGGGTGGGGTGCCACTCCTCTGGTTCAGATCTGTTCTCTCATGTGGTGGTGGGGTGCCACTTGGGGTTAGTTCTCTCATGTGGAGATAGGGTGCCACTCCTCAGGTGTTGGCTGGATCTCTCACATGGGGTTGGGGTGCTACTCTGGGTCCTCTGACCCATTTACTATTAGTATAATAGGAACCTCATAAAATAAAGTGGAAAAAAATCCTCAAATATTTGCAAGTTTGCTAGTGAAATCACCTGATCTTAAGAGTTTTTGTTATGAAAAGATTTTTAATTGTACATTCAATTTTGAAAAGTACAATTAGGCCATCCTCATTTTCTATTTCCTCTTGGATCAATTCAGTAAGGTATTTCAAGCAACTTGATCACTTCATCGTAACTGCAGAACTTACTGGCATAAAGTCATTCATAAAATTTCTTTTTTATCCTTTAACTGCCCATATGATCTGCTGTGATGTCCCTTTTCAATCAGTTACATTGGTAATTTGTGCACTTTTTACTTTTGACCAGTCTAACTAGCTATTTATCAATTTAATCAATCTTTTCAGAGTTTCAACAGTTTCTATTCCTTTTCTGTTTTCTATTTCACTGATTTCTGTGCTTACCTTTATTATGTCATTTCATCTATATGGATT
This sequence comes from Chinchilla lanigera, assembly GCF_000276665.1. Taxonomy (NCBI): domain Eukaryota; kingdom Metazoa; phylum Chordata; class Mammalia; order Rodentia; family Chinchillidae; genus Chinchilla; species Chinchilla lanigera. Next base: position 8,290,532 of record NW_004955464.1, on the reverse strand, counting down.
TGATTTTCTTCTTCTACATTCTTAAGCTGTAACAGTAGATTGATGATTTTGATCTCCTTTTCTAATATAAGTATTTAAGGTTACAAATTCTCCTATGGGCCTTGTTTCAGTGCATTCCACAAATTCTGATGTCCTGAATTTTTAAAAACTTTTCCATGTTTCTGTGAAATTTATTGATACCACTTAAAAAAAAGTTGTTTATTTCAACTTTGTTTACTGGGGCTTTCCAGATACTATTTATTATTGATATGTATTTTAATTTCATCATGATCACCAATATTTATTTAAATTCTCTAAAATATATTAAGACTTTATGTTATAGACTATAATCTATCATGGATATTGGGCTTTCTTTTTAGAAGAAAGTACCTGTTAATCAACTTGCTACTTATGAAGCTTATTTTTAAGGTTTTAAACATCCCCTGATAATAAGACTGGGTCTTACATTCATTTTTTGCTCCACAAGAAGCAGTAGAGCTTATTTTCAGGGGATATCTTATTTTTTCATGTACAATAACCTACACTTAATCATGTACAACTATCTGCATTTATTCATGTATAAAACTCTACATTTATTCTATGATAGTCACATCATCTTCTTCTGGAACATCATCATAACTCTCCAAACCCTGAATTCTGGCCTGAATTTCTTGCAACTCCATTTCCTGTAGAACCATTGGCCCCAATCTCTCATGTCTAGCAATAGAGCTCTCCTTAAATGAGTGCTTCTTGCCCAGATTGCCTGCTCAGAGTGCACTGGCAACACAGCTGTCAGTGATTTTTATCCTATGCATTCTTCACCCATGTCATGACCCCTCTTGTAAGTAGAATGTAAGTGCATCACAGGATAAATTTGTTTCCTTCTTCAGACTCCTGCCGTACCTGTTGTCTAAAAACAGAAAACAGCTGTTTCATGTATTTTATTCTATCTTCTAGTTGTTAAAAGATGGAAGAAAACTCCTAAAGCAGTCACCCTTTCATGGACAGAACAGTAATACACAGGTTTGCAGTTTTAATAAACTGAAATCAAGATTCATAACATCAGACCTAATAGCTTGGAAGTTTCCTACTGGGAGCTCTCTTGCTTCTTCATATCTAATGAGTAAACATGTCCCTTTAGTTCTTCAACTATACTCCAGAACTTCTATTCTCTCTGTTTAAGAAAAGTCCATTTTACAACTTTTCATTCTTCTTAAAGCCAAACTTTCTTGTACTGTTTTCTTATACTTTTGTCTGTTTAGTCTCTGCCTATGTTGTCAGACTCTATAGATTGACAAGAACAATGAACCCTCCAAAGCTACTGAGTCTCACCATCATCAGAAGCAACATTATTACCTTGACAAATAAAGAAAAAAGCTAACAAAAATTGCCTGAATCGGGCTGCCCTAAGACAAGTTAACAAAGTAATTTAGATAGCATAACATGACCTTGAAGTTACTTAACAAATGCTTCTGATTCTGCATGTGTGATATAAAAAAGGTGCTTATCCAAGGGAAAAACAGTTAACATTGGTTAAATGCCTATTAAATGCCAGACATTACACTAGGGGTTGGCAATCTTTTACTATAAATAGCCAGCCAGCAGGTATTTCAGGTTTTGTGAGCCATGTGGTTAATGTTGCAAGTGTCTATCCCTATCAATACAGTGTGAAGGCAGCTACAGAAAATAAGTAAACAAATAGGTATGAATATGATCTAGTGTAACACTATTGACAAAAACAGATGGTAAGTGGGACTGTACTTTATATATTAGGTAAGCCATACAAGATTGCTAATATATAACCATTTTGTCCTTAAAAATGGCAACTCATGGCTTCAACCTAATACATTAGCTCATTTAATCTTCCCAATAGACTTTTAAGAAGGTTAACATCGTCATCATTTTGTAGATAAATAAACTGAAATTCAGACATGATATAACTTACCCAAATAACAGCAGTATATGAGTTCAAATTCCATGGGTTTAAATTGGCCTCTTTCTCTCTCTCGCTCGCTCGCTCTCTGTCACACACACACACAGAGCCACATATTGATACAAAGCAGTTCACAATGTAGCCCTTCTCGTTCCTAAATCTGTTATTCTACTTGTCAATAAAGGAATGTTTTGTTTTGGACATTTCATTTTTATGAACTGATCTTTGAGTTGTTTATTGTCATAGATGTCAACTTGCTGAAGCTCTGAATAATGCAAATGAACAGATGCATAAAATACTGTTAGACCTCACTGAGCATACAAAAACAAACAAGAGAGCCTCTACCTCCAATGTTTAGAATTTAACAAAAAAGAAAAGAAATACAAATACACAAATTTAAAAAATCAAATGTCTCTATGTGAAGCCATTTGCTTACCATCCTTTTAGCAAAACTAGTTTCATCTTCTATTATCACATCCCATGCATAAAACTCATCATTGTTGAGAAGCCACTTTGAAGATATCAATATGTAATACAACCACCATTGTTAATTCCCTACCACTTTGTTTGTAACTCTGTATTGTCTGTATTGTGCTTGTGATATGTTGTAAAATGTTGTATGTCTGTTAATGTTTCCCTCCTTTTATCCTTAAAATAAAAAAAAAAAAAAAAAAAAAAAAAACTCATCATTGTTTCTTTGTATATCTGTTTCCCACTATACTCTGCAATTCTTGAGAAGTAGGACCTTATCCATGTAATGTTACTACATGGGTAGTGCTCCTTAAAGAAAGGTCCTAAAGAAAGGAAATAACTGTAGGTATTCTAGGTGGAAAAAATTAGTATGATTAAAAGGCACTGAGTGAGCACAAAGTATATGTGAGGAACAGCAAAATGAGTATTTAGCTAAAGGTGAGACACATATGATATATTTAATCATACATTTAATAGCTATATATCAAGGATTTACTCTGGCCTATATGGCAAAATATAACTTGGAAGGGAAGTTACAGACCCAAGAGTGAAGGATCCTGAATGCCAACATAAAAATGTGTGTCTAAACCAACAGATATTAACTTTTCATTAAAGATAAATAAGCAAAGCTGATGACTCATGCTATACTTTAGAAATAATAACCTTACAGCAATAGACAGAATGTCAATGGTACAGGCTTATGAATTTGACAAATTCAACATAAATTTAACTGCAAGTGTCTGTATTTGGACAGAAGCTCCTGCAGAGTGAGGACAGAGGGCCAAGATCAGCAAGCTGTCCATAACTCAACTCCTTCTTAATACAAGGCTTTAGGGATAAATCACAGAAGAAAATGGGCCCTGTCAGAATGACTAACGCAGATGACATTCTTTCATTCCTAGGTTCTTTTTTATCAAAAGGAGTGTGTGGGGGGTAGCTTTGTTTTTATTTTTATTTTATACAAATGCCAAATGGGTGAACATCCTGGCAGACTTGAGACAGCAGCACTCACAGAACACTTAAAAGACGGTCACCATAATCCCAGGTACTCAGAAATGTGGAACAAACAACCCAAACATGGGAAAGCCAACTCCTCAGATGAATTCCAGTATCAGGGTGTATAGAAAGAAGCAACGTTACCTAATGATGTCAGTACGGCTTATAGTCTAGGTCCAGAGAAATACCATTTGGGGAAAGAACCTAACCTCCAAAGGAAGAAGTCAAATACAGCTGTAGCAGTCAGGCTCTTCCTTTGGTGCCCAGCCTATCAGCCATCACTCAGTGCTTACCTGTCTTAACTTACTTCCAGAAGGGAGATGGAGCTGAGTGAGCAAGATATTTGCAGGAGTAAGGCCTTAAGTAAGGCACAGGCCAGAGAACCACACAGATGGCAGTGACTGAGTTAGGATCATCAAGCCTTAGTGACAGAAGAAAAAAAAAGGACACAGCACTCAATAGGGGTGATCCATGGGACAATGAGTCACAGGGCACACAATTGCTATGACCAGTGTGTTCTGGTTGGAGAAAAGATACTGGAGCAGTGCCAGAGGGGAAACACTCTCACTACCACCCCCCAAAGACTACCAGGCTCTGCCATGTGGTATCCCTACCTGATGCTTGCCTTTGAAATGCTGCTGAGAAGTTGGTGCCCATAAGGGAAACCATTCTACTGCCCAACAAAAGGTGCTGAGCTTGGGGTCCACATGAATTCTCTCCCAGTGGCTCACAAATGCTACTGAACTCCAAGCAGGAGGGCCTTCCCCCAAGGCCCTAAAAGCCACTTAATTCTCAGGCTGGATACAGACTATCAGAGAGACACGGACAAAGGCTTTTGCTTAGGCAGAAAGCCAGAGAGGAGCAGCAGTGTCAGATAGCATTGCATGGTATGCTCAACTGGACAGGCATAGCAAAAGCAGACATAAACAGCTACACAGGTTATCATGGAAGGAAAGGGCCAGAGATTAAAGAAGCACTGCCAGAGATCAGTAAAAGAGTGGGTGCTTGACCAGTCCTGCTATGCCCTCCCCGCATTGCAATACAATTGAAAATGTCCAGTCATAAGGACAAAGAAATGCCCACAGGAGCACAGCCGAAGACTACAAGAGCTCTACCTGCAGAAGGAAGGAAAAGCAGATGGTAGGGGCACTGTACCCCCAATCTTATTCACTAATGAATAAGAGAACAAGTTATACAAAGAACACTGGCTCAAGCAATGGTCTTGACACAATGACGGTAAAGGACTAGAGATCAGTCCCCTACAAATGCAGTAAGACAAGATCTCTCCATTTGTGAACTAAGGGGACAGCACACTGGTCAAATTTAGACTGAAGTATAAAGAGGACTGAGAGGATTCTTTTGTGTTTTCGCATGTCTGTGGTTTTTCTATCTTTTTTTCTCTTTCTCAAATGTATTTGTGGTGTTTGTATATGCAAAACAGGGAGATTATGAATTATTAATGCTTTAGTTCAGACAGTATCTTTTATGGTCACGTGAGGTTAATTCTCACCAAAAACATGTATGGAGGATGCAAACACAAGCTCACTACCACGGTATTAATTGCTTTCAAACTTTTATACCTTCTCCCAATCTCCAATTATACTTTACTCCCTCTTCTTTCTTTTCCTGCCCCCACCCTCCTTCCTTCCATTCCAGACATAAAAATAGCATTCAAGTCCTGCCTCTCCTTTCTTTGATTTGCAGTTATCTCTTTTTTCTTTTTTCCTTTTTCCTGAACTATTGTCTCTTTTTCTCCTTCCCTCATCCTCCACATATCAGCCTACATGTCATCAGTACTATTTTACTGTCTTCCTGGGTCATTGAACAAAGTATGAACTTGTTAAAATAAGTTTTAAATGATATGACTGAAATATGTTACAACACAGTGATCAGGACTGATCTTACTATACAGAGAGATTGAACATAACCAAAGCCAAGATCACATGACAAGGAGACATTCAGAAATTAAAGAAACCGCCACAGCAGTGACAGTTTTTCTATTCTAACTGATCTTCAATGTTCAGCACAAAAACAATAGAAACATGAAAAAGCATGGCAACCAGATGCACCCAAAAACTCTTCACTCCTCAAAAGCTGATCTCACAGGCACTGCAGTGGAAGTCTCAAAGAACTAAAAGGCCAAATAGTTGAAATGTTTGCAGAGATCAAAAAGAAACTAATAAGCAAATCTATAAGATGGTCAGTGAGTTTAAATAGGATTTAAACAAACAAAATATTTACTTAACAAAATGGTTAGCATTCTTAATATAGATACAGACAAAAGGTTGATTACATTAAAGAAGACTGCAAGATATGAATGCTACTTTTATGGAAAATTAGAGATTATGAAAAAACAAAGCAGAAGTTTTGGATAGGAAACACTCAACTGAAAATAAAGAGCAGCAGGAGTAACTAATCTGAGGGGAGTTTGAAAGTGAAAACAAGGTTGATGTACTACATCATGTACACAGTAGTACCCTAAAATCAACAAGAAAGCTGGATCTAACAGCTGCTAGATGGCAAAAAACAAACAAAAACCTCAAAAAATAACCTAATAACTATAGGAGATAGGAGGAGACAACCAAAGGTATAAAAAAATTATTCACCAAAATTATAGTACAACACTTTTAAATCTAGTAAAGCATGAAATATCCAGGTAAGTAAGGCATGTAGAACCCCAAAAGCCACAACCACTCCACAACACATCATAGGCCAAATCCCAGAAATTTAGCACAAAGAATATCAAAACCTGCTAGAGAAAAATATCAAGTAACCTATAAAGAGTAACAGATTTCTCAACACATCCTTACAGGCCAGGAGAGCACAGAGTTTTCCAATCCCTTGGAGAAAACAACTAACAACCCAGATTACTCTACCCTACAAAATTATGCCTCAAAATTGATGGAGAAATAGACTTTTCACAAAAATGAAAATCTAAAGAAATTCATGATCACCAAATCAGAACTGGAGAAAGTGCTCAAGGAACTCTCAACTAGACACAGCAAGGCCAATATATCTAACTGGGAGAGTAGGTGAACAACAGGAAAGAAATAAATCAACACTGACAAAATAATGCAATGACAGGATTAAGTATATATCTCCCATAATGATACTCAATGTGAATGGTTTTAACTCCCCAGTCAAAAGTTTCACACTGGTAAATTGGATCAAAAAACAAAACTCAGCCATATGTTGCCTGCAAGAGACATACATCATTGACAAAGGTACATATAGACTGAAAATGAAAGAATGGAAAAGAATACTCCATATAACCCAAGCGCCAAACCAAGCAGGAGTAGCTATTTTTAGACAAAGTAGACTTCCAGCCAAAAATGATCAGAAGGGACAAAGATCACTATATACTGGTAAAAGAAACAATTCAACAAGAATAATTATATTTAAATACCCACTAAATGTTGGCATAACCAGTTTCATTCAGAAAAAAAAAAACTACTGGGCATAAAAGAATGGATAGATAGTAATACAGTCATAGTAGGGAACTTCAATATCCCGTCTCACAAATGGGTCAATCAGACTAATATATCTGAGCTGAAACACAACATAGAGCAAATGAATTTAACAGATAGCTACGGAGTGATTTAAACAATAGAATATCCATTTTTTTTCAGCTGGACAGGGAATTTTCTCCAAATCTAATCATATCTTAGGCCATAAAGCATGCCCAAATAAAAACAAAAGAGTTAAAATAATCTCTTGCATAGTAATGGATCATAGTAGAATGAAACTAGAACAGCAAAAGGAATCATAAAAATTTTGCAAACATATGGAGATTAACAATACACTCTTGAATAATCAATGGATCACAGAAAAAAAATCAGGAAAGGAAGTGAATTAAATGACAATGGAAGCAAAACATACCAAAACCTATGGGGTACAATGGGGAAGTTTATATCTGTGAATCCATACATTTTTAAAAAGGCAATCTCAAATAAATAACCTAATGATTAATCTTATATACTAGAAAAACAACAACCCAAACCAAAACATGGGGAGAAGGAAAAAGATTATGAAGATGTGGAATGAAATTAATTTAACAGAGACTAAACATGATAGAAAGGATCAATGAATCAGAATTGGTTCTTTGAAAGGAAAAAAAAAAAAGATAAATCTTTCATCATCACCAAACTTACCTAAAAAAGGAAGAAAGACTCATATCAATTAAATATGAAAATGGTGAAATCACAATACACCCTGCTGAAACCCTGAGGGGTATAAAAATCTATTTTGGCTTGGTGTAGTGGCACCTATAATCCAGCACTTGTGAGGCTGATGCAGGAGGACTGTTGTGAGTTTGAGGCTTGCCTGGAATACATAGCCAGATCCTTTCTCAAAAAACAAAAATCTTCCACGAAACTGAGAGTGAAAGAAGGCTGCCAAAGGCATTAACTTTATATAGTCTTCTAGGATAAAGAAATGAATCTGATGCTAAAAAAGTAAAAGGCAGATGGAAGGGAGGGTGGGAGAAGAAAATTGAAACGTGTTATGTCCATGTATCAATCCCCTACAATGAATGTAATCATTAAGTACTGTAAACATAAAAGTCAAAAAAAAATAAAATCATACTTTAAAAAAATATCATATATCCTGACCAAATCCATTTCATTACAGTGACCTAAGTATGCGTCAACATATATAAATCAATAAATGTAATATACTACATAAATTTTTAAAATCACATGAACATGTAAATAGATGCAGAAAAGGCCTTTGACAAAATCCAACATCTATTCATGATTTTTTTTTAAAGCTGATGAAAATTTAAATGGATCCAGAATAATCCAAGTAATACTTAGCTAAAGGAATAAAGCAGGAGGCACTAAAACTCCAGATTTCAAGCTATACTATAAAAATATAGTAATAAAAACAGTAGGGAAACTGGCAAAAAAAGACATGTTGACCAGTGAAATAGAACTGAAGATACCAAAACAACCCATACATCTTTAGCCATGTGATTTTTGACAAAGGGACTAAAAATATATGCTGGAGAAAAGATAGCCTCTTTAACAAATGGTACCAGGAAAAATAGTTATTCATCTGTAGAAGAACGAATCTAGACCCGTATCTCTCACCATATACTTTAGCAAATCAAAAGGGGTCAAAGGCTAACATATAAAAATAGAAACAGTGAATCTGTTGGAAGACAAAGTAGGTTACCCGTTTGAAGACACACGCATAGGCAAGAAAATTTTGAACAGAACCCTAATTGCCAATAATACCATGAATCAACAAATTTAATTTTTATCAAATAAAAAACTTTGTACAGCAAAGGAAACAATAAACAGAATGAAGAGACAACCTACAGAATGGGAACAAAATTACTAGCTACTCCTTGGATGAGAATTAATATCTACAATATTCAAAGAATTCAAAAAAATTAGACCCTTCCCAAATAAAAGACTCAATCAAAAAATGAGCAGTTGAAATGAATAGACACTTCTCAAAAAAGAAATGCAAATAGCCAATAAGTACATGAAAAATGTTCAGCATCTTCGGCTGTTAGACAAATACAAATCAAAACACTAAGATTCTTATTCCAGAAAGTATGTTATCTTCATGAAATCAATAATAACAAATGTTGGTAAGGAAGGAGGAGGAGAAGGAGGAGTACAAGGAGGAGAAGCAGAAGCAGAAGAGGAAGAAGAAGAGGAAAATGGAGGAGGAGAAGAAGAAGCCTTCTATGTTGTTGGCAGGGATATAAATTAGTATGATCACCATGGAAATCAAGACAGAAATTCCTCAAAAAAAATATAAATTTCATTTGACCCTGCTATTCCTGTTCTGGGCAACTTCCTGAAAGAGTTAAAGTCATAATACTGCAGTGATACATGCATGTATATAAGTAGCAGAATTCACAATAGCTAAATTATGGAATTTTGTGTCCATCAACAGATACTACTCAACTATATAGAAAGATAAATCTGAGTCATTTGTAGGAAAACAGATGGCTCTTAAGAGACCACAATGCTAAGTGAAATAAATCAGAGAAAAAGTATTGCATGGTTTCTCTTATATCAGAAGCCCAAAATTATTATAAATACACAGCAAAATAAAGGACAGATGGCAGGGACTAGGCAGAAAGATTTTGTAGAGAGGGGAAGGTGATGAAGGGAAGGGAGAAAGGAGAAGGTGGAGACAGGAGTGGAGGTAAAAATTCTTAAAACAGGATAGTTTTAGATACCAATTTCCTAAAATCTATGTGATTATTATGTATCACAAACATGTATCAACAACAGCCAGGTGTGGTGGCACATGCCTGCAATACCAGCATTTGGGAAGGTGAGGCAGGAAGACTGCTGTGAGTTCAAGGCCAGCCTGGGCTACGTAGTGAGTTCGAGGCCAGCCTGAACTACATAGTGGGACTCTGTCAAAAAAAAAAACAAAAAAAAAAAACACCCACACAACATATATCAATAACAACAGAAAGGGTTATATGTAATGATTTTGCTTATAAGTGATTATATATTCTCAATATGAAAATTTTTAATAAATTTCTTTCTGACTTCTACCACATGCCAAAAACCTGATTCTAAAATTTGTAATTCCTCAAATTCTGAATTAATGTACCTTAGTGAATGATAGAACCATGGAACAGCACTGGTATTCACAAAACAAAACAAAACAAAAACAAAACAAAACAAAAAAAGGCACACAAAAAAGGATTAAAGGGACTTTTCCTCCTTTGCATAGCATTATTAAATCTTGGGACTGAAAAAACTCCATAAAACTGCATTATAATAAGATATCTAGATATAGTTTACTGTGTTAAAATTATTTCTACTCTCTGGAAGCCAAGAGCTTCCTTGTTAAAGTGTAAAATGAGATTTCACCTCCTTACAACTCCTTGTTGTCACAGCTGAACTGTCACAGCATGAAAACATTCCCCTACTGGTGAAGGTTTAGATAGCTATTTCCTTGATGAAAGAGTGTAAAAGGAACTGATAGAGTTATTGACAATTCATACAGTATCTCATACCCCATTAGAATACAACTACAAGCAAAGAAATATTTTAATCTGAGGGAAATGGGTAACAATGTTTTGCATAATTGCTGACTTTACGGAGCAGTTTAAAAATGACAAAAGACTCGATTCTACCAGGTTCATGACTTAGGGATCTAATTATAAATCTAATTTTTTTTCCTGTTTTCTAAATCAAAGGATAATCAAAAGTACACTGAAGAAAACATTTCCTGTGTTACTGCAAAGTAATTCTCAGAGTATGCAAACATAAATGAAAAGAGCATTTTAGTTTAGTCCTTCATTACCTTCCATAAAACCAAACAGCTTCGAGATATGAATTAGACACCATATCATGTATTTATTTGAAATGTTTGATTCAATGACATTTAGTAAATATACAGGTGTGCAACTTTTCCCACAATTTAATTTTAGAACATTTCCTTTGTTCCTTTAGAACAAAGCCTTTAACATTTTGATATATGATACTATATTTCCATAAAGTTACTGTATATTAATTCCATGCCACACACATTTCTGCAACTGAGCAGAAAAAGCACAAACTAACTTTGCTTTTAATGACCTTTACAATCAATCCTCTCCTCTGGCACTGGGAAGCAAATGTTCAGGTGCTTTCCCTGAAAGTTAAACCATTCTAAGTATTAAGTTATGGCACACGGTCTTGGAAAGAAATTAATTATATTTTTGTTGGTAACACATTTCAGGTTGTTTACACAGCTGACATTTCTCAGCTGTACCCAATTCATGCCCTAAGCTGTGAGGACTATCTTGTTTTGTAGCAGATGCCTCCACGCAATTTTAGCAAGTATAGAAATATCCCTGCCTACAACAATATAGATTACAACCACTAGCTTTGTAAGTTTTCATAGTCGTAACAAAAGACTTTATGACATTTCTTTGGCTAGGATCTCCTAAAAATCTACAATTAACCAAGCCACTTTTGCTTAAACTCAAGCACTACAGCTAATGTTATGGCTCCAGTTAAAGACAGCTTGGCCCTAAACATCTTTGTTGTATCAAATCATGCAGCTCAAAGCAATATCCCGCCAACGTGGCAACATTTGCTCTGGGGAAGTCTGGGCAAGGAACACTTCACAGGTTCTGGGACAAGGTGTAAATACGAATAATGAGGCAAAAAGAATCAAGCATCTTAATGGGGAATTCCCTCTTGTGCTTGCTGTGATTTAGATACAGCACCAACTAGCATTATTCTGAATATTTTTAGTTTTATCTGCTTTCCATATTTTCCCATAATAGTGAAACTATATTACAACTATTTGGTTAAAAGTTACATATTATAAAAGTCATTAAAATATAGGTCTCAATGAATCAGCACCTAAAATATGTCAGGTATTTTGTTACAGGAGAATTGATCATTTTTCAGTAAATTCCAATTTTGAACTTGTACCTGATGAGCCTATTTTAGTCTATTTCCCACAAAGTGGTGTCCAACTCATTTTTGCCTAAACTCAAGCACTGGAGCTAGTGGATCTGCTCTGAAGCTTGTGCAGTTCCACATTTCTGGACTTTCTCTATTTCCCTATATCCTCCCTCCCACTCCAATTAGGTAATTACTTTTGCTTTCAACTTTTTATTATGGAAATCTTCAAACATAAAAATCCAGTATGTGTAGCATTAAGATCCAATGATAATATACAGCTAATCTATCTTACCTCTGTCCTCACTGTTCCCGTCACTCTGCAGGTTATTTGCAGCAAATCTCAGGCATGATTTAAATCAGTCAGTTCTTGCCTATGTTCCTTTTTGAGTTTCAGTATCTAAGCATTACTTACAATATTGATGATTCTCATTCATTCAGTGTCTACTGTGAACTAGGTGGGGAAATATGTTATCCCTAATCTTCACAACAATGGTGCAAAGTAGCAAGATAGCAAACTGGGAGAATTTTAATGACACGTCCAGATTTTAATTCTTTCCTTTTATTAATGTTATTATCTCTTATAATAAGTTCTTAGATAATGCTAAGAACATGTCTAGTTTGTTCATGTCTCCTTAAACAACTCTTTAAATAAGTATTGCCATTTTTTAAAATCAAATTTCTAACCCTAACAGGAAAAAAACAGTGAAACAACAGCTACTTAAAAACAAACAAACAAATAAAACTACAGCTCTATTTGTAGCAATGGTAAACCAGTCAACAATTCCGGAGATATAATATTAATGCTTGGGCCTGGGGATATAGCTCCGCAGCACAGCACCTGCCTGGCAAGTGCAAGGCCCTAAATTCGATTTCCGGTACAAAAAAAAGCTAAAATAAACTGTTCAGAAATGAATGTAATTGCCTATATCTAAACACTTTTCTTCTGGAAGGGTTTGCTAAAAGTTAAATAAAAGTTTTGCTATTTTCTGATTATTTTTAACATTCTGCAATTCACAAAGCATTTTCTAAAAGCACAGGGGGGGTTTGTTTTTTTTTTTTTCTTTTTTGAGACCCCATCCCAAAAAGACAAAACAAAATAAAATGTATGGTGGTGGTGCTAGAAGAGCAGGAATAGTTAGTATCCAAAAGTACAGTCTAGTATAGGAAAGGTAGACTTAACTATAATGATTAGGTTGATTTTGAAATATCTACAATTAAGAAAAATATAATTTTTCTTAAGCTTTCAGAATTTTGTTAGTAATATCCAAATATATCAAATATAATTCTTTTTTTGTGTATATATGGTACTGGGGGTTGAACAGAGCCTTGAGCATACTAGGGAAGCATTCTACCACTAAGCTACAACTCCAGCCCTTTCACTTTATCTTTTATTTTGATACCAGGTTTCACTAAGTCGCCCAGGCTGACCTCAAACTGGAATCCTCCTGCTTGGGTGAATATATTCTCTGTTTTGTTTTTTTTTTTTTGTACCGGGAATCAAACTCATGACCTCAGGCTCACCAGGCAAGCACTTATGCCACTAAGCTATATCCCCGGCCCAAGGGTGAATATATTCTTATCAAGGAAAAATTTAAGACAAATCAGACAGCATCAAGTTCCTGACACTGACACTGTAACATTACCATTGTAATGATGTGTTTGGATATCAGTTCTGCAAATAAATTCAAATTATTAAAACTGTTCTTATTTTCATATTATTTCACTTATAAGGCTTTTACAATGGAATATTCAAAGTATTTGATTCTCCTAGTTTTCAAAGCCAATCAGACTGACAGTGGCAAAAAAGAGAAAAGGATATAAAACTAAGAACTTGACTGTTACTTACTGAATCATCTGTGGCAGAGGGTGGCCAGCCCTCCCATAACTGATGTCGAACGGGTATGCTTGTAAGGTCATACACATTTCTTTTTACCTATAAAAAGAAAGGACACAATTAAAATAGAGCTTCCACATTACTTAAGATAGTTTTAGTCAATTTACGTAACATACAACGCATCTGTTTTTTGTTCTAGATTTAAAATAAGAATTTTAAGATAAAAAAACACAAGTCAGAAAAAAATCATGTAAAAATGAAACAAAGCCAAATTTAAAGGCAGGATTTCAGTGAAGGTTTGATGAAGTAATGCTTCAAGAAAACCTCCTCTTCCTTGATTGTTTTTTGACTCCTGGCTGAATGCACATTTCTTTTCAGTCTAGAAACTTTGGGCACACAGTTCACCTAGGACAGACTACAATTATAAATGCTTATAATTTATTTATTTTGAAAACTGTGAAATGATTAAAAAAATATATTTCAAGTTTCTACTTGGGAGAGAAAAGTGGTTTTTGTGGGGGTGGGGTGGAGTTAGGAGTTGAAAACGCCTTTTAAAATGTAAGCTTCTAGGATAAAAACTTAATAAAGTAGCATAGGTCATTACCTTGAAATCACGCAAAATTAAAAACTTATCAACAGAATATTTTCTAATATAGAGCTATTTATGAATACACTGTTAAGGCCCTTACTGAAAAGAAAACAGATTAAATTCTATTAAACATTAAGAAAAACTATCTTTCCTAGTAGCAAGAGCATATCTTTCACCTTTAAAAGGAGAGGAAGGAATAACACATCAGAAGAAATGATGTATCTTTAGCAGTTGGTTGGACTTAGACAAGCAGTATTCATTCATGTTTTTAAAATGAAGAAATTTAAAGTATTATGTTGTCCAATTACAGCATTTTGTTATCGTATTACTCTTTCTTATACATAAACACATCTAAGTTACCATTCCAGTGAAACAGAGATATATGTTCACTAGGGAAAGAAAAAAACCAAAACAAAACATGGAACTCAATCTATTTTTATCTCCACTGTACACCTGTGGAAGAAAGACTTAGTAAGAGAGATTTGAGGAGCCTGAAACATGGCTTGATCTCCACTCAATTCAAACAGCTTTTCTTCAGAGGTTAGCAATGGCCTGTTTACCATGCAGTATTTTCTTCACATCAAGTTTGGAAAAATTTATCAGTCATTATCAACCCAACAATTTTACCAAATGTAACTACTGGCTTAACCTCCGATCACTTTCACTAGCTGAGACAACTCTATCATGTCTAAACATCTGTGTCCTTAAGGAGAAAGGTGTTCCACAAACCCAGAGTATTATATTAGTAAAAGAGAGAGAAAAGACAGGAAAGGAGCATGAGGAGTCTTTAGGTTTCAAGGCAAAAAGTTCCTTCCTTAATAAATTATTCTTGGACTGTCCAGATTCATGAAACCTAATCAGCTACTTTTGATAAAACACAGAAAAAAATTTCTATCTTTTGAAAAGATGGCAAGGGTACCCTAATACTGGAGAGTATACACAAGTCCTATGACTACATAAACAAATAACTTTGAAGTAAAAGTCTTTAAATTCTCCCTTAATTCCAGAACGTAACAATAGGGTATTATGAAATGAACAGTATTTTCTTCTTTCATTAACTCATCTGTAACTGCACTGAATTGAATAACATTCCTTTGCTATTCTAAGCCTGAAAAGCATGTTCTGGCTATAGTGTTATGTTGGTATAAAGCACAATGCCAGACTGATGTGCTGAACAAAAGTGATCAAAGTTAGAGTAATGTTAGCCATTGCACAAGTATTTGGCTTCATTGTTCTCCCCAGAATGACATCTGTTAAGCAACTTGTCATAGAACAAACTGGTTAATACAGACAGAACTTGGCTCAGAGAGTACCATGTAAAGCATATTAGGCCAATGTTTGATTGTTCCAATGCAAAGGCTAAATTCAGAGTACTCTGAGATTAAGCCAAAAGAATCTTGTGTTCAACCACAATCACTAAACAACAATTTAAGTAACAACAAATTAGCTTTTCAAAATTAACTCCATGTTTATCAAAACTGTAATGGTGATTTCAGTAATACAGATATAAAAATTTCATTATCTTTATTGATGTTTATTGTCAAAATTTCAAAGTATAATTCTGCTGGGAAGGAAAAAAATTCAAAATGTACACAAAGCAAAAGTATAAATATTTTTAAAAATTAGTATTCTAGGAAATCTTTTTTTTTGTTTGTTTTTGTTTTGTTTTTTTTTTTGTTTTTGGTTTTTGGTTTTTCTCCGGTGCCGGGAACTGAACTCACGACCTTGCGCTTGCCAGGCAGGCGCTTTGCCGCTGAGCTAAATCCCCAGCCCCCTCTAGGAAATCTTAATAATAAGAGACAGTTGTGTAGAAAATGATACACATAAATTTAAAGTCACCATGAATCAGATGAAAGATACAGTTCTCACAGAGGGGGAGATAAAGAGAAAGGAGAAAGAGAAGGTGGAGAAAGAGAGAAGATGGAGGGTAAAGAAGGAGAGGGAGATGAGAAACAGACAAAAGAGAGTGGGGAAAGAAAGAGTGTGAAGGAGAACAACTGATTGATTTGAGAGATTGGAGAGCACTTAGTGAGGCAGAAAGAACACAAACAGAGGCTGAGGTGCTGTGGCTGGCATGCCCTGCTGCCATTACTGTTCTGCTTCTTCTGATGGAGTTTCATCTTTAGAGACTGTTAAATTCTAGTTAACGACAAGTGGCACTTCACTGGGTAACATTTCTTAAGGGTCTTTTTGTCTTATAACTCTTCATTGCTCACTATTGGCTCAAGATCATGCTGAACCTTCATAAGCTTTTCAATTCTTATTTTGCATTAAGGCCTAAATTTATGAGATTTCAGGCTGCTAAACTATGCAAATGTTTCAATTAGTTCTGAAGGAACTGAATAAAAGCTTTAACAGCTGAATATTAACATTTTGTTACAAATGAAACTGTATTTGAATCAAGCATTCTAGATTGACAACAGATCTTCTAGAGTGTGTTTTCTAGACTCTTAAAAGGGGCAATTTAATTTTCCCCTTGTGTTTCAGATAAGAAAATTGTGACTGAGAAAAAAGTAGAAGTCAGATTAACTTGAAACAATATAGCATTAATATAGTACTGGTTTATTTCCCTATTTGCATTTCATTGTTAACAAATATCCACTTACTATCATATAAAACGCTAAGCAATGTTTTCTACTTCAAAGTTAGTATTTTGTCAATATCTTTGAAAATTTCAATGCTAAACACAACACTGGAGAAAAGATCATTTTATTACAACCTGCTCAATATAAAATTATAAAAACTATATTCACAAGCTATCTCCCACAAATTTTTCTGTTGATTCACTTAATTTTTGAAACAGGTTTATTTTTCAGTTAAATCTCACCAGAATTTTCTAGAGGAATAATTCTTAGGAATTTACTCTGCTAAAGGCTTCATTTTAAGGTTCAGATTAGATTCAAATGAGTTCTTCCTACTCTTCAAATTGAAAAAGATACAGCTTAGTATATAACATTTCAGTTACAATAAACACATTCCTTGTGAGCTAAATGTTGGTTAAACTTTTTAAAAACATGTCACAGAATTTTAATATCATTCTGATATTACTGAAAGACAAGTAGACTGTGATAGCAGAAAATAACAACCACAGTCTGAGGTGTGGCATGAACAGAAGCAGAGAACCAGATTTCTAGTCCTAATTCTGCAGGACTATTACTTGGGGGAAACTGATAGAGACCTTTCCTGAGATTTAGTTTACTCAATCTTTGAAGAGAATAAAACATGATCACTTCTGATTTTCAAAGCTCTAAAACCTAAAATTTCATAAAGATATTTCATGAGTTAATCCTAGGTATAAAAAAGAACTAAATATATTCAAGACAAAGAAGCAGTGAAGGAAAGTTTACAATTAAGGCTAGAAAATGGAACAAGAGTTAATAAATGTAAAAGAAACATTAAGAAGCAAAATTCCAACAATTTCAGGTGAGAAATAAAGAAAAAATAGCACTTCAGGTGAATTTTTTCTTGGATGAAGTATTAGTTTTTTAACTTTTCATGTACTTTTTTAAAAAGCTAAGTAATAGTTTTGCATCATGAAATCTCACTTAAAAATAAAGCCTGTCACACTAATTTCCCAAATTATTCCTTCAACCAAATGTTACCAAGGAGGCTTGATAACAAGGTTTTGCCAAGGTTTTGTCAGAAGACCACTTACCTAAGTGTTATAGTTATAAAACTTTATTAATTTATTTCACCATTTAAAAATTTTTGAAACATGGCCCAGGATTCGTCACATATCTAACATTTTAATATATTAAAAATAAACATGATTTTAGAAGAGATGTCAACTAGCTCCGTAGTTTCTAGATTTTCTGAATTAAGATATTATGGCACGTTATAGCCTTCACAAAAAGTATCTTGACACTATAGACATTTATCTCATTCTATGATTGTTACAAATTTTAAATATATCAAATTATGAGCTCCCAGTACTTCAGACTATCAAATAACATTCTGGTTAAGGATTTCCTAAATAATAAATGCACTGAACAAGTAAGTATTTGTATATGTGTTTAAATCAAAATAAGGCCTACACACTAGGCTCACTTCCAGTTTCCTAGCAATCACTGGTGCTCTGAAAAGCTTATTTGGTTGAGAAACCAATCACTTCTGATTCACAGTAGGTTTTAAACATATACTTTATATCTAATGCATGCTATCTTTTTTTTTTTTTTTTTTAACATACTGCACATGCATTGTAGTTGCACATGGAATTATTTTACTAAGACGCAAGTTAAATCCTCCTAAAAATCCTTCCGGAACAAAAAAATGCTTGAAACCGGTTGGTGTAAGGGGAATGAGAAGGTGGCATCAGTAATCAAATGTTAATTAGCAAGCTTTTTTTCTTCCTTCCCCCAGGGCTGGCCTGTGTTGGAGAATTCAAATCAGAAATCAATGCTCTAAGTGTTTAACTATTACTTCTTCTCATTAACCATTTGAAAGACCAAGCAATTCTCTCCTCATAAAAACAGTAACTTAAGACATTTCTTTTTCTCAAATTCTCAAATACCGTCTTTCCAGAAAACAATGAAGATGCGGTTTCAAAAAAATTATAAAACTGAAATTGCTTTTGATCAGGTTTTGAAGGAACTGTACTTGGCACTTTTAAAAAGTCTTTTGCTTCTAAGTGAATTAATCTCAACAGCTGCAACTTGATTTTGTTTTGTACCACATCCAAAAAATTTATTTTACTTCTTACTAACCTGTAATGAAACTGGGATTATGAGAGATTACTAAAATGATGATAATAATTAAATACAGAATTTTGTTTAAATGTATATAGTTCTTGTTTTTTTTTTTTTTTTCCCCTCCGGTACCAGGAACCGAACTCATGACCTTGTGCTTGCCAGGCAAGCGCTTTTGCCGCTGAGCTAAATCCCCAGCCCTAATGTATATAGTTCTAAGTTCTATGAAACTCTTAAGCCTAAACTCTTGATGATTATGACATGTCTTCTCTTAGACTGAATTTCTTCTTCTGTAAAACAAAAGGCTTAATAAATTATCTCTCTCTTTTTTTTCTTTTTGAGACAGGGTCTCCCTATGCAGGTCAGGCTGGCCTTGAGCTCACTTTTGTAGCCCAGGCTGGTTTTGAACTCACAAAGATCTTCCTGCCTCAGCCTCCCAAAAGCTGGGATTACAGGTGTGCACCACCATGCTTCACCATAATAAATTATCTAAAAAATTCTTTTCCACCTAAAAGTTCTGTAATCATAACAAGTAAAAATTTTCTATGAGACTCTTTACACTAACTCTAAATGGTAGTTATTAAGTGGTAACAAGTAGGAGTAACCAAATGGGCAAATGGTAACCAAATGGGCAAATCCTCTGGCATGAGAGCAATGAATTGTTCCAGAGCTTGCTGTACTACAACCAGCGATGAAGAGCAGCCATAGGCTGTCAACTTTGTACTTTCAAAGCGCTGTATAGGAAGAACAACTGCCAGACCAAATGGCAACTTGTTATTGTTTCAACAACTGAATGCTGCCTTCACAGTACAAGGGCAGTCCCTAGTGTCATATACAGCTCAGAGAGAAATGGCAAGACAAAAAAAAATTCCAAGCAAAATAAAGTAGGGTAAAGGAGAAGTGCATATGAAAATAGCAAACTTTATCATGTGACAGCAATGGCTCTTCACTTGTAAACTTTTGGCCAATGCCCTCTGAGTCTCCTATAACCCTTACTAATTACACCCTGTGCTAGAACAAAAGAACATGAAGACATTCATGCCATGGGTCTGTTCCTTTTACTTGGCCAATATACAGTAATTCAGCCTTGCCCTATCTTGTTATTCTGGTTTTCCCTCTGTGAATAGTTGCGCACTCTTGCCAACTCCTCTTCTATATTTTGATTTGGGCAAGTGAAACTCTTATCACAAACAGCTATATTTTATTTGCATCCTCTAAGTTCTAAAGTAAAATTATATCTAATGGAAAGAAGACATATGTCAGTGCCATTAATGTCTGCGAATTTTCTTTTACAGAATTGCCATTTCCCTTTTAATTTTGATTTCAAGTGAGTTAAAACACAAACTTGTGCACGCATGTGCACATGCAGTTAAGCTACTTGCCTAAATGTCCTTCACTTAGTTAATGCCTAAGTCAGAATAATGCAGAATTTAAACATTTTAACGTGTTTCTTTTTTCTTCTAAAAACACCTTTTCTTAAACATCACTTGTATAGCATACTTCAAAATTTTTAAAATTCTGACAATATTTTTGATAAAAACTATTTTTCTAATAGTTATCAATATTTTTGATATTTCTGAGTTTTTTGATTTTTGATATTTCTAATAGTTATTTTGATATTTCTAATTTCTAATAGTTTTTTGATATTTTGATATTTCTAATAGTTATTTTGATATTTCTAATAGTTTATCAATATTTTTGATAAAAACTGTACCTCCTTTCTTACTGTGATAGCATCACATGGATGCTCAGACATGTTTATGTTTGCTTTGCTGCTTTCTGTTTGTTGCCCATCCAGCCCTTTGCTTTCTCTTAGATGTGAAAAAAGTGGTGGGAACCATCAGCAATGGACCCTCAGTCTACAATCAGGTCTCTCATAATTTCATCTTTTCTTGTTAACAAAAAAATGCAAAAAACAAAGACAACAAAGGGACTTAGCATTGAGGTCTGCCATGAATACTAAAGTGGCCTGGGGGTGTGGCTCATCAAGTGAAAATAAACCATTCAAGTTACCCACATCAAGAAGAAAGTTTGGGAACAACTAGGCCAGTGTTTGTATTTGGGGCCCTGGAGTCAGGAGAGTTACATTTCCCTTCACTCTCCTTAACTAAGGCACCACAGACAACCTATTTAATCTCTCCTCTAAGAAATATAAAGTCAGTTTTTCCAAAAAAACAAAAGAGGTATTTAAAAGAACGTTTGGTCAGGTTTTCTAAATCTAACTTGCCACTTTCCAAGATCAGCTCTGAGCATTACTCTGAGAGATAAGTAGGTGGAAGGGCAGAGGTGGGACCTTAAGAAAGTGGCTGCCTCAGTCAACACTGACATATAAAAAGCTAAGCACCACAATTACATACCTAGTTAACTTTAGGCGAATGAGATAGAGTTGGCAACTAGCTCCAAATGACAATTTAATTAAATCTTATTAAGTGAATTGACACTATGAGTGAAAGTCTAATACTGCACACCAAACCCTAAGGATTGATGCTGTGCTGCCAATGTTCAGAAGCTCCACACAAATGGCTTTTAATTAAGGAAGTTAAAATCTCAGCCCAAGGATTTCACTGTTAAGGCTGGCTGTGAAATGCAGACGTAGCTTATTTAGAAAGAAAATGCCAGAAATACCTTAGTATTCCCACTTAATGTATTAAGATAAGAAAAAAAAAATTAACCACACGATTCATTAAATAAGCAAGCATTCTAAATACACTGCCTGAAGTCTCCTGTTTAAAAAATTACTCCTATTTATTCATTAACAAAGCTATTCCTTAGCTCATCCCTGCCATAACCTGCTCTATTCAAAACCATATGGGAAAGGACATTAAAAAACCGCCACAAACCATGGACTTCTGGTATTAGTGCTACACACAGCATACCCCTATTCATTATTCTACCTCCCTTGTTTAATCTATCATTAAGATTCAGTGACCCTACACTAAATTTAAAGCAGATCCTTCCTTCCTCCCATGCCTAAATTCACATACTTTTCTAGCTGGAGATGCCCTCAAGTATTAACAACTCTACGGGGTTTCTCTAATCTCAGCTCTGAACTATGTCATGCTATAGAACCAAGAAATTGCTGTTTTACATCTCTGACTATGGAGGCTTCCATAAAAAAACCATATAATTTACTTAATAAGATAAAGGAAGAAGAATCACAACTTTATAAGTATTTTTTTCAGTGTGTATGGTAGCAAAGGCCCATGAAGACACTGTTCTATGTTGCACTGTCTTAAAAATGAATAATACCTGGTGATGTTACTTCAACTATATTCATTACAATAGTTTTAAATAACAGTATAACTGTCAGGTGTTGACTATTAATAAATAAAAAGCAAATAAAAAAGAATATTAGTTGAAATATATAACTGAAAGAACAACAATGGGGGAATGAGATTTTAAGAAGTTAGCAAAAGCTAGTATTTTAAGGACATAAACTTCATTTTCAACTATAAACAAAAAAAATCTAGTGACAATGTGGCAAAATAACGGACCAGAGCTAAGAGAATTTTCTACAGTGACAGAAATGCTCTTTATCTATGCTGTTCAATGAGGTGGTCACTAGCCATATGTGGCTACTGAGCACTTGAAATGTAGCTTGTCCGAATGAAGAACAGAATTCTTTCCTTTTTTTTTCCCCTCAGACAGGGTCTCGCTATGTAGTTCAGGCTGGCCTTGAGCTCACTAGGTAGGCCAGGCTAGCCTTGAACTCACAGTGATCCTCCTGCCACAGCCTCCCAAGTGCTGGGATTACAGGAATGCAGCACCATGCCAGACAAAACTCAGACCTTTTTCTTGTTCTTTATTTCTTCCTCCCATACTGGGGACTGAACCCAGGGTATCATTCATGCTAGATAAGTACACTATCACTGAGCTATGCCCTCAAGCATAGAATTCTTAACTTTTAAAATTTTTTCACTCATTGAAATTGTCCCTCATGCCCAGCGGCTACCCCACTGGACAACATACTGAGATTATTTAAGAAAATAACTATAGCACAACATACAACCGCACCACTGATAAAACCATATAGTGGTATGTTTCACCTCACTTTTATGTCTTTATAGTGCTTGAAACAAAGACAGAAATATTGAAGCTAAATTATTATTTCCATATTGTTACTTTGAATGTTTTTAATGTTATTTAAAAGTACCTAAAAGTTATCAGTAAGAATTATATCTACTTTAGCTTTTCATTATGGTGAATAAATATCTGAAAAAAAAATGAAGAGGGAAAGGTGTGTTTTGGGTCACAGTTTCAAAGGTCACAGTGCACAGTCAGCTAATTCCATTGCTGTGGGCCTGAGGTAAAGCAGACACCATGGTGAAAAGAAGCGCTGCAGCAATGCTGCTTACCTCATTGCAGCCAGGAGGCAGAGAGAGGGAAAGGGCGAGGGAGGCTCAGTTCATTCCCCCATAACCCGCAGCCTTCAGTCGGGCCCCCCTCTCCTAAGTTTCTGTTATCTACCAGTAATACATCAAGTCATAATCTCATCAACAGATTACCTAAGTGATGAAGTTACAGCCTCATGACCCAATCACCTTCCAAAAGCTCCACCTCTACTAACATATAAGACTTCTAGGGGGCATTTTAAATCTAAACCATAATAATCACTTACTATCCCAAAGCTGAAGGAAGATGGGTAGACTACATATAAATGATAACTTGAAAAATTTAAAAAAAAACAGAGAAAGCAACAATGAAGTTTAAACATTAAAATGTGAAGACAGTTGAATATTCTTATAATTGCCACATTATGTAACTAGGGTCTAATTATTCATCAATTCATTCATTCACAAAATGATTACCTGAGAATAATTAATGTGATTTAGATGTTACTAGAATAATGTTGCTACATTATTGTCAACTGTATTCCTGGCAGTTTCTTATTTAAGAGAATGATGGTTCAAAATTCCTTTTTTGGAGCGGGGGGGGGGGGTGTCAAGATTTTTTTTTTTCCTAATTTCTTTTTCAGTGAGTTTATTATTAGTGTATAGGAATGTTATTATTTTTAATGTGTCCATTTTGCAGCCAGCTATACTGCTGAATTTGGTTATTCAATTCTAGGAATATTGAGCTTTTGGGGCCTTCTAAATAAAAAATCATGTCATCTGCAAATAAAGATATTTTCACTTTGTCCTTGTCTGTACATATGCCTTTAATTTCTTTCTCTTGCCAGACTGCTCTGGGTAATGTTTCAAGGACTATGCTGAACAGGAATGATAACAGATATCCTTGTCTTATTCCTGATTTTAGAGGGAAGGCTTTCAGTTCTTCCCCATTCAATATGATGTTTGCAGTAGGTTTGCCATAAATGGCTTTTATTGTGTTGAGGGAAGGATGTTCTATACCTATTTCGCTCAGAGTTTTTTTTAATCATGAATAAATGGATATTAGATTTTGTCAAAGGCTTTTTCTGCATCTATTGAGATGATCATCTGACTTTTAGCCTTGCTTCTGTGTATGTAATGAATTACGTTTATTGATTTGCATACTGAACTATCCTTGCATCCCTTGCTCATAGTATATGATCTTTTGATGATTTGTCACATCCTGCTTGCCAGTATCTTGTTAAGGATTTTTGCATCTTTGTTTACTAGAGAAATTGGCCTTTAGTTCTCATTTTTGGTTGGAGCCTTTTCTGGTTTGAGGATCAGGCTAACGTTAACTTCTGAGAATGATTTTGGAAGTACTCTTTCTCTCCCAATTTTATTAAAAAGTTTGAGAAGCATTGGGATTAGATCTTCCCCGAAGTTCTCATAGAATGTGGCTACAAATTTATCAATTGTTTTCTTAGTTGCGTACCCGCTTCAATCTCATTGCCTATTATTGGATTGTTCAAGATTTTTAAATCTTTTTGGTTCAGTTTTAGTAATTCATATGTATCTAGGAATCTCTCCATTTCTTCTGGAGGGGTCAAGGTCTTTAAAGCATTCATGTATTAGGTCAGGAGCAGAGATGAAAAGGTGCAACAGATACTGTAATCACTACTATTATTATATTCAATCCTCTACTGATTCGGTAAATATTTACTGACCTTCTATCACAAGTGTCTACAGTTCAACAAAGAAAGTACAAGGTAGGGTAAGATGCTTGGGAGTAAATCTCTATACTCCATTAAACTTACTTTGGTTGGGGAGAAATATGTAAACAGTTGTTTACCATATAAACACACAAGCTACACAAATTTTTTAAGCAAGGTAAATAAAATGGCTGACTAAATGAAAAAGATACAGATGGAAAAAAATATATAGGATCAGAGATGATACTTAAACATTAAATATGAAAGCTTTTGTCCCCTTACAAAAAGCAAATTATCTCTTTACTAATCTTAAAAATTAAGAGCCATGTAACTTAGAGTGACTTCAGAAAACACGTAACATACTGCTAAGGAAGTGCTGGGAGAATTTCCCAATGGATTTATAGACTGATATATATGTTTTAGGTTTAACAAGGATGTTTGCTTGAGTATTAATAATTCATGGCTAATCATTCAATTGTCCAGCCAGTCAACAAATTTTATATATATGTATTATGGTTTGTGTCTAGATATCTCTCCCCAAAGCCTCATGCAGTCATGGCGGGGTGTGCCATCTAAATCTAGTTTGTGAATGATTCATGGTCCAATGCTGGGATTAAGGGTGTGAATGCTACACTGGCCCTAGGGCAGGTAGCCTGCACACCATATAAAGAACAGAAAGAGGCTTGTCCCTCCCCGGCCCCTCTCTTTCATTGCTTTTGGTGTCTTCTGCCATCATGAATAGTTGCCCTTCTACCATGAGCCACCCTGCTTTAAAGCCAGCAGGGACTGGACTGAAACCTCTACAAACTGGGTTGTAGATAAACCTTTCCTCCTTTAACTTTGGGTACTGGGTATTTTGTCTCAGTAATAGAGAAAACTAGGACAATTGTCTACTATAAAGATGGTACTACTTTATAGTAATAACTAAAAAAGACAAAATATTTTCCTTGGTGGAGCCTATATTTATATTATAGCATGCATATGGTGGTAGGAAAGATGTGGGGAAAAGAAATGAGTCTATAAGCAAGATAATTTAAAGAGTAAGGTAATTTAAGCTTTAGACTTCATTAACTAGGGTTCTCTCTCCACTCATAATCATATCACTTTGTATTTTTTGTCAAGTAAATAAACATTTGGATATTATAAAAAAAAACTTAGCTTTTTTTCGTGGGAGGAGGTACAACCTAGGAGATTGATCCTAGCGATGGTCTGCTCCCACCCCACCATATTCGAATCCCTAATATAAAATGATGCAGAAGAGAAATTAAAAAGATAAGTGCTGTCAAGGATGCCAACAGATTTATACTAGATGTCCTCTAAGTTAGATGGGGAAGATACACGTCCCAGTAAGGGCATTCCAGGCCAAGAAAGCATGAAATGCAAAACTTCTGTCAGGTGCTTTGCCTATAAG
Source organism: Chinchilla lanigera (assembly GCF_000276665.1). Taxonomy (NCBI): domain Eukaryota; kingdom Metazoa; phylum Chordata; class Mammalia; order Rodentia; family Chinchillidae; genus Chinchilla; species Chinchilla lanigera. Next base: position 8,264,234 of record NW_004955464.1, on the reverse strand, counting down.
TAAGTATTCTCTGATACTTACCATCAAGTTCAATGCAGCTTTATTCTTTCTTTATAGAATAAACTGAGGGTCCACACTCTCTCTGTAAGTGGCAGAAGCAGGATCAAAAAGGAAATCTGTGGGACTGAGGCATGTTCTCCTTTTTACTGTTCCATGACAATTCTCTTAAAAACTAAAACTAGAGGCTCGTTTTTTCCCCCATGGATCAACCTTCCTTGTCTCCTACCCCTAACCTCCAATCTCACTCGCTGCCCAAAACATGTTACATAGTTCATTTGCTTAGCTAACTCTTCCTTCATGGATTTGGGACATGCTTTAGTTCAACTAGACTAAATAATTATAAACCCCAAATTACTGCAGCTATAAATTAATAAAGTTTATTATAGTGATAGCTAACTCAAAGGGATATTTCAGAGATTCTGATCAAAGGTACGTTGTCTTCAAACACAGCTGGGTGTTGTTGGTATGATTCTGCTCAAATGAATAGATATTGTCATGCATTCCAAAATAAATGCAAAGTGCATTTGATCATATTTTATTTTTGTCACATTTCACTGCATTATGCCAGTACTAAATAAATTCAAAGATGTCCATCCTTGAAAATTGTGGCAGGCTGGCAATCACATTCAATGGAAGTGAGTTATTTCAGAGCATCATTTTTTGAGACCCCAACATTACATGCCTTCTTCATGCTTTATATTGAAATAGATGATGGGAACAGATGTAATACACAGTGACACAGAGCTTGACCTCTATCACCTTGTGTACTTTAAGGTCAAACCTCATAAAATTATACTTGTGTATGTTTATGGTTCTTTGTTTCATCCATTCAACAAACATTTATTAAGCATTTTCTACATTCCAGACTTTCCTATAGTCATTACAGCAGCAGTTTCCAATGCAAGTGCCTAGAGCAGCCACGTAAGGGACATAAAGTAGTAAAATGTGTCAGGCAAATGGCATCCAGCCTTAGTTTTGAGGAAACAATATTGGAGTGTTAGGGACAATGCCAAATTGAAGAGTATGCTTTATCCAAAGAGGCAGATGCTATTCCATATCAGCTACTTGCTACTATGGAAAACCTGGGGTTCAATATCACCAGAATTTTCTGACTATTTGAGAGAAGCCAAAAATTAGGAATCTTGTTTTGTTCTAAATGTGAAGCCTGCTAGCTTTGTAATTTTGGCAATCATTTCAAATTTAAAATACTGTGGCTCTCATATTGGTGGCAAACTAAATAGTCTTGCCACTGACTGTTTGCAAGTTCTGTAGGAGAGAGACAAAGATGGGTAAAGACACAGTATTTGTGTGCTCTGTTATACCAATAAACAAACACTTGTAATACAACATGATAGTTGTAATGATTTAGATGAGGCCTCAGAGGTACAGACAGGGCATGCAACTTATCCAGTGTCATAAGTAGCACTTTGCATTCTGATTCAAACATTCTGGCTCAACTGTACATGTTTTTAACCAGTATATCATGCTGGCTCTTTACATTTTATTTCCACTGTCATATACATAAAAAGATGCAACGGAATATACTTTGCAATACATCTTGGTCTGTAGTAAAATTAACAATCTGAATCCAGTACTTCAGTGTTGTTATAGTCCAATTATTATCATATGAAACCACTTCCTATTTGCATAAATACTAAAATTACTTGGTTTCAAAATTATGATTTTCAGATAAAAACAATACAAAAAAGTTTCAGTAAGGAAATGCAATTTTTTTTTGGTTTTTCTCCGGTACCGGGAACCGAACTCACGACCTTGCGCTTGCCAGGCAGGTGCTTTGCCGCTGAGCTAAATCCCCAGCCCCAAAATGCAATATTTAAAAAAAAACAAACAAACAAAAAAAAAAAACACTGCCTTTACAATGGGCAAAAAGTAAAGAATATTTCCATAATTGGTCACTGGTAAGCATATTCTCATGTATATTTTAACATGCCTACTCAGTTGCTGCTTGGAGGTAGAGGTGAAGCTTTTTTGAGGGGCAATTTGGCAATATCAAAATAAAATGAAGATACCCTTAAACCCAACCATTCCATTTTTAAGTACTTAGCCTAGAAAAACATGCAACTCATAAAGAGGGAGTTCTATGTCTTAAGTTTCTGAGTTCTTGAGTCATCTACAATACAAATGTTATTCATATTCTTCCAGAACATTTAAAATTAAGTAACAATGTGATGAGATTTTGTTATATATTTCAATGTTGGCCTGAATGCATGCGACAGTTTCCTCATTTGAGTCTGTAATACTAAATTTAGAACAGCATGAATTGTGAAGAAAATCTGACCAAATGGGTAAACTCCAAAGGGAAAGTACTCATTTATATTTTTTGGATAACTTAAGACTATCTGATAAAGCATGGTCAATTTAACACGACTTCAGCTCTTTGCCTATTCCAGTCCTTTAACCACACGTCCCTTTTCCACACTTCCTCACTCCTGCTTCCAAACTATACCAAAATGCAAAACTAAAAACTGCTATTTCTCCACTCTCATACACAGTCCACATAGGATTCACCTCATAAGCAAGTGCTTAGGGACTGGGTAACCAGCCAACTATATTCTAGTAGAACCATAATGTCATTTTCTTAACTCATGGGTCAGATATCATCAAGCATATAGTGAGGGACAAGTTTACTAATGTCAAGCACATATTAAAGGGCAAGTTCACTGACAAGAGTACTATAGGGAATCCCTTTATCCTTCAGCCTGCACATCTCACAAAACTCACAAATTTTGTGAGAGTTTAACACCAGGAAGAAGATAAGAACAGGATAACTGATAAAGTAAAACTAGTTTTTTTTAATATTTTAAAAATATGTTTTCCTATGGGAGATCCCTTATCTACTGATAGGACACTCAATATACAGTATACTGTTTTATAAATACAACATGTGGCAACAAAATTACTGATGGGAGGGAAAACAGACCCAAGGTTTTTGGTGTGTAGTTATTAGGGTTTGAATGAACTTCATTCATTCATTGTTTTCTTCTTTCTTCATTCACTGCTACATGCCTTTTTATATAAATATACACCTCCGTAATCCTATCATTTGTATTTTGCAGATAAAAAAGTGACACCTAAGGATTTGCCCAACTGATGTCCAAGTGTCTCCACTCAGACATTTAACAGTAATGAAAAACTAATCAGGTTAAAACTAAACTATCCTCACACATACTTCTCTTCATTTCAATAAATGGTACTACCATTCACTTGGTTACTAAAGTTAAAATTTTAGGAATCATCTTTTATTTCCCTTTAATCTTACTGTTCACTTCTTTCTATCTACAACTACAACAACAATAAACACTACTATCATCTCTTAGTTAAAATGCTGTAATATTATCTCACTGGTCTCTTTGTTTTTATTTTTGCATTCTATCGCCATTCTATATATAGTAGTAAAAATGACACCTTAAAAATAAACATTAAGATAATGCAATTCCTCCACTTAAAGTCTCTAAAAGTATCCCATTTCACTTAGAATGATCTGGCCTTCCCCCATCTCTCAAAATTAATAACATCATTATCCTCTTACTCAGCAAAATTATTTGTTTAAAAATAAATATGTGAGCAAAGCTGAGTCAATTAAATCAGCAGCAGGAGTTTTCTTATAAACTATAGGAAAGGCAAATTTTCAATGAAGTTGGAAACTTCGCAGAGTTTTAAGTAGTAGCCAATGGATCAATATACTAAGAATAAAGAGTTCAAAAGCAGACGCAGACAGTGGCTTAGGTGGATATCACTTGCATTTATTTATTACTTAACTCTTTATTTAAAACTATCTGTCAAGCATTCTACTAGACAGACATTGACATAAAGATAAAATAAACTTTTTCTAGGTATTTCAGAAAAATGTTTTCTTAAAACAACTCCAGGCTTCCATATATCAGATTTCTATTATACCATTTACTAAGCTACCTTTAATTTGTTTTGAGTGTACTTCCTCACATAGAAATTCTGCATGCAAATCATTCATGTGCTATAAGCTGCTGCCTGGGCAGAAGCACATGGTAGCATCACCGTGTTTCTTGAATACATAAATCTATATTTTTTCTGTGTAGGCTTAATGTAAAAGTCCAAATTTTAAGATATTACATTATTATGCAACCGAAGAAGTCATAAGCTAAGAGAAAGAAGACAGTTGTTTCGTCTCTGTGGGGAGGATAGAAGAAAGTCTCAGGGAGGTGGCAGCTTTCAAGCACAGACCTTAACAACATCAAGTAGTGACGAAACAGACCTTAACTTGCTACAGAATATTATACCACATCCTCACAACAAATTCTGAGATCAGGAAACTAATTCGTGGAAATTCAGATATCAGGAATTCTAGGAAATTCACAGATCAGGAAACTAAAGCACGGAGAGAGTATTTAACTCCATAAGGTCAGAGAATGGGTAGGCAGTAGCTTTAGTTCAAAATGGTATATCACCATAGGATCGTAGTGAGTTATTACTTTAAAAAAGTCTCAGAGGCAGTAAAATTCTATTGCAGCTGTTGAACTACATACTGGGCTGATGCAAGGGAATGAGGCAGATACAGTTTTGCTTAAAGAAACCTAGAGTTTAATGTAAAAGACAGGTTTTGGGACCACTTCCCTGTAAGGGAAATAATGCTGGAAACCATCAAAAGAACAGAGATCTAATTAGACAGAGGGAGGGGGCAATTGTGACAGCATAGGTTTTTCTAAAACAACATTTAAGCTGAGACTTGAAGAATATGGAGCCAGTCATACAAAGGATGTATCAGACAGAAAGAAGAGCCAGAACAAAGGTGATGAGATAAACAAAAGATTTGTGCATGTAAGGAATAATGCCTGATGGTTGTAAGGAAACAAAACTGGAGAGGTAGACCAAATCATTTATGATCAGTCTAACGGGATCTTTGTAATTATGTTAAGGATTTTGCACTTTTTTTCTATTATGTGGTCTTGCAGAGAGTTCTAAGTAATGTAGTAAATATATTTTCAAAGTACACTTTGTATACCAGTGTACACTTTGTATACCAGAAGTCTAGATTTGGGTTAGAGGTGTAAGTGTCAATAGATATATAAACGATCCAATAATGTGCCACTTACTTCAGATAGGAGATAACAGTGACTAGAAGTAGATGTGAGGAATAAAAAGAAAAGAATCAAAGATAATGCCCAGATTTCTAACATTCACTTGATCGGGGAAGCTAAGCTTTTAAAATGAATTAAGACTTTCTTGTCTATACTTAGCCCTAAAATTCTCTATTTCACAGCAGAGGAAATAGATTTGGAGTCAATCAAGTAAATAGCTTGTTCAAGGTCTCATTCTTTCAACAAGATTGTATGACAGTAAAGAGTGAGGATTCTAATGTCAGGTTATCTGAATTTGTAGCAGGCAGTGCTGTTTGCAAATTATGTAATTAATTTCTAAAGGGCCATAGAATTTAAATGTTTGCTTCAAAGTAGAGAAAACCTTACTTTATTCAACTATAAATTAAGGGGTTAGATCAAAGGACCTCTCAAGATACTTTTAACTGAGAATTTTATAATTATGATTTGGTACTGAAGCCCAGTTAGCTATAGTGGCTTCTATCGAGCCATAAACAATTTGTTCTTCAAAACAAGGGTATGAGGTGGCAAAGAATGTACTCCAAGAGTTCAAATGCCCGAAATAGACTTACAACAGGCATTAGAGATGTATCCTTACATCAGGATACATCTCTAATATTCTAAACTTAATTTTAGTCTTAATCCATCTTTACAGATTCAAAATTCAGAAGGCATATGGCTGAAGAAAATAATTTCTTGGTAGATTTTATTTTATTCCTTTTTTTTTGGTTTTTCTCCGGTACCGGGAACCGAACTCACGACCTTGTGCTTGCCAGGCAGGCGCTTTTGCCGCTGAGCTAAATCCCCAGCCCC
>NW_004955464.1:8193468-8257505 GCF_000276665.1 Chinchilla lanigera | reverse complement strand
ACGACTGTTCTTTTGTCTCTTTCTGACTGAACTAATTAAGGCTCAGACCTAGAGCATTTTGCCAGGCATGGTGAAGCACACCTGTAATCCCAGCATTTGGGAGGTTGAAGCAGGAGGTTTGCTGTGAGTTCAAGGCCGGTCTGAACTACACAGAGACCCTACCTCAAAAACAAAAAGTTTTAAATATTAAAATAATATTTTCCAACTTGAAGAAATATTAAGCTCTGATAGTATATAACATATTGAGAACAAGAATATTTTATACAATTGTTGATCAAGTATAATTAATAATTAGCTTTACCACAAAATATATCACTTACAACATTTTTAGTTTGTCCAATGATATATATATTATTTAGATAAGGGGTATTATGCAGAAAAGATGTCTTCAAAAGGAAATACAATTATTGAAAACATTTTGAAAATCAATCACAGTTTCTAAGAATTCTAGAGCTAAAAGTGACCTATGGGATCATCTAGTCAAAACATTACAGTAGACCTGGTAACAAATATCTCTGACAAGTGATCAGCATTTTAAGGTTTTTCTGTTCATCTCCAGCTCAGATTAAGTTAAACTCTTACTTTCTTTTTCTTATAGTTAGAACATTTAAGCATGAAATTTACACAAATCAATTACACATAGAATTAATAGCTGTTCTAATATGCTAAGCAAACAGTTGCTTCTACAGATACAAATTGATCATGTTACAACTCACATTCAAAATTCTAATTAATTCTATAAAATGCCTGAGAAAGAAAGCTCTTTCTTAATTGTATGCTGCTTTTCTATCAAATTTTGTAATAAATTTGTCAGAAAAACAAAAAGGTATTTAAGGTTCTGTTGTGATTTACACTAAATTTCAAATGCTTATTAGTCTCTAAGTTATTTTATAATTTCTCATACTTAAACATTAGCACACCACAAATTTCCAAGAATCACCTGTATACAGTGTGTAAGTATATAGTGTAAAACAGAATTCAAGAGAGTAAGTTGCTATTTCTAATCCCTTAAAATTTAGTGTTAAGATCTGAATACAGTGTTTACTTTCTTCAAAATTTGCAACTTAGCTGAGAAGGTAGCTCAGTGATAGAGTCCCATCCCTGGGTTCCACTCCTATTACCCGGGTTCCACCCCTATTACCAAACAAAAACAAATGTAAAAGAGGAAGAAAATGAAGAGGAAGAACAAATAATTAAAGCTGGAGGAATAACTCAGTGGCAGAGTGCCTGTATAATATTCACAAGGCCCTCAGTTCACTCTCTAGCACTGCCAAATTAATTAATTAATTAAGTTTAAAATAGTTTCAAATTTAAATGACAACAGGTATTGCACAGAATGGTCAAAAGTATCATTTTAAAAAAAGTTTATACACACACACGTCATGGTTATGGAAGATATTTGAGAAAAAAAAAAACCAAATAACTCAATACTTCCTTAAATTTTATTTTATATAACTGTTCTTTTTTATAAAAACTGATAGAGATTTTAACAGAAAAATAATACAATTTCTTTTAATGCAATAATATTTAAAGTACTATTTTAAATCGCAGATATTATATTTTCATTTGTTGGTACTTATATAATCTATGTCTAGAGATTTATTAATATTTACATAATCTATGTCTACTTACTTCTTATAACGTGAAAGGCAATCTTTCAGTTAATTTTAAATGATTCACATTACTGGCTCCCAACGTGGAAATTGAAAGGTGAGATAGTTAAGCACTAGATGCCAAAACTTAGTAGGCAGCAAAGTCATAGCAGGAGTAGCTTAACAAGGTGATAATAGACAGAAAAGCCATTCTTACTGTGCTATTGAAGCGTGTGTGTTTAAGAACCTTGATTTTCAACAGACTTTTTTTTTTTTTTTTGCTTCAAACTCCAAGGCAGAAAGAAACTACAGTCTCTGACAATGGACCGTTTCAAACTCAAATTTCAAAAAATTTACTCGATTTGGAAATTCTGCAGGGATCAGGCAATAGAGGAATGAAACAGCTAATACAGCCAATCACTAATTTATTCATTAACTTAGCAGAGTGTTCCCATCACAGTTCAGGCATTCAAGGAGAGATGAACCGGAAGGAGGCCACAATCTAGTCAGGGTTAAAGACATGTAAGCAGGGATATGTTGGTACACTAGCTTTCCTGAAACAAAACCCATCATTTGAAGACTTTGCCAATTTCCATGAGTGTAAATATTCTTTTGGTAGCCAATCGCAAGTTCCCGAATTTCTGAATATTGGACAATTATCTTTTTGCACTGATAAGAATTAGCTCCACCTTTATATAACTAATAACTGCAAACAAATACTTGCAAGCTCAATAAATGCTTTAACAGATGTATTTGAAAGTGCTAGGTTTGACTGGTTTAATGGCATTCAACTAATTTCAATAAACATCTTTTGTTGTTCTATTATTTTTAAAGCATTTTGTTAATAAGTTTTATGGAGAATATAAATACAAGTGGGATGTGTTCCCCTCCCCCCCAAAGGGTATATAGGTTATAAGATGGACTATGACAGTTACACAAATGACAGTATCCTGAGGCACACTATTACTTTGTGGTATGAGCGCAATCTCATGAAGGAGAGGTCACATTCATATAGGACAGAGGATTATACGTTTCCTGAAAGATCTATCAGCTGAGTGTGGTTTTCCTGAACAATATACAGATCTCTGACAAACATGAGGAGAAGAGGTCAGGCTAAGGCAGAAGAGCTAAATGAACTCTATAAGCAAGGGTTTCACACTCTTTCTAAAAATAGCGGACAGCTCGGACAAGTAGTTTTAGTAAACTGTGAAGAACTAACTTCTATGAAAAAATCTTCAGAGTAAATAAAGTTGTGCCCGCATACATTAACCATTTTCATTCTTACAATTAAGTAATACCTATCAGGCATGTAATTCACTGTTATGCCAATTTTATAGATGAGTAAACAGTGTTTTTTTTTTTTTTGGTTTTTCTCCGGTACCGGGAACCGAACTCACGACCTTACGCTTGCCAGGCAGGCGCTTTTGCCGCTGAGCTAAATCCCCAGCCCCTATAGATGAGTAAAATCTATATAGTGAATGAAAGGACAGTGAAGCAGACTATTGCTACATTATAGACGAAGTTAATGCAAGAAAGAATTAGAAACTGAAATCACTGAAAGCACTACCAATCATACACAAGAAAAATGGAATGGGTTTACTGTGGGCTTGTGCATCAGAACCTCTATTTCTATGGCAGAGAGAATTGACTATCAAGCCCCATATACCAATTCCCCCATCCTCTGCTTGGGATAACTTTACACCAGTCCCTAGGTGGTGCTATTTTCAATATGACACCAGTAGAAACTCTGAATCAAACAAACTAAGGTAGGGGAGAGGAGTTGAAAAGTATCAGGTACTAACCCAAGGTGAAGTTTCCTCCTCTTTCCCCTCATGAAGTTGGTAAACTTTCAAGGTCAACAACCTCACCCACAAATTATTATGGAATAAAAACCATTCTCTGTTTTAGTGAATATCTACTAGAAATACAGCTGATAAATGATCATTTCTTCACAAAGAAAGTGTTTTTGTTTTGTCTGCTGAGATGAGGTCTCACTATGCTGTCCAGGTTGGTTTCAAATTCTTGGATTCAAGCAATCCTTTGTCTCAGCTTCCTGAGAAGCTGAAACTACAGGTGTGTGCTACCATACTCAGATGAAAATGTTTACTGTTTTAAAATAACTAGTTAATATCTTCATTCTTCATATAAAATATTCTATCTTCAAATATACTTCTGCTATAATAACAGAAAAATACTGTTAAATAAATAATACTATAGAAAATTAGTCATGGAAACTGTATGATGATGTAAATAGTACCTAATAATATCTGAGTCATGGAGAAAAGTTGGTACTAATCCACTTTAAATCTTATTCTAATAGTGCAATAGGTCTGCCATTAAATATTAAATAGGAATAGAGGAGGCAGGAACAAAGGAGAAATATGTCCCCTCTTATAGGTTTAGAAAAAAAGATTCTAAAATATGATTCCATAACTCTCCAATACTTAATAATATCAAACTTAAGAAAAGAAGTTTCTAACATTATGAAGTTTATTTTCTCTTGGTTTAATTTCAATAGACTAGAAAAGTAACTAGTCACTATCTCAAAGTGTTCTTTAAATTCTTGGCCAATGAATTGGTAAAATGAAAATTAGTTTAAAAATTTTTATACAAAGTCTACTTCCTCAGTCTAGTTCTGTTTTTTTTTAAAGTGTTCTATTATATTACACAGAAACTAAAAATCAATTATAACTGAAAATCTGCTTTACCCAAAACTAAGTTCTGGCTAGATAAAGCACTTCAGAAGTTTTTACTATGGACCATTTCTATAAAACTACCATTGCTTCTAAAATAGTTTTTTTTTTTTAAGTAATAGGATATATTTTCACAAATTTCCATACTGCTTCTTAAGAAAAGTAAGGCTCCTCCATAATTATGAGATTGCTTAGGTAGTGTTTGGAATTCTCCATGTGAGCCAATGAAGGTGAGGAGATGTACATACACCTGAAGCGTGATTCTATCCACAAAAGATGTAACCAATTCTGACATCATGCTACAGATAAATAAGCACTGAAAAATAAACCAAAGAACCACAGTATAGGGCCGGGGATATAGCTCAGCAGCATCGTGCCTGCCTGGCAAGTGCTATATGGTGAGTTCAATTCCCAATCAAAACAGATAAAAAAAGAACCAGAGAACCACAGTATATTTTATCTTTAACTTAAAAAAAATGGTGTAATTCTACTTTAGGCGGTATCATCTCTGGTCCTTTAATCTTTCTTTCTGGTATAATTTTTCATTTTATAAGTATAGCTCTCTTAAGAGCCCTCAGTTCTCCAGATTTATTTTTGTTGTGGTAGTTGTTTAGCTTACTTTTACCTTAGATATTCAATTCAATGGTATTTGGTATGTTCACAAAATTCTAGAACATCATCACAAATTCCATAACATTTTCACAAAATTCTAGAACATCATCACAAATTCCATAACATTTTCATCATTCCAAAGAGAAACCACTGAAAAATGGTCAAAGAACTTGAAAGAACATTTTTCTAAAGAAGATATGCAAATGACCAATAAATACATGAAATGATGTTCTATATCACCAGCCATTAGGAAAATGGAAATCAAAATGACCAGATACTACTTCACATCTATCTGGATGGCTTTTGTCCCATGACCACCAAAAGCAAAAAATAAGAAATACTGGTAAGGACGCAGGAAAAACATAGAATTAACATATAATCCAACAATTCTACTTCTTAGTATGTTACCCCTAAACTGAAAGCAAGGTCTCAAAAACACAGCATTACTCACAATTGCCAAATGGTGAAAAGCAACTCAGGCGTCTGTCAATGGGTGAATAAATAAATAAACTGTGATACAGTCATACAGTGGAATTTTTTCAATCTCAAACCCCCTCCCCCCAAATTCCAACACATCCTACAACATGAATGAACTTTGAAGATATTAACTTAGGTGAAACAAGGGAGACACAAAAGATTATATACTGTATATAATTATATGAGGTGCATAGAGTAATCAAGTAATTAGGGCTAGAAGGTAAGAGAGTGGTAAGTTAGAGGTGATAGTGGGCGTGATATGGAGCTACTTTTTAATGGGTATGGAGTTTCATTTTGGGTTGTTTTATTTTTGAGACAAGGACTTGCTTTGTTATATAAGCTGGCCTGGAACTTGCAATCTTTCTGCCTCAGCCTTCCCACTGCTGTGAGTACAAGTGGTGTACTTTGGGAAGATAAAAAGTTCTCAGATGGATGGTAGTGATGACTACACTCAATGTGAATATTACTTGTTGCCAATGAAATGTACACTTAAAATGTTTGAAATGGCAAAATTTATGTATTTCTTTTTACAATTTAAGAATAAAGAAAAATCGTACATATGACAGAAACCAGCTAGCCCAGCAACTTTACCCTTAGATGTATATCAAGAGAACTAAACGTTAAGCCCTCATAAAAACACCTACATGAATGTACATAATAGCATATTATTCATAAAGGACAAAATTCATAAAGGACAAAAGATGGAAGGTAAGCAAATGTGCCTTAATAGGTAAATGAATAAATAAATGTGGCATATCTATACAATGGCATATTAGTCAAAAAAGGAATGTCTCACCCAGGCATAGTGGGTAACTTAGTGAGACCATGTTGCAAATAAAAGGAAAGCTAGGCATGATGGTGCATGGCTATAATCCCAGCACTTGTGAGGCTAAGGCCAGTGTAGGCTACATAGTGAGCTCAAAGCCAGCCTGACCTACACAATGAGATCCTATCTCAAAAAACCCAAAACTAAACAACAAAAAATAGAAAAAAACAAAGAGGCTGGGAATGTATTGCTGTGGTAGAACTCCCCTGAGTTCATTTCCCATTACCACAGAAATAAAATATAAAATAAAATTTACAAAAAGGAATGTACTCTAGGGTCATTCATACTGTTGCAAATGACAGAATTTCACTCTTTTTTAGGCTGAATAATAGTCCATTGTATATATTTGCCACCTTTTATCTATGTAGCTATCTCTCTATATATGTATCTATCTACCTACCTACCTACCTATCTACTTGCTGATGGATACTCACTACCTTGGCTATTGTAAATTGTGCTGCAATAGACACAAGAGTGCAGGTAACTTCGGCATCCTGATTTCAATTCCTTTGGACTTCTGATTTGCAATTCCCTAATGACTAAAAATGGTGAGCAACTTTTTATGCATTTAGCTTTTTAAACATCTTTTTTAGGAAATACCTATTTATATCTGCCAATATTCAAACAGAGTATTTGTCTTTTGATTACTGAGTTACAAAAGTTTATATTTTTATATTCTGAATATTAATTTCATCTATATCTGATTAAAAAATATTTTCTCCCATCCTTGAAGGCATCTTTTTACTTTATAAACTGGTCTTTGATGCTTGAAAGTTTTACATTTTGATGGAACTCCAATTAATCTATTTTTCCAATTAAAACTCCAATTAATCTATTTTTGTTGTTTGTGCTAGTGTCATATCCAAGAAATGAATACCTCACCACAAATCATGAGTATCTTTGTTATATTTTAACAGTTTTAAAATTTTAGCTCTTCTATGGAGAGTTTGGTTCAGTTGTACTTAATTTTTCTATATGGTATGAGGGAATGATTCAATTTCATTCTAAACCTACAGATATCCAATTGTCTCAGCACCATTTGTTGACCTTTTCGAGGTCATATTATATTAGTTGTCCTGTTGAAAATTAGTTGACCATAAATGGTAAAATGTTTATTTTGTAAAAGTTTACTTCTGTGTTCCTATATCTGCCCTTATGCTGATACTACAGTCCTGGTATCAAATTAATATTTGATATCAAATGCTCATATCAAATTATTATCTTTTACTGTTTCTTGGCACCAAATTACAAAAATTTACATATTAGAAAGACTTATTAGGTATATTCATTTTTAAATTCATTTTTAAAGTCTTGTACTGCAGGTATATACAGCAAAAGGTTTAAGTAAAAATAGCTTTCTTTACGATTAAGGGAAAATCCTGATTTATAGGACTTTAAATACTATGATAAGAGAGGATTCTATTTCAACCTGAGCATCATAAGCATTAAGGGAATATTTACATTGCATACTGACATATTTACACATTTACATACACAGTGACTGCCTTTAACTAGTCCCTCTTCTTTCTCTGGATCTAACTAGGGTCCTGCAAGAACTACATTAATGCCTTCCAAGCACAAAAACCCTAATGACCTAATCACTTTACACTAGGCCCCACCTTTTGAAGTTTCTACCTCCTCTGAACATTGCTATAGTGACCATCAAGCTTCCAGTATGTGAACCTTTAGAGGGACACACTCAATGCAAAGCAGATAACAAGGAAAACAATCAGAAAAGAAAAGTGCTGCAATAGAAGTGTATACAGGATTCAATGGGATAGAGGGATCTTATGCATATTCTAGGTTCCAAGATATTTTATATTTTAGCTAGTAAAAACTCTGAGTTGGTGCATTATGAAAACTATAAACATGAAAAATAAAAATCAGGCCACTCAAGAAGAGATGATTATGTACCTTGTTCGTTACAAAAGGATTAGAATTTAAGTTCCCTACATAATGATGATCTTCCACTAATTGTTAGTTGATAAGTACTGCTCACTCAATTAAAATCTATAATAGTGCATGACCAGATTAAGAATAACATTTTTAAAAGCTCAAGTATAACCTCACTGAGAAGAAAGCCATCAAGAAATTATTCATCAGATATGACAAATTAGGGCTAGGGATACAGCTCAGTGGCACAAGCATCTGCCTAGCAAGTGCAAGGTCCTGAGTTCAATTACCAGTACCAAAAAAAAAACCAGGTATGACAAATTAAGGATGACATAAATCTACTTTAAGGTAGAATTTTTATTTTGTATCTCTTAGGCAAACTGTGTATGGCCTCCTTTTTACAAATAAGTGAGAATTTATAACCAAACCAGAGAAATGCTCCCATAACAACCTCCTTTAGAAAGTATGTTTATTTCAACATTAATATTTGAAATATTTAAAATACTTACAAATCCTTAGATAACATCTTTATAAATGTCTTCAGTTAGAAATAATATAATTACTTAATAGAACCTTCTTTTCTAATGTATTCATTCATTAAGTTTACCTATTCTGTGACAAATTCAGTAGTAGGCCCCAAAATAAGAGAGATGAACTTGATACTTTGCTGTTTTAAGCCTAACAGGGGATTAAACAAATATACTTAACTGCAGATGAGTATGCAAGATATATATCAGAAGGAGATGAGCATGCAAGATATATATCAGAAGGAGAGAAGGAACTTAGAAAAGAGACACCTAACTTGAACAACCACAAATTTGAATATGGGTCCCCAAATCAAAACTTTACTTATGCATTAACTGTTATGTCAACAAAATGTTTACAAAATTATGACATTACAATGACAAAGATTTTGACTATCAGCAAGATAAGAGAAAAGAAGGTGAGAAAGTATATAAAAGGTTTTCTTTTCTTTTTTGGGGTGGGGTTTGTTTTATGAGACAAGGTCTCACTTGTTATTATTCTAGGCTGGAATGAAAATCACTATGTAGCCCAGGATAGCCTTAAACTTGTGTTGATCCTCCTTCCTCAGCCTCTTGAGTGCTAGGACTGCAAGCTGCACTACCAAGCCTAGCAAGATCTTCAATTTATCTAAAAGCTGTGGAGTTAAGACATACAGATCTTTAACCTTTCTAAATACCTTACAATTGTCCAGTGGTACCACCTTGTATTCAGGTAAAAACATTTAAAGCAGTCTTACCACTAGCAAAAAAGGAAAAGAGAATTACATAAATTAATCCTCTGGAAATGTGACACTTAATCACATAGTCAAGAAATCCAGCAAGTACATAAAAATTATATAGGTGCCTATTTTTAAAATCTATAAAATGGAAGATCCACCTAATATATATGTATTTCACAGGACAAATTTTTTTTTTTAAACTACCTGCTTTAAATCCCTAGGCAAGAAAATTTTTATCAATATTGTTTCATATTCTCCTCATGGGGAATATGAAAACAACTGTATCAGTTAAATAAGGAAGTCACAGCACCTTGATTTCTAATGATGAAAGAAATCACATGCATAAGGTAAAGACTTGTTTTGAATATTTTCTTGCCCTCTTGCTCTAGGACAATCCTGAACTTTCTCTGTAGCTTATTTTAGGTTTACCTCCCACAGAACTTAAATATGTTTTGTGGTCACCTAAGCAGAAGTTACCTTATGCTACATGTCCTCTCAGAAATATAAACCTGATTTTTCTTTAAACAATTTTTGTTCTGAAAGAAGAAAATGTTTTCCAGAATGCTTGTAGTCAATCGAGGTTGGCAAGCTCTTTCAGGTTCTGAAATTGGTCCAACCACATTTCTTTCTTCATTGTTTTTTTTTTTTTTTCTTAATTAACCCTAAAAATCATTTGGTTTTTTTATGCCTTTGGTTGTTCAAGATTTGTGGACATTTGACTTTGCAGAATCAAGTTTCTAGGAAATTATTCCATAATCAATATGCAGAATAGCTATACCTAAATTAGGAAAAACAGTCTTTGCCTTCATGTACATTAGATACCAATCACAACTTTAGATGCTGTAGGCTAAAATTGTGCTGGCATTTTTAAAAATTCTATTTTGCAATGTGCGTACAAATGTAATTTGCTTCCTTCTGTGGTTCATAGGACTTAGCTAGCACTATTCTTTTCCAAAGTACCTTCTTCCCTCTTGTTTCCTTCATTCCTTTCCATCAAGTTGTCCATCCATGTTCAGTATTATTTCTCCAACTGCCCTCCCTCCACCCCCATGCATTAGCTGTAAAATAGATGTAAAGCTTGGTGTAAGTCCAAAAAATTTATGATCAAAATACATACTTAGCAAATTGTTTGGCTAAATCTTTCATGTATGATGAAAGATTATTACCACAATTCATTAGCAAATTATAGACTTTGAAATGTAGGCAGACAAATATTTGGCCCTGTATCAATCAATTTGGACCAGCTGGGTAGAAATTCACACAATCTCAGGAAACCTGGGAAGTGAGG
Source organism: Chinchilla lanigera (assembly GCF_000276665.1). Classification (NCBI taxonomy): domain Eukaryota; kingdom Metazoa; phylum Chordata; class Mammalia; order Rodentia; family Chinchillidae; genus Chinchilla; species Chinchilla lanigera. Next base: position 8,246,881 of record NW_004955464.1, on the reverse strand, counting down.
TGCTCTTTCATTTTTCATTCACTTGAAACATTAAAGAAAAATTATCATTCTATAAAAATGTCCACTTTCCAAGATTTTAGAAGAGACCTTTTAGAATGGGTTTCATTTTCACTCACTTACTTACTTTAGTGACCCATAAACTGACCCCCCCCCAACCAATGATTGTAGAAAAATAGTGCTTACCTATCATGGAGAGGTACCTTTATATTTAACTATTATAATTTGAAAAGCTAAATATTTAATAATGATTTTGTTGTCCTTAAAAAACAAGGGGAAACTTCTATATGCACTAAGTAAGCCTGGAAACTAATTTTGTAGTTATTCACAATAAATAACACCATTAACATTCTTCCTCTGAGCCTTCCTAGCCTAGTGAGGTGACCCTGTACAAAGATTTTGATTGATCCTATGTCTGTCTGTTTTGGTTAAGCTACAAGGCTGTATATGGGGACAGCTGCACTTGGGAGCAACTTAAAAAAAATTTCATCTTAGTGGCATCTAATCCAGTGCTTGGTACAAGACACATGGAAAAGTCAGTGTCAAAATTAAACAATGACAGCTTTGCAATGAGCAGATGCTTTTGCCTTGCAGCTGTAAAACCTTCGAACAATCCAGTACTCTACTGTCTGGTCACGCAATGACCACAAAGCAAGGAATACATTTTGTCATTTATACAAAATGTTTGCTATGAGCTCTTAAAGTCTGTTTTCTTTTAAAATAAAATTTAAAAATAGGAATAGGAATACCCTCAATATGAGGGTAATACAAAAACAGAGCTCTAAATTGAGTAACAGGATTTTTTAAAAAGTGTATTTATCAAAGTAAAATGTTTGAAAAAGAGCAACTCCTTTACCATATGGCACTGAATCCTATGCGAGACATCTTAAGCAAAAGAAAAATGTGTGAAGAGGCTCTGGTTAAAACCTTTTGGTATAAAAGGATAAACATGTAAATAATTTTCTACACATAAACCTCATCTTAATATACCTAGTTCAGTCTTGGTATCCCTTGTATGTGTATGAGTACTTTATATTCACTTACCCATCCTTTAATTCTCTGTTTTGTTTTCTGATTAGTGATTCATTTTGCTGATGAAGAGCTCAGGGAAGAATGAGGATATTCTTAATCTACGGCTGGAGAAAACTTAAATATTAAAATATTTCTCTGCTTAAGTAATGTAACCAATCTTTATACCCTGTAGGAGAGAACCTTGTTTCTAGCATTCAGGAACCTAGGGGTTAATATTTTAATAGTGAAATAAACTCTTCTTCATGGGGAAAATGCATTCCAACCACTGTCTCTGTGAACTCAGAGAATCAGCCCCACCTAAGTAATGGCATGGTCATGATCAATCCGTGTCTGCTAATTGAGGTTCTGGCTTTAAAGATAGCTTTTCATTGTACCAACAAGAAATAATCTACTAGCTTTACCTTTATTGTACATAGTCTGCTGCAAAAGGAATTTTTTCCATGAATTTTTCTCAATCTTTCAAGTTTTTTCTTGAAATATTTCCTCCTCAAGGATATCAATTCATTTATACATCACTGTTTATAAATTTCAGTAGGTATTTTGTTGATTGAAGGTTTGAGAATTCCCCTTATATCTCTCCTTATCCCCACAACCCACATTTCAAGACTGTCTTAAAGTAATGGTCACATTAGTAGGAAATAAATAACTTTTTATTTAAAATGTCAAAGAGGGCATGGTATGTTCTTTAAGTAAAAGTCTGAGAAATAACACAATGTTAGTGGTTGCTTTTGAGTTTTTGTAATTTATTTTCTAAGAATGTAGTTAACACATATTGACATAAATAGTAATAGCTGTACTATGCCTTTTTAAATATAAATTCTAGACATTCATTTTAGGAGATAACAAATTCAGACTGAAACATTTATAATTACTATAATGTATTATTGGTAAGATTTTGTTGTCTTCTTTGCTCTTAGCTATTAATTAAAATTAATTTGAATAACAGTATCACTAGTATATGCCATCAAGCAAAAGTAAACCGTGTCATTTAAAATATATCATGAGAAACTATAAAAATATATAAAGACAACTGACCTATTTTTTAAATTTGATCCCTGTATCTTAATCTATACAGCTTTCAACCAGAACTAATTGCTTTACAGTTTCAGTATTTCAAAGTACAACATTATACATGCACAGCTTTAAGGATAAGATCCCAAATTTGCACAAACAGAATTTGTTAATATTTGCTTGTTATTTCATAATGATGGTTAATAACTAGAATTATGCTAACAGTTCTGTGAAAACATTTTTTGGAAGTGTATTCCAATTTAACGTTATTAATTACACCATTCCTATTCCTATTTAATGCAATTTATCATATATTTTCATGGAATCATGGAAAGATTTGCAAAACTAATTCGCTGAAATAAATGGTTGTCTTTTAAGTGTACTTTATCCTTTCAGTTCACTCAATAACAGCAATATATATTAAAGTATTTTTTACTCAAAAAATACATAAATAAGTCACAAACCAAAAGCTAACAGATGTGTGACTTCTAATTAGTTATAATAATCTCTGCTTCAATGCCATTAGAATGAGGCTTTCTTTTCTTTTGAAAACTAAAAAAGCTTTCCTTTGAATTTTAAACTGTCAGGGTGCTTCAAAGTCAATGTACAAAATCTGCTTTGATTAAAATTTTAGACATCTACAGTGATAACTTTATGAAAGGAAAATATTAAATTATAATTATCCTAAACAGACACAGTCTTGTGAAACTAACCCTACATTCATGTTAAAACACAAAGAGTTGAATATAATGAATTTGATTCATCCTCGGACACAAAGCTTCACCACAGTAAACTCAGTCAACTGTTGCTCTTGCGCTTATATTCATGGTGCTTAAATAGCGCACTTTAAAACAAAAAAAACTCCAATTGGCTTTTCATACATCCACCCTCCCCAAAAATAACGCACTTGAAAAACTCAAATGATATGAAAGGCTTCAAGGCCTCTTTTCTCCCTTTCATTCCCCTTTTTTTTATTTCTGTTTGCAGTAATCTGCCTTTCTCTTTCTCTTTCTCATTGCTACAGAGCAAGCGAGGAGGCTCAGAGCTTTGAAAAGAGGGCTCAGTGTGTAATGGGTCCACTAGAATTAATTTACTTGCACCGAATCCATTGAGCACAGAGGTTCCCCCCTTCTCAAATCATTTGGAGTCGAACGCAGCCCTCAGCCTTTGTAATTCTAGTAAAGCACTTAAAGTGCACAGTAGGTGTTCATGAGGACCATCTGGTCAAAAGCAAAACAAGCTGCTGATTTTGCCTTTGAATAGAATGAAGCAAGTGTGAATTAGTCTCTTCAATTAGCACTATTACAACCTGTCAAGTGCATATTGTAAAACAGGATTATTACAGTATTGGTCACCAGTGCAATTATTTACTCTCTGCCTTTTCTTGCATATAAAAATGTCTTACATTTATTAGTTTCTGATACCTGAACATAATTTCTCATAAGCATTTCAAAACTACCAACATACAAATCACAGATTATGAAACACTGTTGGCTAAGATGACAGGATACATATATTTTAGTTAACAGGCTAAAGTATTATCCTAATTTTTAACAAAATTTCATTGTTTGTATCTTCTTGAAATGCAAGTGAAAAAAACACATACGGGCTGAAAGAATTTCTTAAATTATTGTATTCTAAAATATTTTGGGGGTGGGGAAAGACTTGTCATTTTCAAACAGATATATCATGAATATTCAATGTATTTCCTAAAGAAATAATTTAATAAGAATCACAGAAAACTTCAATATTTATAAAATGATCACTGCTGATTTGTACATTTGAAATGGTATTATTCAAAAGGTCTCAAGTTTAAAATGCAACTTGAAACCAATAACATATATGCATATTTAAAAGAAACTCATAATCTCTTCTGTACACTAAGAGTCTGAATTCATTGCCCAGTAGCTTAAGAAATTATCTCTTTCTCTTGCCAAGATGTCATTTGTGATTTTAAATTTCAAAAATATCAACTATGATATACATTAATTAAAATTATTCACTCAAGTTGAGCTAATATATGCCATCTATCTTGCATTAAAAACAAACCACTTAAACTTTTAATTAAATAAGCCCACAACTTAATTTACCCTCTTGCATATGTACATTTTCAGCTATTCCACTCTTTAGTTCTTGCCAGCAAGCCCCCCACCTGGAAAACAAACTAACCAAAACAACAACAACAAAAAAATACCCACAAAACAAAAACCTACACAATATTTAAAACATTTAGAAAAAGGGTATGCTAGCTAAGAAGTTCTACTCAATTCACTACTAGAAAACTGCTCACTATACAACTTATAAAAGACCATATATTTCTGTTACTGGCTACCAATACCAAAAAAATACTCCAAAATATACATTAGCCAAGGAAGTTGAGAGTAGCAAGTAGAAAAATAAACAACACACAAGCAAAAATGACGCAAGGTTCAAATTCTCAGAATAAGAACTAGCCTCAAGATTTCAAACTTATACTTAGTTCACCTCTTCATGCTAAATCAAACCCTACTGACTTCCTCCTTAATCACTAGTTTGTGCCACACAGTCCCAGTAGTGAAATGTGCTACTACTTCCTGCAAGATAGAGCTTTATAGGTGGTCAATTTTCTCCTTTCATTTCCATTGAGAACTAAATCAACATCAATAAGAACAGTGAGAATTCTGCAGTAAAGTGAAACTTAGGAGAGGATTTAAATAATTCCAGTAGCTATTTATCTGCTTTTCAGTGTAATAGAGAAATAATACTACATGATTGTACACTAAAAATACTTAGGTTTCTTATCTTTGTTATTCTGGGTCAGGTGTATATTCCTTAAATTTATATGACACCTCTAAAGAAGATATTTTGCCTAACAGAAGCTTTTGCAATAATAAGATAGACAACAAAGAATTAGTTTCCAAGAAAAGTTGGCTTCATTTCAGGGACTTTATATCCCTTTTCCACACCTGGGTTTCGGATTTGCAAAAGGCAAATCAATCTTTTTCCCCTCCTATTTTAAGTTCATTCCAAGTACATTTGAAACTACAGATCTTTAATAGTATTAGAATTACTTAAATATGTACAATTAACTGTTAAAAATCTGAATTCTCAGTGTAGAAAAATGATTAAAATAAGGTAAGCATGTTTAAATTTTTGAGGAAATTCAGTGTTTTAAAGTATGAGAAGTACCTAATTTAGGACCCTGAAGAGATGGACTGTCATAGACTCATTGTCACAGCATATTTAAACTATCATAAAGTTACTGTCATACTATTTGGTATTTTTTATAAGCTGTGTTATCATAATGGAAAAGACAAAGGATTTTTCTTCTTATGACTACATGCAACTCTTCATTCTGGCCCTTATTCTACTATTGCCTTCTCAAGTAGGTGGATAATGTAAGCAGATGAATTTGTCAAAAGCTTAAAACAGAAACAAAAATCAAAACCAAAAACCTCAGTAACTAACTAGCTTAAATTAAAATCTGGAGCACCCAAAGGACAAAAGTCATGCATTGTGAGGCAGCAGACCACAGAGTCGGCACAGAGTCAGAATGAACAAACACTTGTACAACCAGGGTTTATCACCACTAACTTGCGTAAACATACGGTCACTGAAGAATTTATTTAAAATGCAGGCTGCATCTTGGTTCTATTTTCTAGTTTAGTATTTTTTAAAATGTATTTTGTCAAAGCAGTTGAAATCAGTGTCTTTTTCAATCTTATTTTATTTAACAAAAATTGCCTTTTGGGTGAAAAATATTATAAAAGCTTCATTTTAAAAATCCAAGGCTTTCAAAAATTAAAAATTTCTTTTGCCTAGAACATAAAAATAATATACTACACTGAAGAAAATGATCTAAGATTTTTATTTTGTTTCTTTAAAATTTCTTCCTTTTTCTCAATGTGTTATACTGGTCAAAATTCATTTGTGGACTTAATAATAAAAAGAGATTGCTGAAATTGATGACAAAGATTAAATTACAATTTAAGATACATAGCATCATTACATTTCCACAGTAACAACAAAAACAGTACTACTTGTATAACTACAAAATTGTTTCAACTGTATTTTTACCTTGGTGCAATCAAACTGATGTCTAGTTATACAACAAGAAATAATAAGATGTACTTAGGTATCAACTGTGGATTGCAATGCTGTAAATAAGTGCACCTTTCCTAGTCCTGAAACTACCCCGCCCCACAGTGATCCATAAACTGAAGGGGAAAAGTCAGCACTAGGCCTACACAGGTAGATCCTCATTCTTTTTCTCCATATTCTTATCCTAAGTTGTGCAAAATAAAATAGCCCATGTGGACCTACCTACTAACAGAAAAATATTAGAAACAACTGTTTTTATTTTTTCTTGGCAACTAGTATTTCAAAATATTACTTAAAAATAACTTTCAAAAAGAAGAAATCAAACTCTTGCCAAGAAATACATAAGAATATCTGTCTTTGGAAAAATATTTTTGGAATATTTTTCAAATGACAGAAAGTGGTAGGAAAAGGATTTACTGTTTTCAGGTCCTTGAAGCTTAAAATTTATTCGATAATCTAAATACTATGCCACAGAGAACAGTTTCAGCCAACTGTGGCACACCATGGCACATTTACAGAATTTTAAATATTTCTTTTAATAATTGATGTAGTCATTTTGAATCATTCTGCATAGGATATCAGGTGTGAGCAGATTGCATTAACGCTGCTTAAACATTTCAACTTGTCAGTATGGCCAACTCGATTTCGGAAATATTTGCAGTATTTTCCCATCGAAACAGTAATAAAGGCAAAATAAATATATGCCACTACTTTATAATCACCGAACATTAATGAATATTTTATGTCTTTTTAAATCTCCCTGTTTAATTTAAAAGGGTGAAATTAAGTCTCCTCCCTGCAATATGCCAATTATCTGTAAATCAAACAATAACTTGGCCATTATGCTCCTTTTTGTTAATATAAGAGAAGCTATTTGAAAACACTGAATGGTATTTTTAGGCCATCAGCTTAATAGTCCTTTCTGCCCTCTTGTGGGAGAACGTTGAAACACACCCGAGATATAGAAAGTTTTTCAGAAAAGGAAAATTTTAGCTATGAAAATCTCAAAGAGAAAGAAAAATTACTCTTTTTACTCTTCAGACGTTGTATTTTTCTTCAATTCAAAAAAGTAAATCAACAAAAGTATGAAATTTACCTCTTACTTTGTATTACTGATTAAATTGGATTTATTTTGGAACCTAATGTCTTTGCTAAATTAAACTACATATATAATTTGGATATTACTATTATATTTACCCTGATAGAGCCATAGTAAAATTTTTTGTAATGTAAAAACAAAAGTGATTTTTTTCAGAAATTTAAATTTTAAATTTAAAGCACAACATACAAATTATAAAGATTAAAAATAAAATGGCAATATATGCATACTAAAATCCTGAAAAAATTCAAATAAACCAAAACAACAACTCAATTTAGGAGTCAGGCAAAATGTTAAAGGTTCTAGTTATCAATCAATAAACTATGCATGTAACCAATTAAGAAAATAAAGCAGAGAATTATTTATGCCAAAGTCAAAAGATGAAATTCATTGACAAAACGTAAGATATGGAAACCATTAATTATCTAGCCATTACTGAGACAATTCATATACTTCTAAAAAAAAATCACTAGGGTGAGAATAACTTATTCTTTCAAGATGACATTAGTAATAATTTTAAGCAGTGTAGTCTAGGAGAAAATTATGAAGTAATCCACAATTAATAATCCATAATTACTTCTCTTTAAAAATTAGCAGATAAAATATGATTTTTGCCTCATAAGTTATGTGGAATAATATAACACAGTAACTATATCAGTGTTTCTAAATACACAAGTCCTGTCATGGCCTTAAATGTTTTTCCCTCTATGGAGATAAATTATTGGCTCTTAGGTGGGTGGAGCCAAAGGCATACTTAGGAGGCGCTGCTTGTCTCTTGGGAGAAGTTCTATTTGGAAACAGTGGCCCTTCTTGGACAATCTGAAGACAACACTGATAAACAGATTCTACTCAGATATTCAGAGCTGAATGGGAGTCTCCAACAACATGATACAAGTACTCTCCAAAGCTAAGAGTGAGCTGCTTAAAAAAAGCTTCCTCAAATTCCTTTCAGAAACAGAAGAGTGCACAATACAAATAATATATCTGAGGGTGACTTTTAAAATAAAATATAAAGATCTTTCAAAATGAATGTTGCCAACACTTCTAAATTATTTTGGATAAGTACCCTGAAACTATGAAATATATATGATGGGTTATGCTTAAACCAGGTTTTAGTACACTAGTTTAACAATTACCAAGAGCTCCCATTTACATCTACCTTTCTAGGTCAAGTCATTTAGTGTGTCTACAGTAATCATTGATGCTCCAGTTAATTAAAATTAAGAACTCAATAATGAAACATAAAGAGAGTTTCCAACCAGAAGAGATAAGCCCTCTTTAACAGGGTCAACATTAGCTATAATGAGCTACCTTTATTCCTTAGCTGTGAGACATAACTCACCTCTTGAATGGTACTGCTTCCTGAGAAGTTCAGGTTGTACTCCCGCTGGACTTCTCGGTGGGTGATGATCAGCATGAAGTTTTGATTTAATGACTCCTGCAGGGCACTGAAAGGGTTGAAAGAAAAACAAGAAACTCAGAGATGAACAAGTTCTAGCTTGCTTTACAGCTAGCTGCAAAAACCCCAGGAGTACCCTAACCTCCACACAGGCATGTCCGGGCCCAATGTTATCATCTTTGCAGCTCGTAAAGGCAAGAGAGCATGCTGAGAACAACCAAGGGGAGCTAACCTGTTAACTCCTTCTCAACCAAGCTGTTTTCAACTTCAACCTTAAATACTCTGCATATATACAACTTTCTACAAGTCATATGTTATTACCTATAGTACATACATATTTCCTCCAAAAGAACCACCACTTTTATCAATTCAAATATGCTATTAAAATGTGTACTCTGATTCAATTATAAGTGAAATAGCTGTTCTAGAAGAAGCATGAAACTATTGTTTATACTCATGAATAGTGTACAAGAATAGAAATACAGTTTTAGCCAAAATTTAGGAGATCATAAAAATTTACAGAACTTTCACTGTTAAACCACAACTCCTTCAAAATAACAGTGCTTTCACTTAGGACTCAGCAATATATAGAATTCAGAAGTTGGAGAATTCAGACCAACATATTTTAAACTCTAGGCCAAAACTTCAAAAATGTTAGAAATGCATCAGAACCACAATGAATATATGAAAATAACCATATAAATTAAGGAATATGCCATGATTCTATTGTTGAGTCAGTATTAAGAAGTACTACTTTTATCAATAATAAAAATAAAAATCTATCACTAATGTGTCTGAATAACCCATATTCCTGCCTCAAAGTGTAATTTAGACATGCCTATAGTATCAGGGAAATATCTGGGGTGTACTAAATCAATCCACTTTTGCCAATCTATAACTATGTGATAAACATACATGCAACAAAAGATTAAAATCAGCAAAATTGTCCTACTGTCTTCATAGAGTTAATTACAGACTAAAAATATGTATGTATCATGAGCTATTATTGATCAAAATCAAAGCAAATCATACTCGATTAAAACCAACTCTTCTGAGGCCAGGAACTTTGTTGTTGCATCCTTAAGCTTTAGGCATACGCCAGGTACACTGCATATTTACTGAATAACGAACAAACTGTGAATTACCAGGTGAGAATCTTATTCATCTTTGTATCTCACACAGCAACGTTGCCTCCTTGAAAAACTATCACTGGAGTTAAGACTTTGATTCATTTATTTATCAACATTAACTCAATGCCCTGCATTATTTCAGATGCTAAGGAAACCAATTCAAACAAAAATGCATGGTTCTGCTCCATGAAAAACTCACAGTCTAATCGACAAATACATAAATGATTATAGTATAATATAATAAGTACTGAGAAACTGAAAGAAAAGTACAATGAAAACAAAGAAGGAAAGCGGGGTGTGGTGGCTCACACCTGTAATCCCAGCACTAATGAGGCTGAGGCACAAGGATCGCTCTGAGATTGAGGCCAGCCTGAGCTAACAAAGTGAGTTCAAGGCCAGCCTGAACTGCACAGTGAGACCCTGTCTCAAAAAGACAAAAGAAAGAGAAGAAAATGTGTAACAAGTCAGGCGAAAGCTTCAGTGAAATTGAAATATGAAGGAGGAGGACCTTAAGAGTTTGTCACTTAGAAGAAATGAGTTTTTAATTTTGTTTGAGGGAATAAAGAAGGGTAGAACTTTTTTCACAAGAAAGTAAGTGGAAGGACATGTTCATTCACCTACTGGGCACCTACCTATATGTTCATGACACTATTACAGTTGCTAGGTAAACTGCAATAGAAAAACATAGTCCCTGCAAAAGAAAAACAGTCCCTGCTTCATGAAACTTACATGCTAATAAAGGAGACAAAGATCAAGTAAGTGAATAAAAACTCTTAAGAGAATTTAAATACTGTGAAGAAAATAAAACAGGATTGATTATAACATACAAGGTAACGGAGGATCAAGGGAATTACTTTCAACACAGTTGAAGCTACTGTGATGATAAAGAGATCATGAGTTCAATCATATGGGTCCTCCTAGTAATTGTGAAGGAAAATCACTGGAGGATTTTACAAAGGAAACCAGTAAGCGCTGACAGATTTCACATTTATACAAGATTACCCTGGCTGCTCTGGCTACATTGAAAAAAGACTGGAAAAAGGAGAGAGGAGGAGAAGACTCAATGGGAGACAAGTTCAAAAGGAATGATGGCAGCTTGGACTAGGATGTTAGAGGTACCGATGGTGAGAAGTTGTAAACTTCAGAATTCATTTAAGAGGTAGAAGCTAGACAGTTTACTGCTGGAATATGAGAAAAAAATATATCCCCAAGGTTTCTGGCCTCAGCAAACAAGAGAACAGAATTTAATATAACAAGGAAACCTCAGGGAGGAAATTGAGAGTAAAGTCTTAAATATATTAAGTTGAAATGTTTATTAGATATCTAAAAAGAAATGTCATATACAGTTGAACACAAGAGTCAAAGGATAAGTAAGAAAACTCAGAGCAGGAGAGTCAAAAGCAGGCAGGATTTAAGACTTTGTGACCAAAACAAATCACTTAGGGAAATACCTTACCCAGAGAAAAGCGGAGAGGCCAAGGTGGAGGTTAGGGCACTCAAATCATTTGAAATCAAGTAAAGAGGAAGGAGTTGCTTTAAGGGAGACTGACAGTCAGAGATAAGAGAAAAAATTTTAAAGTCTAGTATAAGTACCAGAAAAAAATAACTGTTTTGATTAGGAGGGCTGGAACAATTATGCCAAAAGCTACTGAGATCTTAAGTGCTGTGAGGCCTCAGTGGCTGAGGGCTTGCTGGCATGTGTGACACCCGGGGGATTCAATCCTTGGTGCAGGGGGAGATAAGTAAGGCCAGAAAAATGACCATGTTCAGCCAACAAGAAAAAGTTCAATGTGACTATAATAAAGGGTATGGGAGGAAAGGGTAGAGGGAAAGATGGCTCAAATAACAGGCCCACTCAGTGCCCAAAATATCTGAGTGAAATAAATGTGTGGTCAAAACGACGCATAACAGAAAGCCTGCTCAAACTGTCATGGCCCTTCACAGACATCTCACAACTAATCTCTGAACTTAGGCTTTTGTTCTACAGCTAGGAGGACTTCCTCAAATGTCAAAAAAATCACATCATACTTCTATTTGTTTGTATGTTCTCATCCTCCTTTCCTTTACTCCCCTACACACACCAAACAGCTTTCAGATCATCATTTAGGCCAAACATGTGTATTTACTCCTCATCCTCTCCTCTGAATTTCTACACTACATACTTTATTTATCACTTCATTAAAGTATGTCTTATATGAGTGTCTTTGTTTCAAGTGTGGAAGTCTTAAATCCAAGACTTTTTGAGGGCAACTATGTTATTATACATTAGTGTAACCACTGTCAATTAGCATACTAAAATGTGATTCAATTTAATCCTTTTAAGATTTAAGGAATAGTTCTGCATATTACAAAGTGCAGATAACTAGTGATTCTCTTCTTCTCAGCCTGCCCAAAGTATTATATTACTCATAGAAGTGTTGCTCAGAAAGGTTAAGTAATTGCCCAAGCCCGTGAAACTATAAAGAGAATGGAACATAGTTTGTAACTTACATTTAATTCTATGCCCTTTAAATCCAAGCTTCCTATTTCCCACAAAGCTGGGCTGCTTGGGAATATGAAGATGAACAAGATACTTGGCTGCTAGAAGTTCATAATTAATTTGTTCATTCTACAATTATCTGACTCATATTATTTAGAATAATACAGGAAAAAAGACACAATCACTGACCTCAAGATAAACTATTCAGATGTTCAAATAATCAGATGTGGAGAAGGGAGAGCCCTGCAAAGTACTACAAAGAAGAATGAACAGTATTTTAATAATCAGTTATATGGAGGATGATTTCAGACAGATGGCTTGAACAGAAATGGAGACTGGGGAATACAAGGAAAGGCACAGGAAGGGTGAAGAAATGTAATAAACTTAAGAAAGGTTTGCATTAGAGGAAAATCTGGAAAATATGAAGGACCTACATATTATGAAAAGCTTCAAATGGCAGACTAAAGATCTCAGTTCCAGAAAACTTAATTATTATATAGGTCCACCTTTATCTTTACATATGCATCCATGCATATGTCTAATATTCTTAGCGCTTGCTTGCTTTCGCGCAGTTCCTCAGATAGGTTTGTTCTTGACTGGCAGATTTGTCCTATAACTTTGTGGACTGACTTGCTTAGATCACCATCAACTGCCAGACTCTATCAGAAGAACAAAAATTTAGTCTAGTTCTTGAATTCCTATATAGCTGTGAGGGTGATATATTGGAGAGACAAGTTAGAGAGCTGAGAGAAATGTGGAGAGGAGGCTTAAAATGCACAGGACTCAAAGAGCCAGAGCTGAATTCCAAAACTACTAGGGCTAGTTGCTTGACCTTGACAAGTAAACCATTCAACAATATTTATTGAATGTTTACCATATACAAGGCCCTATTTTAAGCACTAAGCTACTCTAAATTGTTTCCTTTTTAGGAAAAAGATAATAATTCTTCCTTTATAGTTATAATAAATAAAAAGCCAAGAGGGAATTTTTACTGCATATGGAGGGTGTTTTTTGTTTTGTTTTGTTTTGTTTTTTTCTTATAAAATGACCCATTATAGCTTACTGAAAATAGAGCAATTTTGAGGGGTATCCATATTTTTAAAATCTTATACTGACAATGAAACACCAACAAAAAGATCTATAGCACTTTTGTGGTGGAAGTTTATACAGGGCCAAATTTTGTTTATCACTGGACAAAACCGTATATTGTGTCTAATTTATCCAGACTAACGGTATTCTTTTGCTATAGGTCTTATTAGGGGTTGATCTACCACATACATGATCCTAGTGAGACTGAGTTGTTTGGAGGAACAAATACGGGTATTATCTTCACTTCAGATTCTACCCTGATTCATTCACTTAGTTATTAACAATAGCTAGCCCTAAACAACAATGGTTAGTCCTAAATAGCATGTATCAGGCATTAAGAGCTTCATGTCAATTTTATGAAGTTATTATAACCTCCTTTTTACAGAAGAAAAAAATAATGTCAAATTACTTGCTTAATATCATGAAATAAAGTAAGAAGTTTCCCAACTCTAATTCTAATGATTACATTCTTATGACTTACCCTTCATGTACCAGGAAAGTAAACCCAGTTAAGACTGTATTTCTGCCTTCACTGAGTTTACTGAGGGATTAGCAGACCAGCATACTATAATTCACATATGGTGCTAAGAACCCTAATACCAACTTTCCTAAGGTAGTATAGAAACAAAAGAATATCTAAATTAGATTGAGGGGAAGGGCAGGGATATAGCTCAGTGGCACAGGACCTGCCTGGCAAGCGTAAGATCCTGAGTTTGATTCCCAGTACCAAAAAATAAAAAATAAAAATAAATAAATAAATAAGATCATGGATGCTTCCCACAGAAGGAAGCAGATGAACTAAGTAAGTTTTGTGTGTGTGTGTGTGTGTGTGTGTGTGTGTGTGTGTGGGGGTTTAACAAAGATTTTATTGGTAAATTGATTCTAACTGCTAAGTCTAAAAGAATGCGCTAATAGCAATGTTGGGGTCTTGGTTGCTGCACCCAAAAGCAAATTTCTCCCTAACAGTGCCTCCTACTGGCTGGTGAGGAGAATCTGCCATAGTTAAACCACCTGAAGCAGTCTCTCTCACCTTCAAGATGCAAAGTCATTCATCCTACCTCAACCTTTGATCTTTAGAGTGTAAGGATTATCAACCAAAATATTTACTTTAGATATAATGTAATATAGCTGGGACTAGTGGTGCATGCTTGCAATCCCAGCACTGGGGAGGCCGAGGCAGGAGAATTGCTGGGAGACTGAGGCCAGCCTAGTTTACACAATGAGCTCAAGGCCAGTCTGAACTACAGGGACAGACCCTGTCTCAAAAAACTAAACAAAACAAAAATAATAATGAAACACTGTTTTAAAATTTTTGTTTGATGTGGGAGATTGAAACCAAGGGTGGTTTGGCCACCAACCTACATCCTCACTCCATTTTCAGACAGGGTCTCTAAATTGCCAAGGTTGGCCTTCACTTTGCAATCCTACTGCCTCAGCCTCCTAAGTGCTGGGATTATACACATGCTCCATCACGACTGGCTGTTTTTGTTTTAAATAGCAAGCTTTCTAATCAATTCACAGGAGAGAAAAGGGTAAAAGCCACTGTAGAAACTTTTACAAGGCAGTTGAAAGTTTAACTCAATGCAAGCAATGATTTTTACATAAATAGAACATGTATTCTCTCCTGATCTTTAATTTTTTTCTCCATTATGATTTTTCATCATGGGACATTTCCATTTATCAACAAACACATGGCTTGATTTCTACAAACAGATAAGGGTCACTAAAATTAATGCTCCTTGTTCTACCTTCAGATGAAGACTGAAATTAATGTTTAAAATGTAATCAAAATCATATACCAGGTTCCAGATAGTCATCATTTACAACAAAAGGAAATAAAAAAGAGCTAACAGTATTAAGTTCAGAGGAACCTTGGGTACTAGACATTTTTTACACAGACCATCTCATAATTTGTCTAATAGGTTTCTCACTTATTTTTTAAGAAAAACAGATGCAGTCTTGTTATATAGTGTAAGGGCTGGCCCCAAACTCCTGTACTCAAGCAACCCTCCTGTGTCAGCCTCTTAAGCAGATGGGACTACAAGAACACACCATTATAGCCAGCTAGTTTCTTAATTTTAAAACTGGAGGAAATCAGCATGTAACACAGGGAAATCTCAAAAAAAAAGATACCAAATTCACTGCAATTCTCAGTATAACTATTAATATTGCAGCCACTCACACAGCTTTAGAAATAATTTCAGTAAAACATCTTTACTCTCTTCTTTGTCCACAAGTCTTGGGCTTCCAATACTCTTATTAGCAAAATATCATCTATGCCTGGAAAGATAACATTCCAATTTAACTATAAATATTTATCAAGAACATA
Source organism: Chinchilla lanigera (assembly GCF_000276665.1). Classification (NCBI taxonomy): domain Eukaryota; kingdom Metazoa; phylum Chordata; class Mammalia; order Rodentia; family Chinchillidae; genus Chinchilla; species Chinchilla lanigera. The sequence goes on along the minus strand of NW_004955464.1, from coordinate 8,231,236 downwards.
GATGGTATCTGTCAAATACCTGCCTCCTAATGAATGTCAATGTAATTTTAATTTAATGGCTTAATTTATACCTTTTATATTTGCCTCTACTTTTTTTAATAAAGAAAATTATGAAAGGAAAACTTGTATACATAAACCCCAATAAATAAAACTCAGGCCCAAGTACAGGCATTTTTGCACATGAAAATACACAAAGCCATGTATTATTAGCCTTCATATGTCAAGCATGATAAAACTAACAACACTGAGAAAATAAATATAACAGCTCAGTCTTTATCATCTTGACTGAGCTAACTTCACATTTAGAGATGAGTTCAGAAGTTCAGGAAAAAGTTTAAGGGTATTTTAATATATATGATGTAGTGATATTTTTAAGGTTAACTTAAGGCTATATTATGGTAATAAAACCACCACTTTGATGGCCATGTAGCTAGATTCTGTCATTAACTCCTGAAGAATAAAGAAGAATGGCTTCTTTTCTGCCATGTAGCAGCAAGCCCATCCCACAGGGTAGCATATTCGAAGTGGAGGTACCTTGAACCAAGAATAATAATATGAATGGAAAGATTTTTCTCTACCCCAACTCATCAAATCCAGAATTCCTTCTGCAAGTCTTCAGTCTGCAGATTTGGCTAGGGTGTTACCTATTAAAAAAGTACAGTTTTAGGGGAGGCACTCACTATTATAAAGTATACATCCATCAAAATTAAGCAAGTAGATTAGGAGAGATATAATACTTAGACTTTAATACTGTTATAGGTTTAAAGCTTGTGTTCTCTCCAAAATTCATATGTTGAAGTCTTAACTCTCGTAATAAGATTATTTGGGAATGGGTCCTCTACAGCATAATTAAGTTTAGATGAGGTTATGAGGCTGGGCTCTTGTGATGGGATTACTTTTCTTAGAAGTCTGAGAGAGACCACAGCATTTTCTCTTTCTACCATGTGACAACACTGCAAGACAGCAGCAAAGCCTCGATGAGGACCCTCACCAGGATTGTTAGTCTGCTGGCACCTTCCAGCCTCTGCAACGATAAAAAACATGCTTGTTGTTTTAGCCAGCCTGTCTGCTGTTGTGATAGCAGCCTAACATGACTAACATAAGAGCTTTTAGAACTTCTGTATTCATAGCACTCAAGTAAAAAGGTCAGCTTTTTTAGTACAGGCTTCTACACCTGATGTTTGCTAGCACCTGTACAGCCACATCCAAACTGAAATCTCATTCACTAAAACTCAAGGTAGAAAACAATGTTTGTGTCAAAACTCATAGAGCCTGGAGCCACTCAAGAACTGTGCATTTGCTGTATGTAAATTACATTTCCACTTACAAAATTCAGCCAAAAGAAATATGCTTAAATAATCTAATAGCCACACTTTTTCCAATTCAAAGGGCCCAATATTCTTAACTTCAAAAATGCAACACACTTGCTGTCAGTGGAAATGAAACCATAGCCTTGTTGCCATTGTTGCTTAACAATGCAGTATACCCAATGACACTGCTGAGTTGTCAGCAGTAAAATTTTACTTCTTAAATCAGTGTTGTATGTGTAGTTAGGATGAGGAAAGCATTAATGCCAATACGGAGATTAAATGGCTCGCTTCATTCCTGCTGTGGTATATGCTATTCCTTTTCCTTCACTGGTTACTTTAAACAAAACTAGCAATAGAAAATGACTGCCTGGTACATTTACATTACATTTTATTTTTAAAATAGGGTCTGATATTGAAGCAAAACTAGTAATTTTTTTCAAACTACTATAATTTTTATTATAAGAATGCAAATAAATTTAGAATAGACTAATGAATTTTTCACTAATACTTACTAATTTATATCTTTCCAAAAGGCACTGAATTTTTTTCTCTTGTCTCTTGAATATTTTGTGATCTACAAGGATCCTTTTTATCCTTTTAGATACATCAGATTTTAGATTAAAAAGCATGACACATGGCAATTTAAATTTCTATTCTAAACTTACAGAGTCATATGAGCTCCTGTCAACAAAAGACCAAATTTACTATAATTATGGATTATTTACACTAAAACAAAATAAGAAATCAATATGTAAATGTAATGTTTGTTGTAGCTAATGCAGCCAGCAATGACAGATTAGGTTCAAATACCAATCAGTTTGAAAATCTGGCACATATGTAAATGAGCTAAGGCCTTGATGTTTACATATGACTGTATTTCATTCAGGATTTTTAAATTGTCTCAGGAACAGCATAAAAATAAAATGTTAATCTTTGCATGATAAATATGACTGAGTTATTATCATAACTGAAACTAGGTTTTGCTCCTGTCCAGCTAAACTAACATATGACACTAATAATTCTGAGCTGCAGATGACATCATTCTTAATTAACACTCTGCTACAGTTGTTAACATCCTCCAAGACACCATGTTATCATCACCACAAGTTCTGTAACAATCTTAAAACCATGTTTAACAAAGGTTAGCCTCTTACTTTGCAGCTACTTTTAATTGCTTTCTTTGCTGGCAATTAAATATGTTTACATAAACATTTTGTTTCATGCAACTCCTAATAACATTTTTCACGATAATTTCAAAGTTCCGGTTGCCTGATATCTATAATTACTATTTATCCATATAGTGATATATTTGATTTAAAAATTACCAAAATATGTAAGATTTATAAAAATATAATTAGTGGTGACAGTGATATATTGGGATCCATAAAGTAGTACATAGGAAAAGTGTCAAAAGCATAATTCCATGCATGTAAAAAAATAAGAAAAAATTGTATTTATAGACATATTGATTTTTGTTTCGTGTATTACTGACCAAGTTTCTGACTATCCATTAAATCAATCAGTTCCCCTAGTCACAGAGAATACCTGCAGTTCCTTTTCAAAGTGTGAGCCTAACAAGCTAATCCCAGTAGTCGGTGACCTATCAATAGGCAGTAAACTGTATAAGTGGGTTTGGTGCATCACTCCAATTAGATGTGTTGTGATCTCCACTGATGCTTTAATTGGGGACATGTTTCTTTTTTCATCCAGAATGAGTAGCTTTGGGGAAATGTCCTCTTCTTAAAATGAGACACTTTTAAACAGCTTCTTATTAAGAAACATTTACCAAACAGTATTTTCTAATTTTACTTTCACAAAGTCTAATAATAATACTTGTTAGAAATAAGTTTAACTTAAATAGCACTGTGATAATGTACTTGAAATAATGACTGTGTCAATGTACTGTTGAGAAATGACAAGCTATTTTAAGAATCATACATCAAATCATGCATTGTTCACATTACAACACTGTTGACTTACAAATATTTTTGCAAATAAATATTCTTGTAAAAACAAAAAAAATATTTTCAATCTTTTAGAAGAAAAATTAGTTAATTTATTCCAGCCATTTACTTGCATATATAGTTTTCAGAAAATTCATTTTATAGGCCACTCAATAGACTGTGTCACACTACTAGAACATTACACCTGTTAATCACTAGAAATAATCATGCCAGCAATATAGCTCAGCGGCACAGGGCCCGCCTGGCAAGCGCAAGGTCCTCAGTTCGATTCCTTGTACTAAAAAAAAAAAAAAAAAAAATAAAAAAAAAAACACAATGATAGTTTAAAAAAAAAAAAAAAAAAAAAAGGAAAAAGTAGTCAGGCATGGTGGCGCACGCCTATAAACCCTGCACTTGGGAGGCTACAGCAGGAGGATCCTTGCAAGTTCATGACCAGCCTGGGCTACAAAGTGAGCTCAAGACCAATCTGAACTGCATAGTGAGACCCTGTCTCAAAAAAAGGCAAAAAAAAAAATTTATTCAGAGCCGGGGGTGTAGCCCACTGGTAGAGCTCTCCCTTGGCAAGCACCATCCCCCAGGTTCATTCCCCAGGACTGCAAGCAAACAAACTTTGGTTAAAGGAATCCTTTATTGCCAAGCATTCACCTATTCTTGAGTGCTGCATCATTTGAGACATCCACTTAAAGAACTTATGAGGTGTAAATGGACACCATAGGTTTGTTGTCATTGCTACAACTATATATGGTGAATGTTTCAATAAAAAAAATTATTACATTAAAAGACACATTGCCCTTAATTCCCCTCTCAAACACCTCACCAACCACACTCACCCCACTGTTCTCACCACTTTACTGCTTTTTCTTTTTGGGAATCCAACTCAGGACCTTGTGCTTGCCAGGGAGACACTGTGCCCCTGAGCTATCTCTTGACCCTCTTTCTTTTTTTTGGAGACAAGGTTTCACTATGCAGTTCAAGCTGGCCTTGAACTCACTTTGTAGCCCAGGCTGGCCTCAAACTCTCAGTAATCCCTGCGCTTCAACCTCCCAAGTGCTAGGATGACAAGAATGTGCCACCATGCCTGGCCTTAAAACTTTTTGAAGCAGTTCTGCAAATTTTCTTTTATGTCTTTATTAGGTGTGATCAAAAATGGTGAATACTGCTGCCAGGTGCCATACAATGGACAATCAGGCTTATAAAAACATTACAGCATATCATCATTTGCCTTATTCATTAAGTCTAGTACCCTGTGACTTCTTGCTCTTTGCCAGAGTCAAAATGACCATGAAAGGTAATGGTTTTGATGCAGCTGGAAAGAGAACTCTTAGGACTGTTTCAGGAAGTGTTAAGAATTATGGGGTAAGTGTGTTTGACAAGGAAGGTAGTGTTCTGAGGGGGAGACAGGTGTGTCTTTTACTATAATAAATTCTTTTTATTTTAAATGTTCATTGTATTTTTAGATCACACCTCATATTGAACATTTTGTATTTGCCAGCAGGCACTACTCTTAATTTATTTCATACATGACCTAGATAAAAATGAGATTTGATGCTGAGAACCATATTGATTCTGACCCTGTAAAGAACCGTTGAATTAAAGACAAAAATCACCTCTTAGATGCTCAAAGGCACTAGGATGAGTGATTCAGAGTTAGGAGCCCTACGAAATCCAAATTCTGGCTCATCTATTAAGCAGCTGTATGACTTCATAAAGAAAAACTACTGGTACCCTTAATGTGCCCAGGCTCAATGCTCATGTATGCTATCTTATTAATCACATTTGTCCTTCTCCAAACATCTAGGTGCCAGAAATTATCATCTAGCTCATTCTAAGTAAAGATGCTAAGGCTTCAATGGACTTTAATTTCTTCTTTCTGTATGTCAGTTTATCCATACTGGATGTGAGTCCATTCAGACTGGACTATAGAGATGACCGCTTTAGCTCCATTCCAAGAAAATATCCTACAGCATTACTCTCATTCTGAGCTCGGGGATGTGACTTGCTTGTGTTGACAGAGTACACCAAAAAATGAAACAGTGAAGTACAGACCAAAGAGTAAAAATATTACAAGGGTTCATATCTGTGCAGAGACTGTGACATATCGGAAAAACACAAGTACGATGAGAAGCATTTGAAAACAGTCTCAGAATGTCCTTTATGAACTAAATCACATCACAATTCTTACGTTATCTTTTTAAAAAAAAATTTTTAATACTGGTGGCAGAAAGGTGGCTAGGACAGCACAGGACAGGATGAGAGAGGTGGGAATGAGAAAAAGAAAAAAGTATACTATGTTTATATGAATATCAATACACTTACCGACCAAAGGATGGCACTTCTTTGTCAGGACAACAACTAAGAGCACAAACACATGGTTTAAAGACGAGACACAGAGGAGTATCTCAGTTTTTCTCTTACTCTACAAACCTTAATGGGCGGAGTGGAGTGTATATAAATGCAGAGAATTGGAAGCGACTGTAAGGTTATAAGAAGAATGGGGGGGTTCCCTTCAGTCTTCCTTCTTTCACAGGGAGGATAAAATTCCTGCTCATGCTAATTCTCTCCCAGAGGGAAGAGGTTTAATGAGAACATCCGTAGCAGTTTCCACTCATTCTAGATTTTCCCACAAAAAGAAAGGAACCAGTAAGAATTATTCACAAGACCGTAAGTACTAGGTTAGGTTTCACAGAAAGGGGAAATGAAACTGGCAGCTTCTTCTTCCACTTCCTGTGCCCTGATTCAATAAATTCTCTTCCATTTTCTTACTGGCTATGCTTGGTATACCCTGGGAAAGACTTGCCTAAGCTATTGCGATTAAGTTGGTGGGGCATCAATCCATCTGATAATGAAGACCTACTCATAACTCTTTTTAGAAGCCAACAGAGTCCTAAGATTTAGTTCTGGTATGAGAGGTGAAAGACCTCGCTAAAACCATATAATCCATTGGGTGCTTGCCTACATATTAAAGCAGTTTTCTTTTTCAGTTTGGCTACTGATTTTATGATATCACCCAGTGCTAAGAACTCTAGAAGGAAATAAAGGTGAGTGACATCATGAATGCCTGAGTCTAGAAGTGCCTCTATTTTCATACAGTATTTGAGGCCCAGAGCAGAGGAGCAACCTTCCCAAAGTCTAGTATAGTTGGCCCCAGAACTCAACAATTTTTGTTCACTACACAACTCCTTCCATAGCACCCACTCAAAAAAAAAAAAAAAAATCCAAGGAACAACAACAACAAGAACAACTAGCAACTCTACACCTGCCTAATTTAAGATTAATGTCATCTGCTTTCTCACTGGTAGTTTTCTAAGAAGGGTAAAAGCCATCTATTTCAATAGCAGCAGTTTCCTCAAATATCATAGGAGTCCCAATTAGCAACCAGAATTTACTCCAGCTTGCAGAAATGGAAACTATTTCAAAGCCACAGATAAGAGCAACTTCACAACTCAGAAGCCACATAAGCAGGCCATATGCTGACTATATGATCAGACATCAACACCATCCGCATATGAAACCATTCAAATATTAACTGAAACTAAAACCCAGTATGAAAAGAACAAAGTCTAACAGTGAGACACCATTACTATTTGTAAAAAGGATAACTATAAACAAAAAATAACATTTCCTGTAATCTTGCCATAAAAATGAAGAAGATTCAGCTTAATCATTGGTTTCTGAAAGCTTTGGTCTATGATTGTGATTAGTGTACTTCTCCATAAAATTCTGTCAAATTTTACTGACCTACACACGTAAGTCCACAACTGTCACATCTTGAAAAACTCTCCAATGCTATTTGCCTCACACTGACTTTTATGTAATATCAATATTCTATACATTTCCTTTAGTTAATATTTGCCTGGGCTATTCACAACATCATTTTCCTGTCCTTTATTTTCTCACTTCTCTGTCATTTCTTTAATACTTTTTTTTAAAAAACTTGAAATTGAGCACTTCTTTCTTTAATAGGAAAGCTTACTGGTTTTCTTCTTTATGGAGATTTCCATTATATTTTATTTATTTTGCTATGTTTGCTATGCTCTTTGTTTTCCTGTACTTCTTTTTATTCTATTACTACCTATTGATGTATTAACTAAATTTCTCATTCCTTTCTTCTAGAATTATGAAGATTATTTTTCTTTAGTATTTATCCTCTTTAGTTATAATATTTATACACAGTTTTTTTTTTGAATGTGGACTAAAGTTAAATCAGTATCTCCAGCTTTCTTCAAACAAAAACCTGAACAGCACATTAAGGCAATCCCATACCCTCTTCTGCCCCCACCCCATTTCATATATTCCAATTTTTCCTACTTCTTGGCTCTTTCTTAATCTTACTTTTTCCTTTCTAGTCTCCAATGTCTTAATCTTATTGTTTCCCTTTTAGTCAAGTTTTCTGAAAATAATACAAACTTCTGTTCTGTATTTCTCATTTATCCCTTAAAATCTACTATAACCTAGTTATTATTTTCATCATTGTACCAAAAATGACCTTAACAAAGTCATCTCTTACTTGTATGCCCAATCCAGTGACCTTTTGGTAATCATCATCCCAACTAGAATATACCTCAGTAGTTTTCACTGTTACTCATTTGAGACAAAAATTATAGGCAAAAGCAGTTTCTCAGGAAGATATCTTAGTTCTAGACATTCAACTTTGGATTACATACAAGACACACAAATGAGAAACTCATAAGATAACTGTACGTTATCTATGCTTATCATAAAAATGGAAAGGTTGAGAGCACATGTCAGGAAGAAGGTACAATAAGAGAGACTGCTGAGCACAGAACTCCTGAGAACACTAGAGCAGGTATAGAAAAGAAAACTTAAAATAGTGGATAAAAAGTACCCTGAGCAGTAGAAGCAACATGAGGAGTTGTACTCAAGGAACTTTTCTATAAAGGAATGAATTTAAAATTCATTATGAAATCCTTAAAGAACAGACTACGAGCTTCTTGAGGACAGAGTTTGTCTTTATCTATAAGGAATCAAAAAAACCACAGATAAACTGAATCCTATAATAATATGAAACAAGTACAAGCAACAGTTTTCTCCTCTCTAATTTACTATTAATTCTATTTAACTTATAGTTGTGCCATAGCAGCTTCACATTTTCAATGAATGAAATATGGTTTATTTTTTAAAAGGGTTTAAAACACTTTTCAAGTATTATAAAAATTATGATTTAAGAATTCTCAAAATTCTTTAAAAGCTTTAAATTCTGTTTCCTAAACAGCATAATTAACTTTAAAATCATTCTAAACTCAATTATATGTGTTCATACAGTTATTTTCTTGCTCTTGAACTTTTTCCCCAGAAAGAAATTGTAAATAACAAAGAGTCAATTACTAGGCACCCCCTAGTGGCAGTAAAATTAAGTTTTTTGTTTTGTTTTGTTTGGGTTTAGTTTTGTTGAGACAGGGTCTCACTATGTAATTCAGGCTGGCCTTGAACTCACTGGGGTGACCTCAAATTCATAGCAGTTCTCCTGCCTCAGCCTCCTGAATGCTGGAATTACAATGGATACCACCAGGCCGAGCAAGTTTTTTTTTTAAAGACACAGTTAAAGGTATAGTTTTCTATATCTATAATTCTCAACAAAACTTGAGAAGATGGTTGGTCAGTAAACAATTTAGGAGTATGTTACTTCATATCTGTTTTATTAAATTATTTATAATGTACCGTAAGTAAATTCACATACTGAAGTTTCATAAATATTCATGAAAATTAAAATAAGTTAAACAATATAAGAAAATGCCCTTCAAAGAGTATACCATGATAAATTACAAAATTTTTAAAATTAAAATCTCATTTGAGAGGACAGCCTCCCAAAAAATTTGCCTTTTGGATACAGCTTTGTATATTCTGGCAGTTATCTGAAAGCTATAGTAGATGGAGCGTAGTCTTCTGAGTCAGAGGCATTTACTATTACCTCAATCAAGCTACATAAATTTGCTAAGCATTTCAATTTTCTCAACTATTCTAGAAAAGACTTCACTTTTTTTATCTATAAAATAAAGGCATTAAAATAGGCCTGTATCCTTGCAGAGATGTTGTAAGAATCAAGGGAATTGGACTGGGCATATAGCTCAGTGGCACAGCACCTGCCTGGCAAGCACAAGGTTGCAAGTTCGATTCCCTGTACCAAAAGAGAAAAGAAAACAAACAAAAACAAAGAATCAAGGGAATTTTAGGTGAAAGGAAATTACTATATTATCATAAGTAAATCATTTTAATTGTGCTTTGTAATTTGTGCTTTCACATATAATGTACTACAATTTACTGGATGGTATAACTAACCTGGAAATGGAAATGATGCTTCCCATTTTATAAATAAAAAATCTAAGGCCTCAGCCATGCTCTGACTAGAATCCAGGATCTTTAGCATTAGAGTTTGATGTACTTTGTTGGGAGAGATGAATTACAAACATACTACTTTCCTAATTTCATCATAATACATTTTTTAGAGGTGGCACACAATGCTAACGTTATTTAGATATTTTAGAAAAGATCAGTACTTTATTAAAAAACAAGAAAAAAAGACCTAACGTCTGCCACTCCACTGAAGTTGACATGGTAGACTCTACCAGATGTATTCAGCACTGTACTTAAGGGATAGTTTATTGTCCAATTGCCCTCCATCTTCCAACATTAACTGAAATCACTTCAGAGAAAAACATTTTAAAAATCAATAAAACCAATTAAATATCAAACCAACAAACTAAATAAAATATGCTGGCTTTGAAAAAATTTTTAACATGTCAGCTCTGAGATGAAGAGAGACGGAGATAATATGTACACAAACTTTCCTATTTTTCTCTATCAATTTTAGAACTGTTCTATTCATATGCCAATTCCCAAGAACCAGAATTACATTTTATTTTTTGAAGATTATAAATTAGGTAACAAATTACAAATAAAATTGCTAAGAATTCACCAATTATAACAAAATTCTAAAAAAAAAATTTGATTCATTATGGAGACTAATGCAGAACAACATTATTACTGAATTACTTTTCTAATGTCATACACTATTTAATTTTCTCTAGGAAACTTTTTTGGTACTCCACTATTTAGTTTAAGAATTCAAGAGTTATTTTTATTTGGTGAAACACCAAATAAATTAAAAATCACACGTTAAAAATAATCATCACCATTAAGTTTCTACATGGCCCTTTGAAAAAATTGTTTCCATAAAGGCTGGGGACATAGTTTAGCGGCAGAGCATGGGCCTAACATGCACAAGGCCCTGAGTTCAATCCCAGCATCAATCAATCAATCAAGCTGTTACCACAAAATAAGCATTGAAGACTTGTGTTATAAAGAGTAATCTTTATTTTTTACAAAAAGATACAGAAGATAAACATACAACAACAAAGAAAACCCTGACATATTAGTTAGATTTTCAGAAAATGTGTGCTAACATCACTTTTATAATACCAGGAATCTCCATAGGTCCCCCCTCGCACTACATCTTCTGTTTGACGTTTAATTTTTCTCTTTGTTATTATTCCAACACAAGGAACAGTGTTATTACAACTTGGTAAAAATCCACAAAGCCAATAGAGGTTTTCTTCACGTACCTTTCTTTAATTTCTCATTCTCCATTAAACACCGCTATTTTAGTAGCTCCATAGGTCCCTACTTGTCTAGGGACTGAGTGACTGGCAAACAGAGGCCAGCCACATAGCAATGAAGAACATTTCCATTAGTCCAGGAAGACAATGTGATAAACCCATTTAAACACACTACTGGAAAGCACTAGATTACAATGATTTCTACTGTCCAATTTTAATTATATTACATGGATTACATAGTATATGACAGTGATTATACTTTGTTGACTAAACTACAAACAAAGTTCTGTGTGACTGGATACAGAACTATACCTATAACTGCCTAATGTAATCTCACCTGAGATTTATATGAACATTATTATAAACACAAGGACTGTAAGCTTGTAGCTTTTAATTTTATAATACTGTGCAAATTCCAGGTCTCATTAATGTATCATCTAAACACAGAAGATAGCGAGCAATACAAAAACTCTTTAAAGTCTTAAGACAAAAGAAACTACTAACAGGCTATCAAATACAATTATGTCAGATTTAACTGTTTAGGATTTCTACTATGGTAAAAACATGCAAAAAAAAAAAGTTTTTTCTGCTACCTACCAAAAAACTGAAGTGTTATGATTAGTATTGGGGGGAAGAGCTTAGGAGCAAAGTTTAGGGATACAAATATCTCCTTTAAAATGAAACAAAAACACCCATTATATTAAGAGAAAAAGCGTTTAAAAGCTGTGAAAATCAAAAACCAACTTACACATAGTTCTGAGATAATACTGTACAAAAAGATAACCCAAAATTATGCTATCACTAGCATAATCAATTACTATAGATCATTTGCCTCATTTAGCAATAATTAACTTAAAACACAATTAAATATCAAAGTCAGCCAGACACAGTTATTGTGTATCTGTAAACCAAGCTACTCAAAAGGCTGAGGCAGGAGGACTGCAAGCTTGAGGCCAGCATGGGCAATGTAGAGAGATCCTGTATCAAATATAAAATTAAAAATTTTTAAAGGGTTAAAGGGTATAGCTCAGTGTTCCCTGGGTTCAATATCTAACATCACAAAATAAAATGAAATCATTTGATTATTCTATAAATACACTGAGTTCCACTGTGAAAGCTGAAACAAGCATCTGTACTCCAAATAGAGAAAATCTTTTCCTCCCTAGTGCTAGGGATTGAATCTAAGCTTTGCACAGGCTAGGCAAGCCCTCTACTACCAAGCCTTGCGCCCCTAGCCAAAAGAAAAGCTGCATAAAAACTTTATGTTACTGTTATTCCACAGAGCTCACTGAAATTTTCCCAGGAGAAATGCCTTCCTTAGCAATGAGAAGCTGGGGTTCCATTTGTTCTTTACCTTACCTCTAACTCTAACCCTTCCCCTCTAATCAAAGAGCCATTTTGAGTATTTTTAACGCACTACTAGCATTTTGCTAGACTGTCTTTGGGTAAGAAGATTCCACCATTAAAACAACAAATTAAGCCAGGCATGGTGGCACATTCCTGTAATCCCAGCACTCAGGAAGCTGAGGCAGGAGAACTGTTTTGAGTTTGAGGCCAGTTTGGGCTATATAAGCAACTTCAAAGCCAGTCTGCACTACATAGTGAGACCCTGTCTTGAAACAAACAAAAAAACCCACCGCAACAACAAATTATTCACAGCCAATAGTTTGAAAACTGATATACTTAATAGTTTCTTGTAAGTTAAGCCTTCCATGAGATTTTTATTTGATTTAATTTTGATGTTTATATACAGTTTAAAGCAACAAACTTTTCATTTCAGATTCCCAGAAAATACAAACACCTTACCCAGCATGACTAGATGACGAAGGTGGTGGCAAATCTGGTGTCAGAACATAAAGACTGTTGTTTTTTGGCAAGTGTAGCGATTTTAAGACCGTCTGAAAAATAAAAATAAAAAATTAATTTTTAATAGTTCTTGAAAAATTGGTAGATTTGTAGCTTCATTTTTCATTGTTTGGTAATTTCCTAACTGCAGAAGAATTTCCTAAATGCAGAAGAACTGCTGAATCCAAACAACCTTGCTTTACATATATATATTACAAATTAGTACAAATCTGAATATTAAAATACTATTTCTTTAGCTCAAGAAGAGATACAAGTAGACAGCACAATTGGGAATCACTAATTTCTTCACTGAAGAAGTGTATTCCAGGGAGTAACAGGTGCTTCATTCCAGAAGATTACAGTAAAATTTAGCAATACAAGTTTTTAGAAATCATTAGAGCTAGAAAACATCATAGAAAGAATGGCTAGCCAATTGTTTTTTATTGATGAGCAGCTGCAGCCTGAGAGGTTACATAACTTGGATAAGGTTTCCAGGAAGCTTTACTTTTACTCTAAATATCTTTAGTTCTGTTTATTGTAAACTACCCTGGGGTTACACCTGACTTTCCATTTGATAACTACACACAAATGTACTAAATTTCTTTGCCACAAAACTCATATACACTTCAAACTCCCAATCTGATAGGAAATACTTTCCCAAAGTACTTTTTCAGACAGCAATATATATTAGAAAAAAGATTTTACATCTTTATGTTATAATTCAGGAAATATACTTCTTCAATTGATTATTTTATTTTTTCATAATACTACAGATTAAGCCTAGGGCCTCACATTGACCTACATCCACAGCCTTTTTCTTCAGGGGAGGGGGTGCTCAGGGTCTCCCTAAATCATCCAGGCTGGGATTGAACAAAGAATCCTCCCATCTCAGGCTCAGAGTGCTGCGATTACAGGCATGTGCTGCCACACCCACCTTCAAGAGATATTTATTTACTTTTTGGTTTTTTGAGACAGGCTGGCCTCCAACTTACAGTGATCCTCCTGCTTCGGACTGCTCCAGCACTGGGATTACAGATATCTGCCACCACTCCAAGCTTGAAGCTTACATTTTAGTAAGAATAAGCAAAGTAAGTAACCTATGCAGTTGAATATTGTCAGTTTTTTTTTCTTCCATTTAAGGAGGAAGTAGGGTAAATGGGTAAAGAATATGACGTAGGGAAACTCTGTAACTTTAAAATGAGTTATCAGGGTAGGTCTCAAAGAATGTGACATTTGAGCAAAGACTTGAAGGGTAGGAAGGAAACAAAGCATGATAATATAGAGACAAAGATGATTTCAGGCAAAGGAAAAGAGTCAGTACAAAATGTTTAGGAACAAGAAAGGAACCCCATGTAAACAGACCCAGGGCCAGAGATATAGCTCAGTAGCATAAGCGCCTGCCTGGCAAGCGCAAGATCCTGAATTCAATTTCCAGTACCAAAAAAAAGAAAAAGAAAAAGAAAAAAAGCCATGTAAATAGACCCAAGTAAGTACTGGTAGGGAATGGGTGACAAAGGTAATAGCCATGGTGGTGACAGAAAATGTACTGAGGCATTAATGGTTTCTACTTTAACTCTAGACAAAGCTATTGGACTAACAAGATTGGATTCATGCTTCAAAAGGATCGCAATGACAGCACTATTGAAAATGGATGGGAAAGGGGTTAACAGAGGAAGTCAGGACACAGCAGGTCAATGAAATATACATAAAGCTGTGGTAGCTTAGGCCAGTAAACAGATAAAGAATACGAGTGTGATGGTTAATAGAAGTGGTATAAAGTAACTGAATTCTGGATAAATTTTGAAGATAGCACAGAACCATTTCCTGAAAAAGAAAAAAAATTATATATGGGAGAAAGGTATCAATAATCATCCTGAAGATTTTAGACATAATAGCTGGAAGGATGAAGCTGCCAACAACTGATACTGGACAGACTAGAGATGAAGACTTTCATTTTGGAAATGTTAAATGTGAAATGTTTATTAGACATTCAACTGGAGAAGATGAGTAAATAACAGGATACAGAAATCTGCAATTCAGGAAGCATGTTTAGAAAGGAGGTGTAAATAACAGATATGAAGTTTAGAGTGCATATAAATGACACTGAGAGACTTGAAACTAGACAAGATTACCACTAAATTTAGTAATGCAGTCAACAGTGATTTTAACAAGAACACTAGCACATTTCTGCTCTAATCGGGTCCCAAAGAAATAGGAAGGCAGGAACTGGAAATGACAAGTAAAACCCAACTCTTCAGGAGTTTTGTTATCCAGGGGTCTACAGAAATGGAATCATGCCCAGAAGGGGGTAGGGAATCAAAATTTTCCTCTCTCAAATGAAAGAAATAGCACTGTGTTTAAATGATAACAATCAGCAGATTGTTAAGTAAAGTAAATGTTGATGATATAGAACAGGGAAGAATTAGTATGAAGTCTCCGAAGAGGTAGAGGACATGCAGAACATAATCTAAAGCAAAAGTGATGTCTCATTTTAGGAGCTTGAGTAACACAAGAAAAAGTAGAATATGTGGGTAAAATGCAAAGAGAGATTTGGAGTTTGTGGAAATTCTTTTATGATTACCTTTGTCAGTGAAATCAAACAGGAAAGAACACAGTTATCAGGTAGAGAATAAAGAAGTGGGATTTTGAAAGTCTGAGGAGAGAATAACTATTTAGGAGAATACAGATAAACCAGAAAGATATACTATGACTACATAATAACAGTAAGAGGTTCTCTGAAGACAATGGTCATAAATTTAAAGATATACCAATCAGCATGATTTTGTCTTACTACATTCTGTTATAAGGTACAGAATAGACAGAGTTGGGATTAACTCAGATAAGGAAGTTAAAGATATACACAAGACAGTGATTATAGTAACAGGTGATGAAATTTAACCTACTGTAAGGCAAGGAGGATGTAATAAAGGTAATAATGACCATGAAAACAAGATAGAAACAATAAACTGGAGGTACGGCTTGGGCCCCAAAATTTTAGAATACTAATAAAAATGAGCCAAAAGATGAGAAGTTAAAAAAAAGAGAGAATGGGAATTTGTATTAAGATGAGCAATGTCATTATTAATAAATGATAAGACTATAGGTCTGATCTTTGGGAGTTACTGAAGTAATTAACAGGCTGAAGTACTGGAAGAATCACTTACAAAGATATTAAAATTATTAAGCAAGAGATCAATTGCAAACCAGGAAATACAAGGGAATTTAGGGAATGAGGGGCAATACTGGCATTAAGGGAATGAGGGGCAATACTGGCATTAAGTAGGTGATATAATCTTTTGACAATAAATTCAAAGCTGAAAGGATTTTAGAGAGGAAGGATAAATAGAGGTCTAAAAGCAGAAATGAGGATCGGTAAAGATATATATTTTGCCACTTATTCCAGTGACACAAGGGGTGCTGGGAAATAAATAAACTAACAGTAAGGAAGGTACAGAGAAACAATGTCCTTAGGAAGACTGATTTCAGTCAGTAAAAGATAGCAAAGTCCAAAGTTTGATGATAGAAGAAATTTTGCTAATGATGAATTACGTCAATAGGTAAAAGGTTAAAGGTACTGTAGAGGAAAAAGTATAAAGATGTACAGAGACTATAATGACTGAGTGAGGGGCAACCTGGAAACCCTGAACTACTTACACTGCTGGACAAATGAAATTAGTTCTGATTGAATCCAAGCAAATAATAATGGAAGACTAAAGGTGCTACAAAGGAAGGAACAGATGTTTGGAATCCTTCTTAACCCTGCAGATGCGGGTATGAACTACTAGGGAAAGGTGATCTTACTCAAACGGGGAATATGAGGAACTTACTACTTTTGACTCCTCTATGAAAGGGCCCATCCTACCCAGCACACAGTCTTACTTCAAGGGCATGGGCCTGGCTCTGAACTCCTATGTTACTTACATGTTAAATAAAAAGAAATACCATTAAAAGTTTTAGTACACTCCAATATTTTTTATTCTACTCTATTTCTTTCTCCTTTTATTTAAAATGCTGCCTACATCCTCTCTGGGATGGCAGGGCCTGCTAGAGGAGAGTGAGTCCCCGCTCTGTGCTTCCTCCACTGTTTCGGGGATGACTAGGTCTTTGGAAGGAATGTAAGGACACATGCCTTTGTCGAGTAGACTGACAGGAACCCCAAGACCCCACAGGACAACAACCAGGTCCCAGGTACATGGGTGAACACACGCCTCTGGAGGGCAGAGTAAATGGCAAGACTAGCAGTGTGGACGTGTGGAAGTGTCTGAAGCAGCAGTGAGGAGCCAGTGGTTGGACTCCAGAAAACTCCACCAGCAGAAGTCCAGGCCCAGGCCCCACATCCAGAGGCCAAGATCAGCTCCATACCCAACACATTTCTGGGATTAAATCTGGACACTATCACAGAACTGTAAACATCAGAGGTATTTTACTACTTTCTTTCTCCCTTGTTTGTCTGACTGGTTATCCCTCTTCTGTCTGGCTGGATCTCATCTTGTTTCCTTCTGTATTTGGTAGTTATATTTGTATTTGGAGGTTTTTTTTCCTATCCTTTTGTTCTCTCCTCTCTTTCATCTTCTTTTTCTTCTCTCCTGTTCATTTTCATTCTCTTTCATTTTTTTCCCTTCTTTTTTCGTTCTCTTCTATAGACCCATTTTCCCTCTTTCCTCAACTACTTCTCGAATTTAACTTTTTTTTTTGGTTTTTCTCTGGTACCGGGAACCGAACTCACGACCTTGCGCGTGCCAGACAGGCGCTTTTGCCGCTGAGCTAAATCCCCAGCCCCGAATTTAACCTTTCAAGAGAATAAACATTGTCTCTGCCCTTTCTGACTACTCCTTTGTATTCTATTTTATTCTTTCCCTCTCGTGTCCTCTAGCTTCCCCAAATTTGGGTGATCATCCTTTAATTTCCAGCCCTGACTCTACTATTTGATCTCACTTATAACTTTAGCCCATTCCATAACTATCTTAACCCCTCTGCACCCAACAAAAGGGTAAAATGACCTGATTAAGGGGAAAATCATCGCATACAAGTGCACAGTATATGTTTGATTTTGTTGTATCATTTTAGAGTTTACTCCCATGGTCAGAGGTAGTGGTTATCACAGATTATCAGTAGTTAAGCTGCACTTCAAACTGTTGTTGTTACTAACTGTACTACTTTAGCCAGGATGTCATACGTGTTATAAACACAGTTTTTCTCCCCTGTATGATAACACTGTCACTGTATGAGGTCATAATCACCACCACACCCAGTACCAAAGGATTGGGAGCTGAGCCAACTAGTAATCTTGCATCCTTTACAGATTCAGAAGCTATGGCCTTGGGATAGCTATAAGAAACCACCCATATCTAGAAGGCATTCCTAAAGAACAGACACCCTCTAGGGAAACCTAAATACTAGCGATAAAGGTATGTATCATAGTAAACTGGTAAGTATCAACACAGAAGACAAACTATAAAAGAGAAAATAGAAAATGACAAGACCCAGAAGCAAAATGCAATCCCAGGCCCCCAGCCCACCCAGGACAAGCCCAGAACTCAAGGAGATAGATGAAACTGCAACCAAAACACTGGAACTTTCTGAAATGATACCAACAGAAGTAAAAAAAAACAAGTGGAAAAGGCTATAGAGTGCTGGGGATTTAGCTCAGCGCCACAGCGCCTGCCTGGCAAGCACAAGGTCATGAGTTCGATTCCCGGTACTGGAAAAAAAAAAAAAAAAAAAAGAAAAGGCTGTAGAGAAAATAATCTCTCAATTATAGAAAGAAAGGATGCTTAAAACCAAAGATATTAGAGAAGACACAGATAAACGAATAGATGAGCTTAGAAAAATGATAGAAACAAATAATTCCCAGCACAGGAAAGAAATGGAATCCAGGAAACAGACCCAAACAGAAATCCAAGAGATTAAAACCTCCACTGAAAATACATGCAACAGGTTGAATAAAAGAGAGGACATGATTTCAGATCTTGAACACAGAATGAAATTGAAATTGTAATTAAAAACTCACCACCAAAAAAAGCCCAGGTCATGATGGATTCACTGGTGAATTCTTCAAGAAATTAGAGAAGATCTAATGCCAATACTCTTCAAACTCTTTAGTAAAACTGAAAGAGAAGCAATATCCCTGACTCTTGCCTGGAGGCAAGTATTAATCTGATACCCAAACCAGAGAAACATACAACCAAAAAAGAGAACTACAGGCCAACGTCCTAATCAGCACAGATGCACAAATCTTCAATGAGATACTAGCAAACAGAATTCAACAAATCATCAAGATTATGTACCATGACCAGGTGGGATTTATCCTAGGAATGCAGGGATGGTTCAACATAGGCAAATCAATAAATGTAATCAACATATCAACAGAGCCAGAGACAAAAATCACATGATCATCTCAATAGATGCAGAAAAAACTTTTGATAAAATCCACCACTCAGTCATGATAAAAACCCTACAGAAAATTAGAATAGATGGACTTTACCTCAATCTGATTAAAACCCACCTATGACAAACAGACATCATACTAAATGGAGAAAAAAGGGAAAGCTTTCAATCTAAAATCAGGAACAAGGGAAGGATCTCCACTATCACCACTTCTTTTCAACATAGTTCTGGCAATACTAGCCAGAGCAATTAGACAAGAGAGAGAAAAAAAAAACTACGGATAGGAAAGGAAGAAGTGAAATTATCATTATTCACAGATCACATGATACTCTACATAGAAGACCCCAAAAACTCCATCAAAAGACTCTTAGAGTTAATAACCAAATTTAGTTGCATGGCTGGATACAAAGTCAATACTCAAAAATTAATAGCATTCTTGTACACCAATTTATTGAGAAAGAAATTAGGTAAACCATACCCTTCACAATAGCATCCAGAAATAAAATAGCTAGGGATCAATTTAACAAAGGAAGTAAAAGATTTATATATTAAAAATTACAGTACTCTGCAAAAGGAAATTGAAGCAGCTATCAGAAAATGGAAACATATTCCTTCTTCATGGATAGGAAGAACTAACATAGTGAAAATGGCTATATTTCCAAAATTGTTTTACAGATTTAATGCAATCAATCCCAATCAAAATACCATTAGCATACCTCACAGATCTTGAGAAAATATGCCTTAAATTCATCTGGAACCAGAAGAGACCTAGACTAGCAAGAGCAATCCTCGGCAACAAAGACAAGTCAGGAGGCATCACAATTCCTGACTTGAAATTATAGTATAAAGCTACAGTGATAAAATCACCATGGTACTAGTAAAAAAATAGACCTGAGGACCAGTGAAACAGATTAGAAGATGTGGACACAACTACAAACACACTCAGCCACCTTATCTTTGACAAAAGGGCCAAACATACTCACTGGAAGAAAGTCTCTTCAATAAATGGTGCTGGAAAAACTGGCTCTCCACATGCTGAAGACTAAAACCAGACCCATGTCTATTACCATGCACTAAACTCAAGTCAAAATGGATCAAAGATTTAAATATTAAAGCAGAAACACTAAAGATCAGAATTCTGAAGACATAGGGGTAGGCACAGTCTTCATGAACAAAATCCAAACTGCACAAGGAAACACATCAAAGAATCAATGATCGGGATCTCATCTTACTAAAAAGGTTTTGTACTTCAAAAGAAATCACCAATAGAGTAAAAAGACAACCCACAGAGTGGGAAAACATGTTAGCTAACTGTCCATCAGACAAAGGACTTCTATCTAGAACATATAAAGAATTGGAAAAACTCAGACCCGCCCCCTCCAAATTCAAAGACCCAATCCAAAAATGGGCATCTGAGACAAATGCACACTTCTCAGATGAAGAAACACAAATGGCAAATAAATACATGAAAAAATGTTCAACATCATTGGTCATTCGAGAGATGCAAATTAAAACAACACTGAGATTCCATCTCACCCCAGTAAGGATGGCTACCATCAAGAAATCAACCAACAAATGCTAGAGGGGCTGAGGGTGAAAAGGAACCCTTCTTCACTGTTGGTGGCAATGTAGACTTGTACAACCACTTTAGAAATCAGTCTGGAGATTCTTTTAAAAATTAGGATTAGAGGTCCCATCTAACCCCGCTATTCCCCTTCTGGGTTTTTTCTCAGAAGAATTGAAAACATCTTATCACAGTGATATATGTGCACCCTTGTTTATAGCAGCACAATTTGTCATAGCAAAATCTGGAAACAACCCAAATGTCCATCAACTGAGGAACAGATAGAAAAAAAAGATGTAGTATTTCTATACAATGGAGTATTACTCAGCTATAAAAAAAGATAAACTTGAGGCTTTTATAGGTGAATAGATGCAACTCGAAACCATACTCATAAGTGAAAGAAATCAGATCCTCATGTGTAAACACTGTATTGAATCCCTAGTGTAAGAATCTGAAAGCGTAAATAAAATCTGAAAGGTACAATAGATATTGTGAGAGGGAAAGAAACTGCTCAATAGGAAAGAACAACTGGGATAAGGGAAAGGAGAAAAGAAAGAAGGAAGAGAAAGGAAAAAAATATATATATGTACATACACAGAAGATAATTAAGATAATTGTACTACTAATTTCTATTGGTTTATTGAAAAGAACAGTTAATGTTTAATTGTTTGATCAGTCTTGCATACCTGTATCTAACAATCTGAGCAACTACTCTGAAGATAACAATAAGTAATACAACAATCACTGTTGATTTCCTATCACCTTATTTTGAAATTCTGTATCATTTTTATAGTTTTTGGGTTGTTTTTTGTCTTTGTTTTTGTTATTTTGTTTTTGTTCTTTTCTCTTTAAAATAAAAAAAGGCTGCCTATAAACAAATGAGTTAACTTCATAATTTCATAACAGCATCTATCAGATTAAAGATGTAAAAAGCTTGAGCCTATTAAAAGACTTTTAAGGGGCTGGGGATTTAGCTCAGTGGCAAAAGCGCCTGCCTGGCAAGCGCAAGGTCGTGAGTTCGGTTCCCGGTACCGGAGAAAAACCACACACAAAAAAAAAAAAAGACTTTTAAACAAGATACATCACAGCAGGTAAAGGTAAAAAAAGAATCAAGGTGATATTGTGGAAGTAAGAAGAGAGTGAATAATATAATGCTCTTCAAACTATGGTAAGTACTATGAATTTTACTTAAAATGCAATTAAAACCTGTATTTTAACAATAGACCAATATAATTCAATTTGTGATTTTCAAAGATTGTTCTGGCTGCTATGTGGAGAATGCACTGGAAGAATCTATGAAAGAAAGCTGAGAAAACAGTGATGAAGTCATTATATTGACCCAGGCAAGATAGATCAATGGCCTAAAATAGACAATTACAATAAAAATACTGAAAAGAGGCTAATTGAGATATATTTTGGAAACAGAATCTGTAGAGCTTACCAAAGAATTAGGTGTAATGAGAAACAGGATTATGTCATCATCTTTTGATTTAGTATAGACTACTGAGTACTTATGGAAGAAGATCACCAATGGGGAAGCAGAGAAAGGAAAACTAACAGTTCCATTTAAAGCATGTCAAGTGAGATGACAATAAGATATGCAAGTATAAAAGTTAATTACTAATTTGGATGTGTGAATGAAGAGAAGCACAAGCTGGATACATAAATTCGGGAGCAATCAGAACATTAATGACATAGAAATGGGAGAAATCACCTGGGGAAAAGAGTACATAGAAATAACTGAAAGTATTATTTGTAACAAAGACTACGTTTAAATTCTGGAATACACTGCTTAAAAAACACATTCAAAATGATAGCCTTGGCAGGAACAGTGGCACATGCCTGTAATACAAGGTACTTGGGAGGCTGAGGTAAGAGGCAGGAGGGTCACACATTGGAGGTTAGCTGGGCAACACAGCAAGAGTCTATCTCAAAACACAAACCAAAAAAAAAAAAAAGACAAGGTTGATTTTCTCTTCACAAATGACTGAAAATGCCATGGAACGCTGGTTCATACCTACAGGTTTCTCAATAAAAGAATGAATAACTAAAGTAGCTGTGTAAATGCTTTCACTTTGAGGTTTTACATTCAGTTTGCTAACCACTAATATAGCACATCAATAATGTGTATCTAAACTTACAAATGTCTCACCTACCTGAAATTCCAGGTAATAGCTTACTGCAATACTCATTACATTTCCCTTCATCAATGGAACTCACATATAAGTACGATTTATAAGTATAATGTCTACCAAAAGCCATTCACAAAAAACTGACTCAAAATTTAAAGATTATGTTTGTACATAGTGGTAGAAATATTACTGACTGAATAAAACTGAGAAAAGATTCAGTAATTATTTCCACCTCAGATATATAAAACTTTATAGAGTTAATTCATTTCTATCCCTCCTTCTCCACTATCTCTGTTGAAAAAAAAGAAAAAGGCCAGGGATATAGCTCAGTGGCACAATGCCTGCCTGGCAAGCATGAGGTCATGAGTTTAATTCTTAGAACAAAGAAAAAGTATGTGAAATATTTTATACCTGGTAATGCTAGTAGGTCCCTAAGCATAACGACCACCTAAACACTGCAACACTCTGCAGATTATTAGAAGTATAATTTATTCCATATACCTGCCACTATCCAAGTAAACAAATATTCTTACCATTTAAACTTTCCAAGATTTAAAAGTTTTCTATTATTACCTTTGTTCCATAATCAATACTGGGCATAAATGTACACACTGTATGATTTTTTTTCAGGTCAGTATAAAACTGCTCAGTAAATTATTATTCCAGGAAACTCACTGATACTCAAGAGGTTTAAGAAAAAGCCAAATGCTCTCAAAAAAGTACCAAACATCTATAAAATAGTTAGAAATAGGGAAAACATCAAATATAGTGCTTCTACTTACTCATCTATTTCATTTAAAACTATTATTGGTTTAGCATGAAAATGCTTTAGCTTGAGAAACATTGTAGGTAAACTATTATCAAATATATTTCTGACATACTTAATATTAGTTAAAACCAATTTTTATACACCATTTTGTCAACTATATAACTTAGTTTTCTCTTATTTCTAGGCAATTAAGAAACTCACACTGTCTTCCACATCTCCAGTCTTCCAGCCTTTTAACAGCATTTTAGACACAGGTATCTGAAGTTCATTTTCTAGGATTTGTTTAATTTCTCCTGTATAAATAAGAAGAGACCAAATATTATTAACAAAATAATACAGTCAACATTTGTTATATCAGGACCAGCATTAACATCTGACATACAGTGTACTATCACTGACAGTTGCCTGTGGAACAATTAAGTCAGTAGTT
The DNA here is from genome assembly GCF_000276665.1 of Chinchilla lanigera. Classification (NCBI taxonomy): domain Eukaryota; kingdom Metazoa; phylum Chordata; class Mammalia; order Rodentia; family Chinchillidae; genus Chinchilla; species Chinchilla lanigera. The sequence goes on along the minus strand of NW_004955464.1, from coordinate 8,207,261 downwards.
CAAACCTCAAATCTCCTTGATCAAACATGCTGCCTCTCTAAAGAACTCAGGCTTCAATATTAATTATGATAGAAGAGCGCACAATGAAGTAGTTAATTTTTCTTAAAGCATAGAGATTGCCCTGGTAATGGAAACTGAACACAGGGCCTGCACCTGCTAGGCAAGTGCTCTACCACTGAGCTACATCCGAAACCCTGAAATAATTTTTTGAAAAGAAACAGATATCGGAAACCAACCAACTGACAATACATACTCCAGTAGGAAGGAGTAGCAGGTAAAGTATAAAACCTGAGGATTACAGAATAGGGAAAGCAGGTTTTATGATGAAACTATAGGTTGAAATTTTATTTTGAAGAAATCAAATAACTTGTCTGTTCTCATTTCTGCATCTATAAAATGGAGAATAATATTATTCATCATACCTACCCAAAGAGTATGAGAATAAAAGGAGACAACATATTTTAAAATAACTGAAAAAGCCAATATATATTATCTGGAAGACAATTTAAAATGTGAAGAGAAATGCAACAAGACAGGGGAAAAATCTATATTGGGTCAAATAGCCAGACAAAGCTTTGTGAGAGAACTGAAAATTAAACCTAACTTTAAGTACAGCTGGACTGTGCAGGATAAATCAAAATGGACAATAATACTTGTATCTTTGGTGAATAAATCCCTTCATTTCTCTTGGGTAAATACCTAGGGGAAAAAGAGCCAGTATATATGATTATAATGTTATTACCTGCTAATTCTAACATCTTTGTCAATTTTTGTTTGGTTCTGCTTGTCTCTTCCTCTCCTATTTATGCATTTGTGCACAGCTGATACATATTTTTTAAATGAAAGCCTAACAGTGAATTTTGTTTTTCTGGATGCTGGACACTTTTGTATTCCTCGAGAATATATACAAATATACAAAGAATATAAATATTCTTGCTTTGTTCTTCACATTGAGCTACATCCCCAGCCCTTTGTTTAAAAAAAAAAAAATTGAGACAAGACTTTGCTTAAATTGCCAGGGATGGGCTAAAATTTGTGATCTTCCTGCCTCAGCCTCCAAGAATACTGAGATTATGACAGAGGGGAGTAAAGGGTATAGCGCCACTGCCCTCATGGTGACCTCCTCAGCATGGAGTTTAGATGCTTAACTGCTGCTTAACTGCTCTACCCACTCTCTGTAACTTTCCAGAGACAAATCACCAAGGTGCTGCTTAGCCATTTGCCACACCCCTTAGGTGTGCTGTCTAGACTCAACCAGAAGGAAAATACACCTAACTGGGGCAGCCCGTAGTCCACCAAGGTACAGGTGCTAAAGAGAGCATGATGCAAAGTAGTATAAGTTTTGCAGGCAGGTGCACAGTCCAAAACCCTCAGAAGAGGCTGAATGCCCACCCTGCATAGCACAGAGGTCACCAAGCCAAGACCAGCAAGAAGGACTCCTGTCTACCACTCAGTTGCATGCCATACTTATGGGTGCTCAGATGAAGTATAATGAATAAGCAGACATTCTGCGTACTTCAGAGGCCACTGAGGATGTGCTGGACACAAGGGCTCCCTCCAGTCTGACACTCAACTGGCCAGATGCCACGCCCTGGGTATGCACACAAAAGTTCTCCCCAGCAACTACCTCCCAGGCACAGTTAACATTTTCTCAACTTACCCAGCAAGAAACTTGCCCTGCAGCCTGTAAAATGCCCTATCCGGTTTGCCATAAATGAAGCACAGAGCGTAGCAGCATCTCATTATCTACTCCACAACTGGTCAGCTCTGCTTCTCCAAACCAAATTCCTCAGCCAGGAAGAACTTCCAACTAACTTTTTTGTTTTAGTTTCTGATGTTTGTTTTTCTTCTGTTTTTTTTCTTTTCCCCCTTTCTTCTATCTGTACTTTTTCTATAATATATATTTTTCTTATTTTCTTTCCTATTTCTCAAAGCTTTTAATTTACTGTCTTATTTTTCTGTCTTCTCCTTTAAGTTTTTTTTTTTTTTTTGGTTTTTCTCCGGTACTGGGAACCGAACTCACGGCCTTGCACTTGCCAGGCAGGCGCTTTTGCCGCTGAGCTAAATCCCCAGCCCCTCCTTTAACTTTTTATTTCATTCATTTTCCATTTTTTATATCTTTCTTGTTTGTCTCTCGAATTTTTTACATCACTTCTGCTATTCTTTACTTTCTTTTTTCTTGTTTTATTAATTTTCATTAGTTATTATTAATGGTAATGAGTATAAAGGTTATGAGTTTTTAAAATTTATTTTTTGCTATATTGCTACATTGGAATTCTTCGTATAAGGGGGGTATCACTGTGCTTTGTTGTCTTCCTTCTGAGAAGTACAGGGAATCAAGCCTGGTACTATGAGCATTCTAGGTAAGTGCTACTCTGGTGAGATACATGTCCAGCTCAGATAAGAGAGACTGCACCTAACTTCAGCCACAACTTAGTCCTCCTCAAGCTCTGGCAGGTACTTCAAACTAAATAATACAGAAACAACAGCCCCAGCGAGTGACCCTCAGCCAATGAATTAGAACCAAACAGGTACTACAAGATGGAGATTAAAGTCTCACATCTGGATGTTGTACCCTCTCACAATAAGAGCAGAGAGAAAATAATATAACTTTCCTAGATACCATACCTACTAATAAACCCAGCATAGGTCATATCCATAACCTTTTAGACCACATGTGCTGATGCAATTAGGGAGGTATTTACAAGGGTTCATCCCACATACTCTGCTACTTAAAGCACACATACCTTAACTATCAGAAGGGTCCTACTCTTGTGAGATTTCTTTGGATCTGAGTCACATTTAGGTTCTGACACAGTATGCACTGCACTGTGTCAATTAACACAAATACAGGGGCTGGGGATTTAGCTCAGCGGCAAAAGCGCCTGCCTGGCAAGCGCAAGGTCGTGAGTTCGATTCCTGGTACCGGAAAAAAAAAACAAAAACAAAAACAAAACCAAAAACAAAAACAAAAAAAAACAAAAACAAAAACAAACAACACAAATACACAATGGCAAATGTGTGGGAAAATACACAGTGAGAAACCTACTTAGAACTAAACACCACACAATACACCAATACCTCAGAGCATATCTTCCAGGTAAACATTCCCTGTATGAAAAGTCCTCACACAAAAGGGTAAGAGAATTACATCTCAACAGATGGACAAATCTCAACATAAAAACTTAAGAACTATGAAAAAAAAAAAAACAAGGAAACATGACTGCTACAAAAGTTAATATACTTCCACAGTAACTGCAGAGATATCAAAGAGACAAAAATACTAAATTCAAAAGAATGATTATAAAAATGAACAATGGATTATGTACTTATACAGATGTGACAAAAATGAAATCCATTAATCTGCATAATCAATAAAAAAGTAGAAAAAATGATCAGTGAACTCAAAGAAGATACATATAAACAACTAAATAAACTAGGGAAGACAACCACTGAAATGAAAGAGCATTCAATAGAGATTCTGGAAAAAATTACGGACATTTGAAGCTCAATAAGTCAAATTAAAACTCAGGAAAGGCCTATCTACCAGGCCTTATAAAGCAGAAGACAAAATTTCAGGGATAAAAGATAAGGTAGATGAATCATCACATTTGGATAGAAATAAAAGAAAAAATAAGAAATTATGAATGAAGCATGTAGAGATTCTGGAATACAACTGAAAGACCAAACATACAAGTTTTGCAATTAAAAGAAAAAAGATATCAAGTTACAAAAGGCATAGAAAATCTATTTAGTGAAATAATAGCAGAAAATTTCAAATCTTGAGAAAGATATAGACATCCACATACAGGAAGCATTTACAATCCCAAACAGACACAACCAATAAAGAACTTCCACTGTGTCATATTATAGTTAAAATTCAAGAGCACAGAACAAAAGAGAGAAAGTATTGAATATTGCAAGACAAAAACATCAAGATTTCTCAGCAGGAAAAACTAAAAGCCACAAAGTTTTAAAAACTAAAAGTAATAATGTATTTCAAGCCTTAAAAGAAATAATTGCCAATCTAGATAATTATGTATATCTATGAAAGCTGTTTTTCAAAACTCAAAGACAAATAAAGACCCTCCAAGATAAGCAGAAACTGAAGAAATTCATGACCACAAGTCAGTATTGCAGAAGACATTTAATGGAACCCATACACAAAAGAAGAGTAGACAAGCAAATACTCATTAGGAAAGAATCAAACATCAGAAAAACACAAAATGACAGTAATTAATATATAGCTTTTAATAATAACCCTGAATGTAAATTATCTTAATTCTCAAATTAAGAGACAGACTGTGGATTGTACTTAAAAAAACAATTCACTGCTCTCAAGAAACACACATCACAGGCAGATATACAGAGAATGAAAGTGAAAAAATGGGAAATGATATTCCATGCAAATGGAACTCAAAAGCAAGTAGGAGTAGCTACACTCATATCTGACAAAACAGACTTCCAGCCAAAACGAGTCAGGAGAGACAGAGGACATTACACAGTAGTAAAAGGAACAATCCACCAAGAAGAGAAAACAATTGTAAATATTTCTGCATAGAATGTTGGAACACTCAATTTCAAAAAACAAATATTACTCAACATAAAGGGAAAGGCAGGTCCCAATACAAGAATAGGAGGTGAGTTTAAACTAAATGGACTTAAGAGACAGTTACAGTGTTCTATCCAACAAAAGAGAAATACATGCCTTTTTCACCAGGTTACAGTATCCTTTATAAAACATATTTTGGACCATCTATCAAGTTTTAACAAAAGCAAAAAAACCTCACCTAGCTACTTGCATCAAGTCATAATGTAAAGAAACTAGAAATCAACAGCAAAACTGAAAATACATAAACACATAGAGATGGGACAGTACGCATCTGAATGATCAGGGGATCACAGCAGAAACTGAGGTAGAAATTTTATAAATTCCTAGAATTAAATGAAAATGGAAACACAAATACCCTAATCTGTAGACTACAGCAAAGGCAGTTTAGAGAAGCAAAGTTTATAGCTCTAACTGATTACATTAAAATACCAGGCAGACCTCAAAAAAGTAATTTAATGATACATCTCTGTATCTTACAAAAACAAGAACCAAACCCAAAACCAATATAAGGAAAAATATAATAAAGACCAGACCTGAAATTAATGAAAGAGACTAAAAGAATAATACAAAGAATCAGTGAAATGTACAGTTGATTCTTTGAAAAGATAAACACAATGATAAATTCTTAGCCAAACCAAATTAATAAAATTAGCAACAAAACAAAACAGATACCACTGAACTCCAGATCATTATGGAATATTTTCACAACATATGTCCCAATAAACTAAGAAATCAAAAAGAAAATGAATAGTTTCTACACATACACAACCTAATGAAAGTGAACCACTAGGCCATAGTAAACCTAAACACATCAACAGCAAACAGTGAGAATGAAGCTGTAGTGAGTCCCCAACAAAGAAAAGCCCAGGACCAGAGTTACTGCTAAAATTTACCAGATCTTTAGAGAAGAATTAACACCAACGCTCTTCAAACTAATCCATGAAACAAGAATATTATTAAATTAATTCTATGAAGCCAGTGATATGAAAATCAGATACTTAAAAGAAGCAAAACAAAAAAACTCTAGACTAATATCCTTGATAAAGTTAAGATTCAAAAATCCTCAATAAGATTCTAGCAAACAAAATTTAATACCACAAGTATCATACAACATAACTGATAAAAAGATGGTTCAACAAACACAAATCAATAAATTAATGCACTACATAAAAAAATTAAGGGTAAAAATCATACAATCATCTTGAAAGTTTTCAATGAAATTCAACATTGCTTCATGGTAAAAGCCTTGAAGAAACTAGGTACAAAAGGGGCTTACCTCAATATAATTAAGGCTACACATTATAAATCTACAGCCAAATCATAGTAAAGAAAAACAAAGTATTTCCTCTAAAATGACTTTTCTCGCTACTTTGTTTTGTAAATTATTTATCATTAAAAGTACTATTTTCATTAACATATAATAGGTTTACTATTGCTATTTATTAAGCAATAAGTACTTTTGAACTGGTCAATTTTAATTCCTTGAGCTAAGAGGTCAGGGAATTGTTCATCTTATCATCTTACACACTTATGCACAGATTACTATTTGGCCAAAGATTTGCAAGGAGCACCACTCAGAGTTGTGAAGTTTCTCTGCAGAGTTCTCTTTCCTCTAGTATTCCCCCTATACATTCCACTTATTTCTATTCCATAGCTCACCTAGCTCTTTCTTCATCTTAGCAAGATTATTAGGCTCTCTTTAAGTCTCTTTGCCTGAAGCTTTGCATAGAAACTTACTCCAGCCAGAAATCAGAGAAACTACTGTGTTTACTTTATTTGTTTCCTGTTTCTCAGGGATCACAAGCCAATACTGTCAGTTGTCCAATATCTACGAAGAGTTGTTTTATATATATTGTCCCATTTTCAAGTTCTTACACATGGTTGTTTGTTAATATGACTAAAGCTATTACCATAAATCTTTTAACAATTTATTCTATAGGTTAATATGGATATTTCAAATATTGCTTTGTATACACAATTTTCTTTGCATAAATTCTTGTAATTACATTTCTGTAACCCTACCCCATTTCAGACACAATAAAGGAGTCACGCTCAAGCCCTAAGTTCAATTGCCAGAACCACACACAAAAGAGAAAGTTGCATACGATCTGGGCTAGGGATACAGTTTGATGGTACAGCAGTTGCCTACCATACCCTGGCTTTGATGTGCACACCACAAGGGCAGGGGGGTGGGGGGAAGAGAAAAGAAATCTGTCACTTAGAACAAATACAAGGTACAATAATATATTTTTATTTCCTCAAGTACAATTCTTTCTCAAAAGCAAATTTCTTTTCCTTTTGTTCTATTAACATTTTTCTAGTATTTTAAGTTATTATGGCTTGTATCTACACATCTCCCTCCTCCCCAAGCCTCATGTGCTCATAGGTGGGGATTTGGGGATTTGGGGATGTGGCTGGACCATGGGTATATGATAATGGGATTAAGGGTGTGTGGTATTGGATTTGTCCACTAATTTGCTTAGCATAGTTCTGGGTGTAGATAATGGGACGGCCCACCCTGGGTATGGATAGCACCACCCAAAAAGGCTTGTGGCCTGGATGAAATAAAAGGGAAAGGCAGGCTTGCTGCTGCTGCCACCGCCTTCTGCCTCCCTTCCCATGGACTGTTTCTCCTCTGGGATGCCCCTCCACCATGCCACTCTGCCTTAGAGCCAACTGATTTTAGATTAAAACCTTACAAACTGTGAGCTAAAATCAACCTTTCCTCCTTTAACTTGTGAGTGTCAGGTATTTGTCCCAGCAACAAGAAAAATAAGGCATAAACTGTTAACTGCCTCCATTAATTTTTTTACTTTAAACATCTTAAGCCAATCTCCCCCATAATACTTAAACAATAAACACTACTCATCTGAGAAATTCCACAATGAGATTCTGTATCAGAAGCATTTTAGACATTTAAGGGTAGAAAAGGCCCAGACCAGTAGATGTTTAAAACTTCTGATGTATGATTTATTCAACAAGAAGTGATTTAATGTCAAAGACTTCCAGACCATGCTTGTTTTTCCCTCTATAGCATTTTGACCTCACAAATTCAAACACGCAACCCTTGCATATCTTCCTGCTCATAGATACAAGTTTATACTGAAAACCACACAACATTTTTAATTACGCAAAGAATCATAAATATGTGAATACAAGACATGTGATACAAAAGCATTACAAAAGCTTGCTCATTTTGCATGAAGTTATTTATACTGTACTACTGGTGTCCTGTAAGTTTTGAAATTATTTTAAGAGTGCTTGGAAGCATATAAAACATTCTCAGATTGCTCAGGGGCTAATGGTCAACTGTGTCTGTAAGATTAAAATACAGAAGTCCTTCTTTATAAAAATTAATATTCTTCATATTGAAAGAACTCTAAATTTAAAATAGTAAAGGTAATCACTTAAAATAATCTTTTAGGAAGCAAATGTTCTAGTCATTTATGTAGAATGATAAAGGTTACCAATTAATTTTTACTAGCAACTATATTTTCTAATTATCTCTTTGCTTCCCATAGTGTAAAGTCCAAATAAAAACACTTTCCTGTACTCACCAGAAAATTATTCTTTCATTCATACAACAAAGTTTATTTTAAGGTTAGTGGAAAACATGCTGAGCCAAAAGTCAAAAGACAGTTACTAGTCAGGCTTCTGGAGGTCTAAATTTTCACACCTATAAAATAAAACAGCTAGATCAAATACCTCTGAAGGCACTTTTCAATTCTCATGTTTATGTTAATATACCCTATGTATAGGGTACCAATTTCAGTACCTTAGAGTAGCAGTCCCCATCCTTTTTGGCACCAGGGATAGGTTTCACAAAAGACAATTTTTTCAAGGGTGTGTGTGTGTGTTGGCACATGCATGGGATGGGGTGGGGGGTTGGGATGATTCAAATACACTGTATTTACTTTGTACTTTATTATTCTTACATTGTAATATATAATGATAAAATTATATACTCACTACAATGCAGAATCAGTGGGAGGCCTGAGCTTTTCTTCCTACAACTAAATGGCCCCACCAGGGGGTAATGGAAGAAAGAATGATACCTGAAGTATGTTGCTTATGTCCAGTCTACACTGTAATCCTGTTTTGACTGCTGTCATTGCAGAAAAATCTGCTTCACAAAGACAGCACCTTGGAAATGGAAGCAGGCTTTTCAGGGCTTCCATAGCAATTTCAGGATATTCGGCCTTGACTTTAAGTCCACAGAGATTTGAAATCATCTCAAACATACTTTTAAGGCCACTGTCATTTGTAATCTTTAGTAGGAGATCCTCATCTAGCACAGACAAAGTCAATTCACCTGGCTTATTCACAAAGTGTCACAGATACCTGCCTTCCCAGTTCAGGGGTTTTTAGTGGTCAAGAAATATAATGCTTAAACTCTTCTGAAAGCTAAAATAGATGATCATACACCAACTGGAAGAAAGAAAATCCTGGATCAGTCTCTTTCAATATCTGTTAATGTTTGAAACATTTCAAAAATCCCACTGTTCACTGCTCCCATAATTCCAGTTTTGCTTTCAATGTAGCCACTTTATCTGCTGACTTGATCACAAGTGTCACTCTCCCCTGAAGTGACACACTGAATTCACTGAGCAGGTCAAAAGTCACAGAAGTAAACAAGTTTGGCAATCCACTTTGTATTACTGAAATGTGCTACAGTGGTGACTTTTTTTCCTACAAGAAACCTTAGGAGTAGCTCTTAAAACTCAAAAACTCCGGTTAGTACTCTATGTTATTATATACCTTTGTACATGCCTAGTATATACTGTACCTGACTTAAAGCCTGCCACCAGATATAGCTGTACAACTGAAACATCAACTCACTTGCCACTGTAACACCTGCTGCAATGATGTAGTCTGTCACTTGCCACTGATAGGGTTTTGATATGAGTCTATACGCAACTGATTTATTATGATCTCTATGTAGTCAAACCTCTCTTCTAATGTTAATCTGTATTTACAGGTGCTCCCCAGCACAAGCATCATCACCTCAGCTCCACTTCAGATCATCAGACATTAGATTCTTGGAGCATACAGCCTAGATCCCTTATTTGAGTTTAGGGTAGGGTTCATGCTCCTATGAGATGATGCCACTGCTGATCTGACAGGAGGTGGAGCTCAGGTGATGATTCCAGCAATGGAGAACAAATACAGCTGTGGTTTTCTCACTCAACTCCTATTTATTGGCCTAGTTTCTAGTACAGGGCACTGCTGCCTAGAGAATGCAACAATTGGATGTTTTTCTAGGAAGGAAAGTAAGTCCCTCCCTTCCTCCTTCAATCCCTCTGTCCTTTTGTTCCTCTTTTCTTTTTTAATTCTTCCCTCTTTCCTTTCCTTCTTTTTCTTTTTTTTTCTTCCTTCCCTTCCTCTCTTCCTTTTGGTGATACTAGAGATTGAAGCCAGGGACTCTGCACTAAACTACATCCCTAGTGTATGTGTATGTGTATGTATGTATGTATGTGCGTGTGTGTGTGTGTGTGTGTGTGTGTGTGTGTGTGTGTGTGTGTTTTGAGATAGTTTCTCACTAAGTTGCCCACGTTGGAAGCAAACATGTAATCCTTCGGCCTCAGCCTTCCAGAATCCTGTCATCATAAGCTTGTGCCACCATTCTTGGATTTTTTTTTTTTTTTTTTGAGATAGTATCTCCCTAAATCATCAAAGCTGGGCTTAAATTTGTGATCATCCTGCTTCAGCTTCCCAGAATACTGAGATTATTGATGTGTGCAACCATGCCAGGCTCAGGAAGAGCTTTCTTATAATAAATGTAAATAAAACTACAGAGGAAAAGTCCAATAGTATAAAAATTTAAAACTTTCTGATCTCAAAAACCACCACAAAAAGGAAAAATGTAAACAATAAATTGCTGATTTATCTGCAAAACAGATACCAGGTAAAAGATAATTTCAGTATCAAACAAGAATATACAGGTGAAACATGTAACCTTAAAGTACTATTAAAACATATAAAATGATACAAGTGAATTTTACTCACAAATAGAAATATATGAATTTATGTGCAATCACTGAAGTATTGCCTCACTATTAAATAAAGGGATATTTATTTTCAGTCAAGCAAGCAAAGCTTTTTTATTATGTAAAATATACATACCATAAAATGTACTACTTTCACTATTAAGTGTGTAGTTTGGTGGGATTAATACATGTACAATGTGCACCTATCACTACTATCCATCTCCAGAACTTTTTCACAAACCCAAATGTACAAAATCTATACTCACTAAATAATAACTCCTCCTACACCCTGGCACACACTACTGCAATTTCTGGAGTTTGATTCTAGGTACCTCTTGTAAGTGAAATAATACAACATATATCCTTTTGTGTCCCACTTATTTCATTTAGCTGCATGTCTTCAAGATTCATGTGTTATAGTATATATCAGAACTTCATTCCTTTGCATAATATTCCACACAACGGACCCTGCCGAAATCCAGAACATCAACTATATCTCTGAAAACTTGTATTCCAATACGAAGGAAAATGAAGAAGAAATGGACAGATTCCTAGATACATGTGTATTACTGAAGCTGAATCAAAAAGATATAAAAATCCTAAATAAACTACAATCAATGAAATCAAAGATGTAATTAAAAACCTACCAACAAAGAAAAGTCCAGGGCCTGACAGATTCATTGCTGAATTCTACAAGAAGTTTAGAGAAGACCTAACACCACTATTACTCAAACTCTTTAATGAAGTTGAAAGGGATAAAGCAATACTTGTAAATTTATTTCTGGAAACAAGCATTTTCCCTGATACCAAAACCGGAGAAGGACCCAACTAAGAAAGAGAACTACAGGCCAGTCTCCCTCATGAACATAGATAGATGCAAAAATCCTCAATAAGATACTGGCAAGAAGAATGCAGCAAGTCATCAATAAGATTACATACCATAAGCAAGCAGGATTCATCCCAGGGATGCAGGGATGGTTCAACATATGCAAATCAAATGTAATACACCATATTCACAGAGCCAAGAGCAAAAATCGTATGATCATCTCAATAGATGCAGAAAAAACTTTTGACAAAGTCCAGTACTCATTCATGATAAAGACCCTACACAAAATTGGAATAGATGATCTTTATCTCAATCTGATAAGAGTCATCTATGACAAGCCAAAAGCCAAGATTATACTAAATGGACAAAAACTGAAAGCTTTCACTCTAAAATCAGGAACAAGACAAGGAAGTCCACTGTCTCCACTCTTACTCAACATAGTCCTGGAAACTTTAGCCAGAGCAATTAGACAAGAGAAAGAAATAAAAGGAATAATAATAGGACAGGAAGAAGTTAAATTATCATTATTTGCAGATGACATGATACTCTACATAGAAGACCCCAAAAGCTCCACTAAGAGACTGCTAGATTTAATACCAAATTCAGCAGCACTGCCAGATAAAAGTCAACACTCTAAAATCAATAGTCTTCTTGTACACAAATAACAAAGTCACTGTTCTTAGGGAAATTAGAAAAATAACACCTTTCATAATAACATCTAAACAAATGAAATACCTAGGAATCAGTCTAACAAAGGATGTGAAAGACCTCTACATGGACAACTACAGTTTTCTGAAAAAGAACATTGAAGTGGGTATTAGAAAATGGAAAGATATCCCTCGCTCATGGATAAGAAGAACCAATATAGTGAAAATGGCCATACTTCCAAAACCGTTATACACATCTAATGCAATTCTAATCAAAATTCCAATAGCATATCTGACAGAATTAGAGAAAACAATTCTAAAATTCATTTGGAACCAGAAGAGACCTAAAATAGCAGAAGCAATTCTGGGCAACAAAGACAAGGTGGGAGACATTACAATCCCTGACTTGAAATTATATTACAAAGCTACTGTGTTACAAACGCATGGTACTGGGGAAAGAAACCTGAAACAAAGATCAATGGAACAGATTAGAATATGCAGAAACAACTCGAGACGTACTTAGCCACCTTATTTTTAACAAAGGTTGATTCCTGGTATGGGGGGAGGGGGACGGACACAAAGGTCCCAAACACGTTCACTGGAAGAAAGATAGCCTCCTTAATAAACGGTGCTGGAAAAACCGGCTCTGCACATGCTGAAAATTAAAATTGGACCCATATCTTTCACCATATACTAAATTCAAAATGGATCAAAGATCTAAATATTGAAACAGAAACACTAAATCTGCTGGGAGACAGAATAGATGAAATTCTTAAAGATATTTGTGTAGGCAAAGACTTTATGAATAAATCCCCAATCACATAGGAATTATCACAAAGAATCAACAACTGGGATTTCATCTTATTAAAAAGCATTTGCACAGCAAGAGAAATCACCAACAGAGTGAAGAGACATGTTGAAAATATGTTTGCCAACTGTCCCTCAGACAAAGGATTACTATCAGGAACATATACAGAATTCAAAAACAAAAAAAAAAAAAATAGACCTCCCAAATTTAAAGACCCAATCCAAAAATGGGCATCTGAGATGAATACACACTTCTCAGATGAAGAAATACAAACTGCAAATAAATATATGAAAAAATGTTCAGTATCACTGGTCATTTGAGAGATGCAAATTAAAACAACACTGGGATTCCATCTCACCCTAGAAAGAATGGCTATTATGAAGAAATCAACAATTAACAAATGCTAGAGGGGATATGGGGAATAAGGAACCCTTCTCCACTGTTGGTGGGAGTGTAGACTGGTGCAACCACTGTGGAAATCAGTGTGGAGATTCTTCCAAAAACTAGTATTGGAAGTTCCATTTGACCCAGCTATTGTCCTTCTTGGCATCTTCCCAGAAGAATTAAAAACATCATACCACAGTGATACATGTGCATCCATGTTTATAGCAGCACAATTTGTAATAGCTAGATCTTAGAAACAATCCAAATCCCCATCAACCAAGAGTACTACTCAACCATAAAGGACAAACAGGAAACTTTAATAGGTAAATGGATGTAACTCAAGACCATACTCATAAGTGAAATAAACCAGACACACATATGTAAACATTGTATTGTCTCCCTAGTGTGAGAAGCTAAAAGAATAAATAAGATCCAAAATGTACAACAGATATTGTAAAATGGGAAGAAATTTCAAAAGGAAAGAGAAACTGGGATAAGGGAATGGAGAAAAGAAGGGAAAAGCAAAAAA
>NW_004955464.1:8175115-8193368 GCF_000276665.1 Chinchilla lanigera | reverse complement strand
TATATATATATATACACACACACACATATATCTACATATATAAAAAGATAGGATACTTATATTACTACTTTCATTGAAAAGAAAGGTTTATGCTAATATTGCTTGGACAACTACACTCCAATATCTTGTACTCTGAGTAACTAATTTAAAGTTAACAATAAGCAATGTATTAACCATTGTTACCCTATTACCTTGTTTTGAAATTGTTTTATCTTTTTCCCTTTAAAATGAGTAACGTTCCATATTACTTATATACCACATTTTTATTTATCAATTAAACCACTGATGGACAAATGGGTTGCTTCTACTTTTAAGACATGCACAATGGGGACAAAATTCATATGTCTTGCTGCTGGGCATTTTGAATGTCCCATCAGGCGTGAATGTCCCATCAGGCAGCTTTATATTAATTTTATTAGTAAAAAGACTAATAAAAGTGATCAGATCCATTTGTACCACCAGTGGTATAAGCCAACAGATGGAACAGTCATGCATGTACCCCCAGTGTTTCAAGCCAGGGGGAATGCATTAATAATGCTAACGCAGGAAAATACATCATGTGGTAATGCACAATCATATAGTAATTCCACATAGTTTTTAGAGAGCAATATAATGTTTTCTATAGTAACTGCACCATTTTACAATCCTATTGATAAGTCACAAGGGATTTATCAGTTCTACATCTTTGCCAACACTTATTATTTTCCTTTTTTAATAGTACCCATTCTAATAAGCCTGAAAAAGCATCTCAATGTAGCTCTGGTTTGCCTTCCCTAATGATTCCTGATGTTGAGTTTTTCTTTTAATGTGCTTATTAGTCATCATATTTTCCTTAGAGAAATGTTTATTCAAGTTTTTGTGCACTTTTTAATTAGGTAGGTCTTTTGTTGTTCAGCTGTAGATTTTTACACACTGTGGATATTAACCCCCGATCAGATAAATGACCTATAATACCTTCTACTATTCTGACAGCCTTTTCACTGGTCATAGGGTCTTTTGATGCACAATACTTTTTAATTTAAAAAAAAAGTCTGATTCAACAGAGCACTGTAACAAACATCTGTAGTCCCAGCTACTCAAAAGGTTGAAGGCAGGAGGGCCCATTTAAGCCAAGGACTCTGGGGCCGGTCTGGGTAATACAGACTCTGAAACAAAAATTAATTCATTTACTCTTTTGTTTTTATCCTTTTTGTCTCATGTAAAGAAAATTACCATCAAATATAAAATAGTGAAGCTTTTTCCTTGTATTTTCTTCTCAGAGTTTTATACTTTTTCTCTACGCTTAAGGTTTTTGGCCTTTTTTTAAATGTCACAAACTGTTGAATGGGTATAAATTCAAAATCATAAAGCATTTTCCTTATATTTTCCTCTAATAAGATATATTAGTTTTAGCCTAAACTTAGGTTTCTGAGTGTTTTTAATGCCACAAACTGTTTTTTTGTTTTGTTTTGTCTTTCTGGTACCAGGGATTGAATTCACGACCTTGCGCTTGCCAGGCAGGCGCTGTGCCACAAACTGTTTATAAGTGTATAAACTAGTATTCTGGTGATGGCAAAATTAACTACTCTGAAGAGTTATTTGGCAGAATATACCTAGAACATTAAAAAGGTCATTTCCTCTGACCAAGTATTACTTGTGTAGATAGTCGTATTGAAGAAAGACATCTGTTTTAAAGAATATAACCAAGGAAGTTCAAGGAGATTCATCACAGTATGGGAGAGGGAAGTTCACACTAACCAACAGCATAAAATAGTCCAATTACAGTAAAATTATAGTAAAACAGTCCAATTTTTTTTAAAAAAACGGTAGAGTTGAGAATTTTAAAGATATATACAATGCGGTTATGATGTAATATCACAAGTAAAAAAAGCTGGCTACAACTCAATTATAATCTACTAACAACTCTACAAAACATATTTATATCATAGACAAATGAAAGTGGAACTAAATGAAGGAAAACATTAACTTTAATTTTAAAAAATTACTGGTAATATTAAATTTTTTATTCTTTGTCCACTTTTTAAGTTTTATACAGGGGCCAGGGTTATACCTCAGTGGCACAGTGCCTGCCTGCCAAGCACAGGTCCTGAGTTCAATTCTTGGTACAAAAAAAGATTTTTAATAAAGTAAGTTTGATATAATACCTATAGTAGGTATAAGGTAATCAATTTTAAAAGACAAGTAATTTCTATATTTCAATTCATGAAAGAAAAGGTTAACTAAGCAACTAACATGCATGGAGAGGTTTTCTTCTATACGCCAGACTTTAACTGTGCATACTGATTGAGTAACACAGGGTACATAATACAAATTTTAAGCAACAAAATAATCTAATAGTAGAGCAAAGAACTGAACAGGGAACAAAAAAGGCAAAATCTATTAGCAGAGGTTACCACCAGATCAAGAAAAGAAAATGTGTATGACAGCATAAACTTTCAACTGTGGAAATGGACATGATGCATGATACAATAATCTTTTCAAAAGACTAATGTTTCTCAAGATGTAATTCTTAAATCAATGTCATCAGAATCACCTATGTTGCCTGTTTTTTTTTTCCTTTTAGGGAGCTTTATGGCTCTGTATCTTTAGAGAATTAGAATCGAACACTATGAATTTATCCCAGTGATTATATATGTAAAAACATTCTACTCCCACTCAGAGCTGCTTTTTATGTATATAAAATTTAAAAGATTCCTATGGGATTTAACAACTGATAGAACCTGAGAATTACACTGCTGGAGAAATAGAAGAAAAGCTTATATGTTAAGAATGTGTATACTATCTCCTATTGCTGTGGGTTCTCCAAATCAGTGGTCTTGCCACAGAATCTGTTTCACATTAATTTACCTTAAAAAATCGCTTCTGCCTACAGATGCAAAATTTGATGAGATTAGATGTAACAAACATGCTCCCATGAAATCATCTTAACAGTCAAGATAAAGAACATTTCCATCTTCAAAAATGTTACCTGTATCTCCCTTTATAGCCAGTCCTGTTCGCCATTCCCAACTCTGGCAATCTGACTTCATTTATAGGTTTGTCTTTGCAGAATGTCAAAAGAAATGAAACGATAAATGAAATGTCAAAATAAATGAAACTAAAACCCAACTACATTGGGTTTAGTGTATGGTTCTTCTCACTTATTAAAATGTTGTGAGATTCATCGACATTGGTGCCTATATCAGTGTCCATTCTTCCCTTTTATTGCTAATGACTATTCCTGGCATGGCTGTACCACAGTTCCTTAACCACTCATAACCTAATAGACCATGGAGATGTTTCCACATGGGATCATTATGAAAAAAGCTACTATGAACTTTCATTTGCAAGATTTTGTATGTACATGATTTTATATCCCTTCAGTAAATACCTAGGAATATAATTACTGGATCATACACTAAGTATGTCTTTCAATTTATGACACAGCCAAACTGTTTTTAAAACTGTACTGTTTTACGTTGTTTCCAGCAGTGTATGAGTTTTCCAAAAGTTCTGCATCCTTGCCAGCCTTCAGTATTCAATCACTGTAGGCATCCCTACACATACATACTTGTAGCTCACTATGATCTTTATTTTCATTTCCCTTAGACTAATGGTGCTGAACATCTTTTTTTTTATTTTAAAAATAAAAGGAGGAAAACATTAAAAGACAGACAACCTTTTACAAAATAGCAAAAGGACAGTACAGACAATACAGAATTACAAACAAAGTGGTAGGAAATTAACAATGCTTGGTGTATTGTATGTATGTATATACAGGATAGTTAACATAGTTGATCTACTGTCTTCTATTTCTTTGCTGAAAGAAACTGTTAATGAGTCCTTGACTGATCAATATTGCATGTCTCTATTTGTCTTCATGAGAAACCACTTTGAAGATATCAATATGAACATCTTTTTACATGATTTTATTCCTATATCCTCTTTGATGCTGGGACTGTTTTTTTAATTTGGTTCATTGTCCTCTTATGATTCAGTATTGAAAGTTGTTGCTCTTGTTACGAGAAGTTTTAATGTGAGGACTTTTATATTGGGCAATTCCTTACAAATTTAAGACACTCACATATGATATATCATTTGGTCAATGTGACACTATTGAAAGGCATAAAAGATCTTCGGTTTTAACAGCAGGAATTAATGCACAGAGGAATTCAACGGCCTACTCAAAACAAGAGGAGGGCAGTGAGTCTTAGCCCAAGGTACTCTGCATTAGACCACACAAAAATGTACTTTAAATACAAAAAGATAGTGCTGATTATTAACAGTACAACTGGATTCAGAACTACTAGGTATTTCATTTAACCCATGAGGCCAAAGCTCTCAGCTAACTGAATAATAATTCTAGGGGGTAGTATACTGAAGTCTACATTTACACACAGCTTATTCTGTATATATTAAAGAGACAAGAAACTGCAGCTTAGCTTGTCTTGCTTTTAGAAAACTCCCTTTCTCTCTCTGATGGAGAAAAATAATTAATGGTTCCTTGGGCTAGGTTTTTTTTTAATGTTTATTAGTATGTGTTTTCTCTACATAATGATTAGATTCATCAAGGAGTTGGTACATATATATAACATATCTTGATTATTTTTATTTCCTCTGTCCCTCCTGTCCTTCCCCTCTCCCTCCATCTCTAGAACTCATTCCAATTTGCAAAGGATTTATCTATTTCCTATTATCTTGCATTTTGTTCTTCAAATTGTTTACATATACTTTGAGATTTTAACGTAAGGGAAACCATATTTAAACCTGTGTGTCTCATTAATATAACTACGTTGTAGTCTAAAGGTGCATCGAATTTTCAACAAATAACTCAAATTTTTCCTTCTTTGTGGCCTAGTATTCATGTATATGTATGTATATATCTATATATCACATTTTCTTTAGAGACTCATCTCAAGACATATAAACCACTTCCAAGATTTAGCAGTGCTGCTACAAACATGGATATGAATCTATTACTGTAATATTATCTCACCCCTTTCTGGAAGTTACACCTTGAAGATGAATACCTGGGTGCAACAGAATTGTTACTTTCAGTTTTTGAAGAATCTCCATACTGATTTCAACAGTAGTTGTACTGACTGACATTTACACCATCAATGTAGAAAGGTTTTTGTTTTCCTCTGCAGACTCTCAAACATTTATTATTATTTGATTTTTTAAAGATAGCCATTCTTTCTAGAATAAGACAGAATCTCACTGTGGTTTTAATAAGCACTTCTTTCATGGCTAAAGATGCTGAATATTTTTTCATGTATCTATAAGCCATTTATGCCTCTTCTGAGAAATCTCTACCCATTACACTTTCTCATTTTTGATTAAGTCTTTCATTTGGGGGGACCTGGTATTTTTTAGTTCTCTGTCTTCTACATATTAGTCCTCTGTGTGAGGAGTAGCTGGTAAAAAAGGTTTTTCTCATTCTGTAGGTTGTTTCTTCACTGTAGTACTGGTTGTTCTGCAGTGAAAAAGCTCTTTAATTTGATACACCATTTATTGATTCTTGATGTTAATACTTGTGCAACTAGAGTTCTATTTGAAAGTCCTAGCTGGGCATGGTGGCATACCCCTGCAATCCCAGCACTCAGGAGGCTGAGACGGAAGGATCACTGTGAGTTTAGGGTCATGAAAAGACCTTATTTCTTCTCTAGAGTCTATTCAGAGGTTATATATTTCCCCATATATTGTATTTTTTGAAAAATAAGGACAATAGATATTAAATGACAAACAGAACCATATTTTTAAAATATTTGAGATTATGCACTTACTAATACCAATTTTGAAATACAGTTTTGCATATGTATTAGCCTGGTCTGAAAGTTGTTTTCTTTTAGGGCTCAAGCCAATTCATGCCAAACTTTCCTGTTCTTGAAGATTTGTATTGAGAAATCTGCTGAAATTCTAATGAGTTTATGTTATAAGTAGTATGTTGTTTGTCTCTGTAACAGTTTTTAAGATTCTATCCTTGTGTTGGACTTCTGGAATTTTGACTACAATATGTCTTGGAGAAGTTCTTTCCTGCTCGTGGCTATCTGAGGTACTATATGCCTTGATTTCCTGTATGTTAAATTCTTTCCCTGTCTTGGAAAGTTTTCTGGTGATTTCTTGTAGATATTTTATTGTACCCATCCTGTGTTTTGAATTTTCACTAACTGCAATTAATCTTAGTTTAGTCTTCTTTGTGTAATCTAGCAAATTTTAGATCCATTTCCCATGCTTTTGTTTTTAAGGTATTTCTAAGCATACAGCCAACTGCATCTGCCCTATTTTCTAAGCCCAACTCTCTCCTTTTATTTTGGTCACTTCTACTGCCTCAAGTTTCAACAGAATTTATCTCCTGGATTTCTGTTTGCTACCCATGCATGGACTCTTAATTTTTTGCTAGACTGGTCATTCATGTTTTGAATTGTTTTAATTAGCTCTACTTCCTTTTTATTTATATTTTCTTTAAACTGATTATTTTATTTATTAAGCTTTTTGTTAACTGTTTAGTTATATCACCTTTGAACTTGCAAAGTACCTTATGGTTTTCTGTTGTTTTTCCTGTTATCATTTCATATAATTTAGCTGGTTGATTTTTATTTCCCCCCCCATCAATGCCCCTTAGAACACCTTTAGGAAAGTTGGAAGTTTGGGATGCATTTTATTGCCTGATTTTCTCTTTTTATTATCATTATTATCATTTTAATACTGAGAGTTGAGAAACAATCTAGTTGCTGTGATTCAAGGAGAAAATCTCTATCGTTTCTATCAACATCAATACATCTAACAGATCAACCCCATGCATATTAAAATATGTATTGACAACATTAACCTTTATCAATGCTCAAAACACTGTACTATTGTTGGGAGCCACTGGAGCTGCTTATTGGTTAAGCAGTCAAGCTACTGCAGTATTGAAAAAGGCATCCTGCTGGACAGTTACAGTCGTTAGTTGCTAGGCAACATTACCCCCACCACCACGATACTAACTTTACAAGTGTATAAAATAAACGCCCCTACTATTGAAGTCAGTCCTCTTGCTCATCAAGCAAGAGGTAACTCCACCTGACCCCAGCTCTTGTCTCTTGTCTTTATTTTTCTCATACCCACCGCAGTTTCTTTTCAGAGTACAACGAGAGACCAACGAGGTCCTCTATATTGTTCTCAACGAGCATACTATATTGCTCCTAACAGGGAGAAGGGGATGTGGAGGAAGAGAAGTAGTAAAAAAGGAAGAGAAAGTTGTATCAGTTAAACAAGAGAGAGAGAGAGATACTAGATTCTACGGATCACAATGAAAACAGTCCTAAGAGGGAAGTTTATAGTATGAATAGCTATATCACACAGTGAGCCCAAATAAATATCCTAATGGTGTACCTCAACGTCTGAGAAAAACAAGAATATTCCAACATGCTAGTACAAGAAAGGAAATTAGGGACAGATTCAAGAACCCCAGTGAGCTACCTCTGTGCCTCCCCGACTAGTGTGTGAGGCAAGCAGAGCACCAAACACCTTCTGGGGCCTCGGTGGTCACTCCTTGCACCCCTAGTATCCCTGCAGGAGCTGGGTTGAACCCTGGACATCTTCAGGAACCCCAGTGAGCCACTCCCGCACCACCCTGACCAGCATGCAAGGCAGGAAGAGCCCCAGACACCTTGTGGGGCCTTGGTGGCCACTCCTTGCACCCCTAGCATCCCCAGAGAGAGAGAAAGGGTGAAACTTGGACATCTTCAGAACCCCAGTGAGCCACCCCCATGCCACCCTGAACAGTGTGCAAGGCAGGTGGAGCCCCAGACACCTTCTGGAATCTCAGTGGCCGCTAACTACACCCCCACATCCCCATGGGAGCTAGGCTCAATCCTGGACATCTTCAAGAATCCTGGTGAGCTGCTCTCGTGCCTTCCCGACCACCATGTGAGGCAGGCAGAGCCATGGACACCTTCTGGGGGATCAGTGGCCACTCTCATCACCACCCACACCCCTGCGGGAACAGAGCTGAACCCCGCACAGAGTCAGCAGCCTCAGGGACTCCACCCTCAACCTTATCCTAAAGACATGGGAACCTGGAAGTGGTAACAACATAAACATCTATGCACCAAATACAGAAGCATCCAATTACATAAGACAAATTTTAACTAACATGAAAAATGAAATAAGCAGCAACACAATCATAATAGGGGACTTTAACACCCTATTCTCACAAAGAGATAGATCAAGTACACAAAAAAGTCACAAATAACAGAACTTAACCAAACTTGTGAATAAATGGACTTAGTACTTTTTACAGAGTATGCCATCCAACAGCATCAGGATACACATTCCTCTCAGCTGCACATATGACATTCTCTACAATAGACCATACATTACCACACAGAACATGCTTAAGTAAATGCAAAGGAATGCAACTTATCCCATGGATACTATCGGACTACAGTGCAATGAAATTGGAAATTAATGACAAAAGAAATCAAAAAAGCTCCATAAGCACATGGAAATTAAATAACACCCTCCTGAACAACCAATGGGTCAGAGATGAAATCGAAGTAGAAATTAAACACTATTTACAATCAAATGAAAATGTAGATACAACTTATAGCACCTGTGGGACCCAATGAACGCAGTCCTCAGTGGGAAATTTATAGTGAATTTCCACCTCAAGAAAAAAGAACGAGCACAAATGAAAAAATCTTATGCTGTACCTCAAGCTTCCAGAAAAGAAGAGCAAGTCAAACACAAACCCCAAAGAAGACAGGAAATTATACAGCTTAGGGCAGAAATTAACACAATGGAGACTACAAAAACAATACAAAGAATTAAGGAATCAAAGACTTGGTTCTTTGAAAGAATAAATAAACCCCTAGCCAACCTTATCAGAAAAAGGAAAGAAAAAACTGAAATATACACAATAAGGAATGAAAGAGATGAAATCACTACAGATCCTGTAGAAATTCAGAAGATCATCAATACCTACTTTTAATATCTTTATCCTCATAGGATGGCAAACCCAGAGCAAATGGACAGATTTCTAGATACAATGAATTACCAAAGCTGAAGGAAGAAGATACAAAAATCCTGAATAACTCAATATCAGCCAGCAAAATTGAAAATGTAATAAAAAGCTTGCCAATGAAAAAAAGTCCAGGTCCTGACGGACTCACAGTTGAATTCTACCAGTAATTTTGAGAAGATTTAACACCAGTTCTTCTCAAACTCTTTAATGAAATTGAAAAGGAAGCAATTCTTCCTTTTCATTCCTGGAGGCAAGTATTATCCTGATATCAAAACCAGAAAGAGGGGCTGGGGATTTAGCTCAGTGGTACAGCACCTGCCTGGCAAGCACGAGGTCATAAGTTTGATTCCTGGTACCAGGAAAAAAAAAAAAAAAAAGCCAGGAAGAGACCCAACCAAAAAAGAGAACTACAGGACAATCTCCCCAATGACTATAGATGCAAAAATTATCAATAAAATACTAGCAAACAGAATACATCAAATCATCAAGAAGACTATACACCACGACCAAGTGGGATTCATGCCAGGAATGCAGGGATGGTTCAATATACACAAATCAATTAATGTAATACACCATGTCAATAGAGCCAAGGACAATAATCATATGATCATCTCCATTAATGCAGAAAAAGCCTTTGATAAAGTCCAACATTTATTTATGATGAAAAATTACAGAAAATAGGAATAGATGGCCTTTACCTCAAGCTGATCAAAGCCATCTATGATAAACCAACAGCTAACATCATACTAAATGGTCAACACTTGAAAGCTTTCACTTTAAATTCAGGAACAAGACAAGGATGTCCACTGTCACCACTCCTACTCAATATAGTTTTGGAAATATTGGCTAGAGCAATTAGACAAGAGAGAGAAATAAAAGGAATAAGGATAGGGAAGGAAGAAGTGAAATTATCATTGTTTGCAGATTACATGATACTCTACATAGAAGACCCCAAAAACTCCACCAGAAGGCTCATGGATTTCATAACCAAATTCAGTAGCATAGCTGGATACCAAGTTAACACTCAAGAATCAATAGCATTCCTGTACACAAGTAACAAAAGGACTGAGAGAAATTAGGGAAATCTAAAAAGATGAAATACTTAGGAATCAATCTAACAAAAGTAAAAGAGCTATACAGTGAAAATAATAGTGTTCTGAAAAAAGAGATCAAAGCGGATATCAGAAAATGGAAAGATATTCCTTGCTCATGGAAAGGAAGAACCAACACTGTGAAAATGGCCATACTCTCAAAACTGTTGTACAGATTCAATACAATCCCAATTAAAATACCATTAGAATACCTCACAGATCTAGAGAAAACACTCCTAAAGATCATATGGAACCAGAAGAGATCTAGAATAGCAAAAGCATCTTGGGAAACAAAGGAAAGGCAAGAGGCATCACAATTCCTGACTTGAAATTATACTAGAAAGCTACTGTGATAAAATCAGCATGGTAATGGCAAAAAAAAAAAAAAAGACCTGAAGATCAGTGAAACAGATTAGAAGATGCAGATACAACTACAAACACATTTAACCAGCTTATCTTTGACAAAGGGGCCAAACATGTTCACTGGAAGAAAGAGAGGCTCTTTAATAAATGGTGCTGGAAAAACTAGCTTTCCACACGCCTAAGACTTAAACCAGACCCATGCCTATCATCATGCACTAAACTAAAGTCAAAATGGATCAAAGATCTAAATATTAAAATAGAAACAATAAACCTACTAGAAGAGAAAGTAGGTAAAAATCTTGAAGACATAGGAGTAGGCAGAGAGTTCATAAACAAAAATCAAACTACATGGGAAATACTTCAAAGAATCAACAATTGGGATCTCATCTTATTGAAAAGTTTTTGCACATCAAAAGAAACCACCAATAGAGTAAAAAGAAAACCCACAAATTGGAAAAAACTTTAGCCAACTGCCCCTCAGACAAAGGACTTATATCTGGAACACATAAAAAATTTTTAAAAATCAGGTCCCCCAAATTCAAAGACCCAATACAAAAATGGGCATCCAAGATGAATACACACTTCTCAGAAGAAGAAATACTAATGGCGAATAAATACATGAAAAAATGTTCAACATCATTAGTCATTCGAGAAATACAAATTAAAACAACCCTGAGATTCCATCTCACCCCAGAAAGAATGGCTATCATCAAGAAATAAACCAATAACAAATGCTGGAGAGGCTGTGGGAAAAAAGGAACCCTTCTCCACTGCTGGTAGGAGTGTATATTGGCAAAACCACTGTGGAAACCAGTTTGGAGATTCCTCACAAAACTAGGATAGAAGTCCCACTTAACCCAGCTATTCCTGTTCTGATATTTTCTCAGAAGAATTAATAACATCATACCACAACAATATATATGCACCCATGTTTATAACAGCACAATTTGTTATAGATAAGTCTTGGAAACAACCCAAATGCCCCTCAACTGAGGAATGGATAAAAAGGATGTGGTATTTTTATACAATGGAGTATTACTCAGGTATAAAAAAGATAAATTTGAGGCTCTGTAGGTAAATGGATGCAATTAGAGACCACACTCGTAAGTGAAATAAATCAGACGCACACGTGTAAACATCATATTGTCTCCCTGGTATAGGAACCTGAAAGAGTAAGTAAAACCCAAAATGTACAATAGATAATATGAAAGGGATAGAAATTGCTCAAAGGAAGGAACAACTGGGATGAGGGAAAAAAGAAAGAGAAAGGAAGAGGGAAAAAAGAAAAAGAAAACCCATAAACTGGAAAAAACTTTAGCCAACTGCCCCTCAGACAAAGGACTTCTATCTAGAACATATAAAGAATTTTTAAAAATCAGGTCCCCCAAATTCAAAGACCCAATACAAAAATGGGTATAGACATAGATATAGATATAGATAGATAGATAGATAGATAGATAGATAGATAGATAGATATAGAGAGATAGATAGATATAGAGAGATATATGAATAGCTGAGATAACTGTACTGCTGATGGTTTACTGAAAGGACAGCTACTGCTTCAAACTTTTTATATTTTGACCAATTTTGCAGGCTTTTATCTGGTAATCTCAGCAACTGATTTGAAGACAATATGCAACAGAACAACCATTGGTGAATTCCTACCATCTTGTCTAGTGAAACTCTGTACTGTCTCTAATGTTTTATTTAATAATTTTTTTAAAATCTCTTCAATGGTTTGAACAATCTTCCATTCTTACATCTGGTAATCTGAGCAACGTAGCTGAAGATAACAATATGTAATATAATAACCACAGTTAATTCCTATCATTTTGTTTTGAAACCCTGTATCATTTTCAATATTCTTGCTTTGTTTTGTTTATGTCTGTGATGTTGGTATGTGGCTAGTGTTCTTTTTTTTTTTTTTTTTTACTATTCTCTTTAAAATAAAAAAAAAGGAAATTGTAAAAACAAAACAAAAAATAATGAAATTGAGACAAAAACAATACTAAGAACAATTAAAGAGCTTGCTCCTTGAAAGAATAGAGAAAAATCAAATACTCCTTAGCCAATTTACCCCCTCCCCCAGAAAACAAAAGACCCAACTCTTAAATAAATACAGTTAGAAATGAAAAATGTGAAACCACAATGGGCACCACCAAAATCCAGATTATTAATAATTACATTGAAAACCTGTACTCATTTTCTGATACCCTCTTCAATCTCCTTTTTCAGAGCACTGTAATTTTCAATGTATAGATCTTTTACTTCCTTTGTTAGACTGATTCCTAAATATTTCAATTTTTTGGGTGCTATTAAGAAGGGTGTTGTTTCCCTGACTTCTCTCACAGTGAGTTTATTGTTTGGATACAGGAAAGCTGTTGATCTGCTTGCTGCAAATGTTCATTTAATTTTTCATGAACAGACTCATTAGGGATGAAGCAAATCTGATTCTTTTCAAGGTGAAAATAAATTATAAAATCTGAAGAAAAAAAAGAAATCCTGTACTCAAATAATTAAGAGAATCCAGATGAAATGAGCAGATCCCTAGATACATGTGAATTGCCAGGACTGAATGAGGATCTAAACCCCTGAATAATACAATAACAAGCAATTAAACTGAAGAGTCACCAATCCATTCCACAAGGACATCATGGAAGATCTAATGCTACTACTCCTCAAACTCTTCAATGAAATTCAAAGAGGAGGAATATTCCCGAGTTGTTCCTGGAACACAGGATTACCGATTCCAAAATCAGCACAGATCCAACCAAAAACTAGACCTACAGCCCAATCTTGTTAATGAACATAGACCCCAAAATTTTCAAAAATATACTCACAAACAGCATGCAACAAATCATCAAAAAGTTCACACATCATTTCCAAGTAGGCCTCATCAAAGCAACACAAAGGTGATTCAACATACGCAAAAGAATATGTAGTATGTCACATAAACAGAATCAAAGACAAAAATCACATAACTATCTCAACAGATGCAGAAAGAGCGTGTAACAAAAATCCAATATTCACTCATTATAAACACCTTGAAGATACAGATACTGATATCCAGATATATATAATATCTCAATCCGAGAAAAAGCCATTTATGACAAACTCACCACCAACATCATAGTGAATGGGAAAAAAATGGAAAGCTTTTCCTCTAAAATCAGCATAAAAATAATGATGTTCACTGTTATCATTTCTGTTTAATACAGCACTGAAAACATTAGCCAAAGCAGGTAAGAGAAAGAAAAAAAGGTATATGAATAGGAATAAAATAAGTCAAATTATCATTGTTTACAGACAGTGTGATCCTGTATATCAAAGACCCCAAAAATTCCACCATTCTAAGAATTAATATCCAAATTCAATAGTATAACACAACACAAAATAAACACACAAGAATCAATAGCATTCCTTCATACCAATAATAAACTCATTGAGAAAGAAATTAGGAGCACAATACCATGCACAATGGCAC
Source organism: Chinchilla lanigera (assembly GCF_000276665.1). Lineage (NCBI taxonomy): Eukaryota > Metazoa > Chordata > Mammalia > Rodentia > Chinchillidae > Chinchilla > Chinchilla lanigera. The sequence goes on along the minus strand of NW_004955464.1, from coordinate 8,179,441 downwards.
CAAAAAATGAAATACTTAGCAATTAACTTAAAGTGAAAGACCTCTACAACAAAAACTACAGTACTCTGAATAAGGAAATCTACAGAGGACATCAGAAATTGAAAGATATCTCATTCATGGATAGGCAGGACCAATATTGTCAAAATGACAGTACTTCCAAAAGTGATATGCAGATTTATCACAATCTCAATCAAAATACCAATAGCATTCCTTGCAGAACTAGAAAAAACAAATCTAAACTTCATATAAAACCAGAGGAGATTCAGAATGGCAAAAGCAACCCTGGGCAGTAAGAGCAAAGCAAGATACCTATCAAGTATCTGAACTTTAACAAAGGGTCCAAAAACACATGCTGGAGGAATGATAGCCTCTTTAACAAATGATGCAGGGAAAGCTGGCTACTGATATGCAGAAGATTGAATCTAGACCCATTTCTCTCACAAGGCACTAAACTAAAATTAAAATGAATCAAAAATCTAAATGTTAAAGCAAAAACAACCTACTAGAAAACAAAGTACACAAAACTCTTGAAACCCTCAACATAGGTAAGGTCTTTCTGAACAGAACCCCAACTGCACAAGAAATAACATCAAGAAAAAAGAAATGGTATTCTATCAAATTAAGAAGTTCCTGCAGAGCAAAACAAAACAAACCAACCAACCACACAGTGAAGAAAAGACGTATAGAAAGGGGGAAAATACGCAAGGTATTCCTCAAACAAAAGACTAATATCTAGAATATATAAAGAATTTTTTAAAAACTTAGACCCCAAATATAAAAGACTCAATCAAAAAATGAGCAACTAAACTGAATAGACACTTCTCACAAGAAATACAAATGTCTAGTAAATACATGAAAAAACGTTTAACATTGCTGCATTTGAGAAATGCACATTAAAAGAACACTGGGGTCCCATCTTCAGAAAGAATGGTTATCATCAAGAAATCAAATAATAACAAATGCTGATGAGGTTGCTGAGGAAAAGGAACTCTTCTACATTGTTGATGGGAATGCAAACTAGTACAACCACTAAGTAATCAGTATGGAGATTCCTCAAAAATTAAGGGTGTGTGATTAGTAAATCAGTCCACTGACTGGTTTGACCTGGTTTGGGCTAGGATTAAGTGTGAGTGTTACACATGCCCTAGAACTGTTAGCCTGTATATCATACAAGGAACAGAAAGAGTCATCTCCTCCTTGCTTGCTTGCTTGCTTGCTTGTTTTTGCTGTCTTCTGTTACCATAAACTGTTTTTCCTCTGCAATGCCCCTCTGCCACTCTGCCAAGTTGGACCCAACCAATTATGGACTGAAACCTCTACAAACTGTGGGCTAAATAAACCTTTCTTCTTTTAATTTTGGGTGCCAGGTATTTTGTCTCAGCAACCAGAGAAAAGTAACTAAGACATATGCACACCCATTTTTATATCAGCACAATTCATAATAGCTAAATCTTGAAAGTGGCCTATATGTCCACCCACAAATGAATGAATAACGGAAATGTCATCTTTATAAGTAATGGAGTCCTACTCTTCCATAAAGAAGGACCAACTTGGGTCATCTATAGAAAAAGAAATGCTCTTTGAGACCATAATATTGAATGAAATAAGTCAAACACAAAGGCTTAAATATCGCAGTTTCTCCTATATGAGAATAAAGTAAAACTAAAGAGCAACATAAAAGACATAACAAGAAATACGAAGATACATCTTTTGCAAAGGATAAAGGCACCAAGAGATGGGGAGGGGAGGGAATCGAGAGGAAAGGGATGAAAAAAGAATTAAGATGCATTATGTACATGTACCAACTGCCAACAAGGAATGTAATTTTTTACTGCAAACGTAGTAAGAAAAAAATTAAAATTAAAAAAGAACAGATGACTGGATTTTAAAAACTGAAATACATATATATAAACAATTACTATTTAGCCTTAAATATGAAATTATTTTATTTTTTTGAAATTATACCCCATAAACATACAAAAGTAAAAGACAATTTTACAATATGAAGGTTAAGTATTTCTAATAAGTAAACAAAAACGAAATAAGCACATTTAGACTTAACATGCTGCTTATTTGACTTTTAAAATGACTAAATTATTTCAGGTGTACATAATTGTTGGCATGGAGGCAAAATACATCCATTTTCATGTGGATCAAACAATAGCACTCACAGACAACATTTACTGTCTATGCTCTCTCAAAACACAAACTATCATTAATTTTCTTGTCATTTCATGTTCACAATATCTTTGTGAGGTAAACAAGATGGTTCCTCTTTGGTTCTTTTGTATGTATTAATAACCAAAACAGTGGTCAGTGTTCACAAAGCATGGATGAAGAATACAGAGGTTAAGGCATTTGCCTAAGACTACACAGCTAATCTGAATCAGAGAAAAACCAGGAACTAAGTTTGTAAATTCTAGACAAAAAGGGGTTTAAAATAACATACACTGCTTTTTCAGACTGGTACTTCTTAGTGTTTTAAATTTTTCTACATTCTGTTTTCAATTAAAATGGAATCCAATATAATAAAAGTACCTTTGACAAAGTACATTAAAAGCAGATTAAAAAATAAAAACAAGTAGTTCAAAAATAACATCCTATTTTTCTGCTGCATTCCATTTTTTAAAAAATATGCATTCTCAACAGGCCCAGCAAAAGCAGGTTTGTTCGTAGCACTGAGACGGAACAAACGTTATTAAACAAATATATGCATGTTAGGCTATATCCATTATTAGACCTTGGAAGCCTGGTAATACATAATAATCCCTACTGTCAAGGAGATCACACTACTGTATATTAGAAAGCATTTTATGGAAGGACTACTTCTTTAAACTTATTCAACATTAAAAAATGAAACTCATTAGTTCTGGTAATAAAATAAAAATGCAGTAATAAATAGGATGCCAAAAACATTTACATGTCAATGCAATCACCACTAGATGTCACTCTGATATAAATTACTTTGCTTCCTTTAGCCCTGCTTTCGTATCTTGTTGCATTTTCCTTGTAATAACATGAAAAGCTACACTAAGCATCTCTGCGTTTTAAAGTTTATATGTCTATAGCTACAGCAAAAAAGAGTATTTATGGAATTCCCAAATAACAGTAAGATGGCCTACATTGATAAAAATTACATTGCAGGTCATACAAAATTTGAAGAGTAGTATTTTTTAATGTTTTAACACATTATACCTCCAGAAGAAATGTAAAAAATAAGATCTGGCATCTAAATTTGAGAAGTTAGTATTCACAAAGGAAACCTGAAACACAAAGAAAACATATAATGTTTTAAAATCCATTTTTAGAGTATGTACAAAATTTTACAGTACCAGAGGGGGTGATTCAAGACAACCACATCACCAGAGGTTAAGAAAGTCTTCATTTAAAGGCTTTATATAGGAGGATATATTTATGTGAGATTCTCAAAGTTCAGTAGGAGTTTCTGAAAAAGTTTAAATAAGAAATGGCAAATCAAATAGCATAATGCAGGAAATAGGGAACCATTTAAAAGCATATGAGGAGATTGGTATTTGAGAAAGACTGCTTAAGGCAACTATGGAAAAGAGGAAGAAAAAACTGAACATACAGAGAATAGAGGAATTATTTTAACAACCCATGAAAAAACTTAGTTTCTGAACAGTAACAAAGAAGATTTTCAAATGACCCTGTGATGGAACTGACCAAATACAGTAGATGAAATGCAGTGAAAGAAGAAAAGGTTCAATCAAGACCCAAAAATTAACCCTAAATATGCTCTCCAAAGTAATACCAGTAGAGAATAAAGAAGAAGTACAAGACATAAGTCACTGATCGGCATATATTTTACAACAGGCTAATTATAATCCAGAATAAATATAACCAGAACTGTTAAGTATGAGGAGGTATATATCATTACAATATATGGCTTATAACTAACTCATTTGAGTCACACTTCACAGTATGTTTGTTATTATTTTGATATTTATTTTCTCAAATAGAATGACAACTTCACCACTCCTGCTCTATCATACTTCAAGTCTATTTACAGTTGATTATAAAACCAACAATTTATAAAACATGATCCCGGGACATTTGTTCATACAATTTTATGATAAAGCTTTAAAATATTTCATACAATCTCCATATTAAGATATAATTAAAATTCAATATTGACAAATACAATTCAGAGAAGTCGTGGTTTCTTATGAGCAACTGTTACAACATGGATGTAAAATGACCCCCCACCACCACCACCCAGGCTAATACATGGAAAGCCGTGTTGCCAGGTGAGAATCCACAGGGTAAGACAGTTCCCTTTTTCCAGCATCATTACTAGAATTCATT
>NW_004955464.1:8162624-8175015 GCF_000276665.1 Chinchilla lanigera | reverse complement strand
ATGTAATATCAAAGTTATTTTGATATATATTGTGCCACTGAGCTATATCACTAGCCCTAGGATAATGGATGGAATCTGAGACCATCATGCTAAGCATAAGAAGTCAAACTCAGAAAGTTAAATATTGTGTGAGATCTTTTATATGAAAAACCTGAAGTATAAATAAATAAATGAATAAAATAAAGGAGTGATTTTTTTAAATTTAAATTTTTAAAATTTTTCAGCAGCATATAATAGCTAATAAATCACTCCTTTATTTATTTATTTATAAATGAATGAATAAAATAAAGGCAGAACATTGGGGGCAGGCCCTTGAATAACATTTTCAGAACCACACCCCTTTCTCTACTATAAGGCCTCCATGAGGTGAGCACTCTACCACATGCTCCCTGCCATGATGCTCTGCTTTACCAGAGGTCCTAATAAATGAGCCCAAGTGACCATGGACAGAAATTTGAGACTATAAGTCAACACTAGTGAAAAGTAACACACTCTTCTTGAAATGACCAAGGGATTTTACTCATTTGAGGAAGTAGTTCAACTATTCAAAATATCCATGAACTTCTAGCATACAATAACAATCTAGCAACAGAAAGAACCAGTTTACGTTGAAGTGTGACACTGTTCATTCATATGAATTTAGCCACATGCAACATCATAACAGTTAAAATGTATTTAATATTGGGTCCCATTCGAGTCCCCCACCCACAAAGTACTAAGGATTGAGTCCAAGGTTGCACGTATGCTAGGCTAAAACTCTTCCAATGAGTATATCTCAGTCCTTCTTTAAACTTTAAGTCCTTATTTTTTTTTTTATCAGTACATGTTTGTATTACACAACAGTGATACTCATTTTGGAGAAGTGATACATGTGAGTAGCATGCCTTGCTCATTTTCAATCCCACTCCCACCATTTCCTGCCCACTGCCTGATCCTATCCTTTATCTGTAAAAGTCTATCTTCTAGTTTCCCATCACTCCTTTATTTTATTCATTTATTTATTTATACTTCAGGTTTTTCATATAAAAGATCTCACACAATATTTAACTTTCTGAGTTTGACTTCTTATGCTTAGCATGATGGTCTCAGATTCTATCCATTACCCTAGGGCTAGGTATATAGCTCAGCGGCACAAGTGCCTGCCTAGCAAGCACAAGGTCCTGAGTTCGAGTCCCAGTATCAAAAAAAAAAGAAAAAGAAAAGCCATCCATTATCCTGGCAATGCCATGATTTCCTTCTTTCTTTTTTATGACTACATAATATTCCAGTGTGTATGTATACCATAATTTCTTCATTCATTTCCCTGTTGACAAGCATCTAGGCTTTTTCAGAGTTTAGTTATTGTGAATTACACTGCTAAAAATATGAGGATATATGTACCATTGTAATAGTATCCTCAATTCTTTGGGAATATACCCAAGAGGCAGTGCTGGGTCAAAAGGAATTTTCTGTGCTTTTTGTTTTGTTTTGAGGAATCTGTACAGTGATTTCCATACTGGTTATACTATCAAAGTCCCACCCACAGGGTAAGACAGTTCCCTTTTTCCAGCATCATTACTAGAATTCATTTTTTTGTGTCTTCTTCAAGATTGCCATCCCTACTGGGGTAAAATGTAATATCAAAGTTATTTTGATATGCATTTCCCAAATGGCTAAAAATGTTTTTCGTGTACATACTGACCATTTGTACTTTTTTTTGAGATAAGTATTTTCATTTAATTTCAGAATCTCAAAACAGCAATAGACCTTGGCCTTGTTTAAAAAAAAACTTAGTTCAACACTAAGCTAGCTAAATAACCTTATTGAAAGGTTTAAATATAATTGATATAGAAAATGTTTTCTTCCTAATCTCAATCTTACATAAGTGGAAGAGGTGAGGGGGGAAAGGTAGACAATTTCTTTAGCAGCATATAATAGCTAAGTCCATCAATCACCTTAAACTAGAATGTTTATTATCAACCCCTTTAAAAAGAATTGAGCTAATATCAAGGCTACCCATTTCATAAGCCAAAAGACAACAATTTTAGAGTTCCACTAAGTAAAATATTTTTGTAATACTTCAAAATTTTTAACCATAAACTAGAGGAATCAGCTCTTCATTGTAACAAAGAAAGGAGTAACAAAGTAAAAGACATTTAAAGTACTCACTTTTTTCAATCTTCAAAAAAAAATAAAGAATGGTTGATTAGCTAACCTTTGTGCTCTAACCAAACTAATTAATTACACTGACTTTACACGGCAATAGCCCATCTGACTGGGCAGCCTGACAGTTCTGAACACTTTTGCAGTAATTTTTTTAAAAGCAAAGATTACTAAAATGATCCAGACATGCATTTCTTGGCCAATCTTGTAGCTAAGGATCTTGTTCCAATCAATCATAGTATGTGTAACTGGCAACTGGCAACGTAAGGCTTTGAAAACAGTGTCCGACACTGTCTGCTAATTCTCACTGATGGCAGTCTGGTATTCATTTTCTGCAGTTTCTACAATCTTTATAAATTCTTTTGCTGTTTATACTTCATTAGACACTGCTAGGGAGTCCTGTATGTCTCCATGACTCATTTGTTGAACATTACCATCTTCCTAATAATGAACCTGAATTTTCAAGTTGCCAACCACCTGAGTGTTGAAGGTGTGATTGTAAACTTCCACTCTGACCTCCAACAACCATTCCAAAAATTTTCTGCTTGGAACTGATGGCTTTCTATGCACGCAATAATGGTTTTGGTGTCCATCTGCTTTTTTATCATACACAGTGCTGACCCTGTTCGGGTAATGCTCTTTTACGTATGCTCACAGTGAAATTTCTACAGAAGTTCTCCATGACTCAACTGCATTTTCTGCTTCATAGTGTCTTGGATCAGTTGCTTCCTTTCTTAAGTGATCAAATTTAAAACTGATTCTGTTTTTTGGATCCAAAAAGTTTCCATTTCCCAAATCACCATGTTCTGTTATCAATACCTGATCTTCATAGCCTTGAATTTTTATTGGAGTAAACTGATTCAAGTTATACTGTGCAAATGCATGGAGGAGATTATCATTATTAAGCAGTAACCGAACATCATTAAAAACCTCATTAAACTCTCCAAGAGGGGCATTAATGATGAATTTTTCTGCTATACGTACCTTCTCCTCATTGGACAGCTGCTCCTCCACATCCGCCATCATCCTTCTGGCGACAAATCACGGCAGCAGCAGCCACCTGACCTCCCCCTTCTGTGCAGTCCTCCGAGCTGGGAGCCCCCGTCAAGGGAGGGGCCAGCCACCCAGGCCTATCTGTACTTCTTTAAAGAAGTGATTCTTCTGTTCACTTGCCCATTTTTTTAAAATTAGTCACTTGTTTGGGAGGGTTTTTTTTTTTTTTTTTTAGTTCTTTAGATATTCTGCATATTAGTCCTCCATTAGAACAGTAGCAAAAAAACTCTCCCATTCTGTAGGTTGTCTTTTAAGAATGTTGATTGTTCCCTTTGCTGTGTAGAAGGTGTTTAATTTTACGTAATCCCACTCATTCATTCTTGATATCCTATGCTTATTGGAGTGTTACACTCTATTTAAGAAGCCACCAGGTATGGTGGCGCACACCTGTAATCCCAGCACTCAGGAGGCTGAGGCAGGAAGATTGCTGCGAATTCAAGACCAGGCTGGGCTACAAAGTGAGGTCAAGGCCAGCCTGAACTGCATACCCTGTCTCAAAAAAGACGAAAAAAAAAAAAAAAAAAAGCAGACTTTGTCTTCCGTCACGGCTTCAAGTGTTTCCCCTAATGTTCTCTTCCAAGAGTTTCAAAGATTCTAGTTTTATAAGTAGGTCTTTGAACTATTTTTAATTTTTTGTTATAGGATAACAGAGTTTCAATTTTTGAAACCAGGTATCCAATTTTCCCATCACCATTTGTTGAAGGTACCTTTTCTTCAATATGTTTGTGGCCCCCTTCTCAAAACTTAGATGGCTATAGGTGCATGGGACTAATGCTGTGGCTTCTGTTCTCATCCATTGATCTACGAATCATTTTTATGCCAGAACCATGTTGTTTTTGTTACTACAGCTTTGTAGTATAACTTGAAATCTGTTGTGTGAAGACTCCAAATTTGTTCTTTCGATCAGGATGTCTTGGACTACTCTGGCTCTCTTCTGGTTCTACATGAATTTTAGGACTGTTCTTCAGGTTCTATGAAGGTTGTTCTTTTATTTTTCAATAGAGATTGTATTAAATAAACAGATCACTAGTGGTAGTATGTTCATTGTAACAATGTTAATTCTGCTAATCCAAGAACAAGTGATGTCTTTTCATTTTCTCATTTCTTTTTCAATTTCTTTCCTTAGTGTTCTTAAGTTTTCATGATTGGGGTGTTCAAGTCAGGGTTTACAAGTGAAACAATTTAATACAGGACACATAATTTATAGGATCATTTTATAGTAGTCCTCCTAAGAGTCAAGTACAAAGAGGACAGGAAATCTGTCCCCACAATAAAGACCCAAAGAAACCACCAGGTGAGTGCCTGGATCTCACAGTAATGTCCTGCACAAGTCCAGCTAAAGACCTAGAGCCCAAGACAGTGTCTCATGCAAGTCTGTTTCAAAGATCTGCACTGGGAAGGCTAAAGGTCAGTGGTGGAAACTAGGAAGTCTGTGCCAGCAGAACAAAGGATCTGTGCCAGTAAGGTGAGGAATCTGCACTGGAACCAGGAAGCTCCCCCAAAAGGTACCACAGTTATCCTCAGCAACAGCAAGGTTCCAAGCTCTTCCGACGATGAGACCAGCCGAGCTCATATCAGGAAAGCCAGTGCCAAAGCTTCTCACAGACACTGAACAGTGTACCACCTTCCCCTCCAAAGCTAGGAAGTGATGCTCAAAATAAGAACCAAAGCTCCCCCAAAGTGAACCATAGCAATTCTCAGCGACAACAAAGTCCTGAGCTCCTTCAATGATAAGAACAGCCAAGTTCATATCAGAAAAGCTAGCATGACAAGCTCCTCCAGGAGAACCAACAGCCACACCCCACTTCTCTCCAGTTCTTTTTATGCTGTTGGCAATAATCCTCAAGTGGGCCCCCCACACCCAGCACCATGCTAATTCCGTTCAGCTGGGTGTTGACTAACAAGTTGACCACCAGTTGTCAATCCACCACCGGGGGTCTTTTATTTCCTTATTTTGATTCCTAGGTCTTTGGCTTTTAAATTATTCTGAATGGAATTGTTTTCTTCAATTTTTCTTAGTGAGTTCATTTTTTTGTTTTGTTTTTTTGTTTTGTTTTTCTCCGGTACCGGGAACCGAACTCATGACCTCGCGCTTGCCGGGCAGGCGCTTTTGCCACTGAGCTAAATCCCCAGCCCCTGTGAGTTCATTATTGTTGTATAGGAATGCTCTTTATTTGAGTGTGCTGATTTTATATTCTGTCATTTTGGTAAGTTTATTTAACAGATCTCAAAGTCTTTTGGTGGAATTTTTCAGTCTTCTATTGAAGAATAACATCATCTGCAGATAGTCTGACTTTTTCCTTTGCTATTTGTATCTCTTTCATTATTTAGCCTGATATGGCTAAAGTTTCAAGGACAATATTGAACAGGAGTGATGAGAGTGAATACCTTGTATAGTTTTTTATTTTAAAGGAAATGCTTTCAGTTTTTCACTGCTCAGTATGATGATGAATGCAGTTTTATCATATATAGCTTTTATCAGTTTGAGTAGGATCCTTCCACAACTATTTTCCTGAAGGTTTTATAATGAAGAAACATTGGGGTTTTGTCACAGGCTGCTTCTATTGCTATGATAATGTGACTTTGATTCTTGTTTGTATTTATGTGTGTTACTACATTTATTGAGTCACACATGTTGAACCATACTTATACCTCTAGGATAAAAACCAATTTGGTCACAGTGAAAGATCATTTTAATGTGTTGCTAAAATCTGTCTGTCCGAGTCCTTGAGGATTTTTGCATCTGTGTTCATCAAAGATACCAACCTATAGTTTTCTTCTTTTGTTCAGAGCTTATCCATTTGGTATTAGGTGATGCTGGCTTCATAGAATGAGTTTGAAAGCATTCTTCTCCTTTTGTTACATGGGAAAATTGGAGATGCTTTGGTGTACTTCTCTAAACATCTGATAAATATTCAGTGATAAACCCATCAAGTCCTATGCTTTTGTTGGTTAGTATAGTTTTTATTGCTGCATCAATTCTGATGATGACAGGCTCTTCCCATTTTTATCTGATTTTATGAACTTTAAAATGTATTGTTTAGCCAGGCGTAGTGGCGCATGCCTATAATCCCAACACTCAGGAAACTGAGGCAGGAGGATTGTTTCAAGTTCAAGACCAGCCTGGGCTACAAAGTGAGTTCAAGGCCAGCCTGAATTGCATAGCAAAACCCTGTCTCAAAAAGACAAAAAAAAAAAGTAAAACAAAAATGTATTATTTAATCTCTTGTGTGGCCCAATGATCTTTCAAAACTGTATTATTCAATCTCCATGTACCTGTATAGTTTCTGTGATTTCTTTTGCAGTATTTAGTTTCATACCATTGCAATCCTATAGGATGTATGAGATCATTTCAATACTTTTTTTTATTTACTAAGACTTGCTTTATGGCCTAAAATATGGACTGCTTTAAAAAAATTCCATGGGCTGATAAAAAAGAAGTGCATTTTGTTTTCGACAAAACACTCTACAGACAGCCCTATGTGGTGGCAAACACCTATAATTCTAGCACTCAGGAAGCTGAAGCAAGAAGACTGCAATGAGTTTAAGGCCAGTCTCGGCTATATAGTGAGTTCTTGGTGAGTATGGTGAGTCACTATGTATAAGTCACTACATAGTGAGACCCTGTTTTAAAACAAAACAAAACAAAACAAAACAAAACAAAACCACTCTGTATATCTGTTAAAACCATGTGTTCTATGGTGTAGTTTACTTCTGATAGCATTGTTGTTGTTGCTGTTCTGGTGTTTTGTTTTTTTATTTTTTTTCTACATGACATTTGTAAAACTGGGTATTGAAGTCCCATATTATGATTGCTCTGCTGTCTATCTTCTTATGTTATGTAGTGCTTGTTTTATGAAACTGGGTATGCCAATGTTTGGTGCATATATGTTTGCAATTGTTGTCTCTGCTCAGTGAACTGCTCTCTTTACCAATATGCAGTAACCTTGTCTCTTCTGTATGTTTTGAAGTCAACCTTATCAGATGTGTTATCATTTTTTATCTTTTCACTTTCAGTCTGTATATGTCTTTGTGGTAAAGTATATCTCTTCTAGGCAACATATAGATGGGTAGATGGGTCTTGTTTTTTGATCCAATCTGCCAACTTGAGTATTTTTAACTAGAGAGTTAAGAGCATGTGCATTAGATGTTATGGTTTAGATCTAAAAATATCCTTCAAAAGTGTCATGTTTACAGGTGAGGCCTTGGCAAGAAGACTACAGATTAAGGGGATATTATGCTCAAAAGTTCATAGCTAACTGTACTGTTCAGATATGGGGACTGACTGGTTAGAAGAGGTACATCACTGAGGGTATGACATAGAAGGGTATATTCTTGACTCTGGCTTCTCCCTCCTCCCTCTGCTTCTGGCAGATACAATGTGAGCAGCTTTCCTTAGCCAGGACCTTCCACCATGCCATTTCTGCCTTGGAGCCATTGGAGCTGCCCAATCATAGACTGAACCGATAGAGATCGTGAGCCAAAACAAACCTCATTTCCTTTAAGTTACAAGTGTCAGATATTTTGTCCCACTGACAGGAAAACTGACTAATGGAGAAAACTGGTACTAGGACTGAGTTAAATCATTGTGGCATTATCCAACCATGTGATTCAGAAGCTTTTGGAACTGGTTTGGGGAAGGAGTTTGGGAAAGTCTGAAGACTCAGACAACAGAAGCCCTGGACTGCTGTGAGCAGAGACTGGAGATTCTGTTGAGAGCACACAAGGCTGGAATGCTAATGGGAATGCAGACAGTAAAGATCAGGCTCATGAGGGTTCAGTTGGAAATGAACCCTACTGAAACTAGACTAGAGGCCATGCATGTTACATTCTGACAAAGAACTTGTCTTGATTTTTTTCATGCCCAAACACTTTGTGTGTGGCTATGTTTAAAGGTGATGGACTAATTAATTTGGTGGAGGAAATGTCACAGCAACACAATGTTAAGGCTGTGGCATGAGTACTACTGGCTCCTTTTACTCACACCTACAGTGAAAATCAGGAGCAAAATCCAATGTGAAAAGTTTGCAGTTTCACCACAAAGAAAGAGCCTACAAAATAAGGGACAAGGAGACAATGGTTGCTAAAAATATTAGCATTAAAAACAAGTCAAGTACTTTGAATCAGGACAACAGGAAAGATGACTTGAAAGCAACCTCAGAAATTGGTCAGACCCCACCTATCTCAGGCTTAAAGGTAGAAAGGTTTAAGCATCTTTAAAAGACTTTCTTTGCAAAAGAACCACAGGGCATCCTTCTCATACAGGGATGTATTCTCTCACAAATTTCCCAAAGTTCAACCACCAGGTACTCAGAGGCCACTGCAGCCACAGTCCAAGGGAACCTGGCTACTGTGTGAGCTGTCAGCAGACCATGATGTCATCCACCTGGTACTGGTTTTCAGGCATGCCTAATGCAAGAGTTATGAGATCACAGAGGCTTCAATCCAGATTTCAGAAGGCCTGAGAGGCCAGGCAAAAATATATGACAGGGTCACGGCCCATGGCAGGAGATCCTGAGAGGGTGATGCATGAAGCTGTGAGAGTAAATACAAATTTCAGTGGAGACCCCAAGGTATTAGTGATGCTAACCATGACAGAGGCTATGTGGGCTACAAAAAAAAAGGACACAGGGTGGGGCTGCCCATACACTTTGAAATCCACATCTTTCCACAATCTGACTGAGTGCTAGACATAGAACTACAGGATTTGTTTAACATACTGGTTTTCAGACTTGTTTCTATCTGATTCTTTTCAATTCACCTATTTCTCCCCTTTTGGAATGGGAATGTTTTATTTTGTGTCATTATATGCTTAAAATATTTCTATGATTTTTACCAAGGCTCACAGCTGCTAAGAGTTTGCTTTGAATCTCAGAGAAGACAACTTGAACTAATCAGGACTGCTGACACTGTAAAGACCTTAGCTACTCTTAGAGATGGACTATATATACTTCGAGTGACATGGATTTTTTGGGTCATGACAAACTGACATGACTTCGGTCTAAAATGTGACCCAAAAGTTTCATGTTCAGAACGAAGGCTTTTGGAAGGTGATTACAGATCATAGGGTGCTACAATTATCAGTGGATTAGTTCACTGATGAGTTAATTGCTGACTGTGCTATTCAGAGGTAGGGCCAGGTCAGAAGAAATGGGGCACATGAGAAACGGCCCAATGTATTCTTGTCCCTGGCTTCTCTCTTTTTCTGTTTCTGGCTGCCACTGTGTGAGCAGTTTTCCTTGGTCAGCCTCTTCCATCATGGTATTTCTGCTTTGGAGCCAGCCATCCACTGACTGAATCCACTGAAACTGTGAACCAAAATAAACCCCTCCTTTTAATTTGCAAATGCTGAGTATTTTTCCCAGGGATAGGAAAGCTAATATAAATATTATTATCGAACGTTATGTAGTGATTTTTGTCATTTCAGGTTGTCCTTACTTGACTCCTTTCTGATTCTCATTCATTTAACTACTCTCCCAGAGAGATTTATTCTTTCCCTTGAACTTGTGGTGGTGGTTTTCCTATTATCTCTGTTTAGCACTCTCTAAGTATCTTCTGCAGTGCTGACTTGGAAGTCAAGAATTTCTTTACTTTAACCTTATCCTGGGAAGTCTTGTGCTCTTCAGTTTTCGAAGGGCTGGGCATGGTGGGGCACGACTGTAATCCCAGCACTTGGGGGGCTGAGGCAGGAAAAGCACTTGGGGAGCATAGTGAGACCCTGTCTCAAAAAAAGACAATGCAACAATCAATTTTGAAGGACAGCATTATAAGATGTAGTAATATGGGTTCTCAAGCATTTTCTTTGAAGGCTTGAAAAACTTCAGTCCAAGCTCTTCTGGTCTTTAAGGTCTGTGTTGAGAAATCTGTTGCTATGATTTTGGGATTTCCCTTCTAAGAGAACTGGTACTTCTACCTAACTTTTAATATTCTTCCTTTGTTCTGAGTTTCTGGCAGTTTGACTACGGTTTGTAGTAAAGAGGTTCCTTTTTAGTTCTATGGCAGATTTAAATGCCTCCTTCATCTGGATATCCATAACAGTTCTCAGATTTGGGAAATTCTCTGCAATTATTTCACTGAATAAATATTTCATGCCATTAGCCACTACTTAAGCACCTTATTGAATACAATGATTCTTATGTTTGTTGTTTTGGAGTTGTCCAGGAGCTCTTGGATAATCTTTTGTTTCTTATTATTTTTTCATTATTACTGACTGAATGTTCTAATACATACAATTTATATTCAAGCCCTGATATCCATTCTTCTAATCTTGCCTACTGTCAATACTTTCCATTGAGTTTTTGTATCTGACATACTGAACGTTTCAATTCCAGGATCTCTGCTTGATTCTTTTTCATTACCTCTCCCTTTAAGCTCACAGACTATTTTAAGAATTGACTCATTCAGCTGCTCATTTGTCTGTGCTATTTCACCATCAATTTCACTATTGAATTTCTAAAATTCTTCGGGATTTCATTCACTTTAGTATCTGTGGAGGCAGCTTTTGAGGACTATGAAATCTTGTTGCATTGTTTTCTCATAATTCTTGTATTCCTCTGCTTAAACTTGTAAATCATGTGGGATAGAAAGCTCTGTCACTACTGTGGAGATTTCTTGAGTAAACAGCTACTTCCCTATAATATGCACTTGCCTTTGGATGTGAATTCATCACAAAAGCACTCACCTGACCTAGTCAACATACAGTGTTACCTTAGCTCACGAACTTAATTCTTTCCACAATTCTGTGCAAACCAAACTGGAGGAAAACCAAATCAAATTCAATGGTTAGGTTCAATGTTGACCTTATGGGGGCCAGTCCCAAAATGGTGAAGCAGTGAGTGATGGCAACTCAGTTCCTTCAGGACAAAGTGTCTATAGTCTAGAAAATGATAGCTTGGAGAAGAACCAAAGTGAGTGGTGGTTACCTGGGAATCACAAGGAAACTGACAGAGAAGAAAACAAGATTAAGTGATACAAAAGACACAGACCACACAATGGAAGAGAAACCACACAGTGCCACTGACAGCAGCTGGCTAGCCACCTGCTGACAGGCAAAGTGAAATTAACAACTTTTTTGCTCATGAAGAACCTGAAGAAGTTAATGGCAATGATGGTCTAACTTGT
Source organism: Chinchilla lanigera (assembly GCF_000276665.1). Classification (NCBI taxonomy): domain Eukaryota; kingdom Metazoa; phylum Chordata; class Mammalia; order Rodentia; family Chinchillidae; genus Chinchilla; species Chinchilla lanigera. Next base: position 8,163,699 of record NW_004955464.1, on the reverse strand, counting down.
CGAAACTTCTGGCATACAATGAAAGAGGTTCTAAGCAGAAAAAATTCATCACAATCAATGCTCATATTAAGAAAATAGAGCTGGCACAAATAGACAACCTTATGAGAAATCTTAAGTGAGAAACAACAAACCAGCCCCAAACCAAAATTAAGAAGGGAAATTATAAACATAAGAATGGAATCAAGAAACTGTGACTTAAACAACAGAGGGAAAAAAAAAAATGAACCTAAGCACTGGTTCTTTGAAAGAATAAAAAAAACAGATAAGCCCTTCAGCCATACTTACCAAGAGAAAGCAAGAAAAAACATCAATGCAATCAGAAATGAAAAAGGTGAAATTACAACTGACAATGTGGAAATCCAGAAGTTAGTAACTACCTCAAAAAATTATATTCCAACAAATTAGCAAACTTAGAAGAAATAGATTCCTAGACACATATAAACTACCAAAACTAACCCAAGAAGACATAAGTATGCTTAAACACGCAATAACAAGCAATAAAATTGACAAAGTAAAAAGAATCTACAACTAAAAAAAGCCCAGGACCTCATGGATTCATTGCTGAATTCTACAAAACTTTTAAGGATGTTGTATCACCAATTTTCTTTTCTTTTTTTTTTTTTGGTTTTTCTCCGGTACCGGGAACCAAACTCACGACCTTGCGCTTGCCAGGCAGGTGCTTTGCCGCTGAGCTAAATCCCCAGCCCTTTGTATCACCAATTTTCCTCAAGTTCTTCGAACAAATTGAAAGGGATGGACTGCTGCCAAACTCATTTATGGAAGCCAGGTTCAGTATGACTCCAAAACTGAATAAAGATCCAACTGAAAAGGAAAACTATAGAATAATCTCTTTAATGAACACAGATGCAAAAATCCTCAATGAGATATTAGCAATAGAATGCAGCACATTATCAAAAAGACCATACATCATTATCAAGGTTGAGTCAAGAAGATATCAAATTCCTGAACAACCCATTATCAATTAATGAGATTGAAAGTGTGATTAAAAATCTACCAACAAAGAAAAGCCCAGGCCCTGATGGATTCACAGCAGAATTTTACAAGAAATTCAGAG